>NC_092722.1:148207101-148535893 GCF_047496885.1 Scyliorhinus torazame | reverse complement strand
GGGTGGGGCCCCCTGTACCCCCTGAGTGGGTAGAAGACCTAGAGGCAGCGAGCCTAACCCAGCCTGGGATGCGATGGCAACTGCAGTAAGTGCCAGCAGCATGACGTGGAGGACCGGTGTCCAATGTTAAAAGGAAATAAATTACCTGCAAGGGTGAGTTCCCACCTGTCTCCTCCTGACATCAGTCCTGTCTGTCGTACCTCGAATCTCACCCTTGATCCACTTGCACCCACCTCGCATCGTCCTCCCAGCATCCTCCTCAGAACCCCCCGGGCACTGTTCATCACAATCCCTTTCTGGCTAGACGCAGTGCCCACACTCTCTCCCCCCCCCCCGACCCACAGGTATCCAGTTCACAATGTCCTCTTGCTGACCCTGAAGGAGAAAATGACCCATATAAAAAGGAGAAGATGGGTGGGGGGATGTCCAAGGTGCGGGTCCTCACAACCTATGAAGGAATAGTGCTGGAGATTGTGGGGGAGGGTATGGAGCACGCAGTTACTAGCAGCGAGATTGGCCTGTGAACAGCGCCAGAGAAGTGAGGATCCACTGCACCATTTCCCAGAGCCTTGTCCTTCCCAATCACTGAACCCATGTCCCTTGTGTTTCAGGATCTCCATCAGGTGAGGCTGGGCCATCCGGAGTCACTGCCCCCCTACAAGTCCAGAGAGATCCTCAGAGGAAAGCTCCTCGGAGGACATCTCATCACTCACTGGACCCAACCTTGTTCCCCGCAGCCAGCGCACCCTCCACCCCCGCCATAGCTTTGGGCCAAACGAATGTGCTGTCAACCCGTACACAGGCGTAAAGCCAGGAGTCAGTGCGCTGTCAGAAGGGTGAGACATAAGCAGAACCTGAGGAGGACCCCAGCTTTCCTCTCAGCGAGTCATGTGGCCTAGACAAATGACCCGCTGACTCTGCCAGCCCAGGCTCATCACCCTGGAGTGATGTCAATGGCAGCGCAGTGGTTAGCACTGTTGCTTCACAGCGTCAAGGACTAAGGTTCAATTCCCGGCTTGGGTCACTGTCTGTGCGGAGACAACACGTTCTCCCCGTGACTGTGTGGGTTTCCTCCGGGTTCTCCGGTTTCCTCCTACAAGTTCCGAAAGACGTGCTTGTTAGGTGAATTCTGAATTCTCCCTCTGTGTACCCGCTAGATTGTGGTGACTAAGGGCTTTTCACAGTAACTTTGCAGTGTTAATGTCAGCCTATTATTAAATAGACACTTGGAGGTGAGGACAGAGGGAGCACAGCTCGTGGGAGGTTGAAACCGCGTTCAGGAAGGAGGAGGAAGAGTGTTTGGGGAAGGAGGAATAGGGTTCAGGTTAGGGGGAACAGGGTTCAGGGAAGAGTTAATAAGCTCCGGGGAAGGCGGAAATAGGTTTTGGGAAAGGGAGGAATAGGGTTCGGGGAAGGGGGAAGACAGTTCAGGGAAGGGGAAAATAGGGCTTGGAAAGGGGGAGAAGGGTTCAGGAAAGGGGTTGGCTAGGCTTAAGAAAAGGGAGGGAATAGGATTCGGTGAAGGAGGGAATAGGGTTCAGGGAAGGGGAACAGGGTTCAGGGAAGGGGAACAGGGTACAGGGAAGGGGGGAATAGGGTTCAGGGAAGGGGGAACAGGGTACAGGGAAGGGGAACAGGGTTCAGGGGAGGGGGAACAGGGTACAGGGAAGGGGGGAATAGGGTTCAGGGATGGGGAACAGGGTTCAGGGAAGGGGAAATAGGGTTCAGGGATGGGGAACAGGGTACAGGGAAGGGGAACAGGGTTCAGGGATGGGGAACAGGGTTCAGGGAAGGGGAACAGGGTACAGGGAAGGGGAACAGGGTTCAGGGAAGGGGGGAACAGGGTACAGGGAAGGGGAACAGGGTTCAGGGAAGGGGGAACAGGGTACAGGGAAGGGGGGAATAGGGTTCAGGGATGGGGAACAGGGTTCAGGGAAGGGGAAATAGGGTTCAGGGAAGGGGGAACAGGGTACAGGGAAGGGGAACAGGGTTCAGGGAAGGGGAACAGGGTACAGGGAAGGGGAACAGGGTTCAGGGAAGGGGGGAATAGGGTTCAGGGAAGGGGAACAGGGTTCAGGGAAGGGAAAATAGGGTTCAGGGAAGGGGGAACAGGGTACAGGGAAGGGGAACAGGGTTCAGGGAAGGGGAACAGGGTACAGGGCAGGGGAACAGGGTTCAGGGAAGGGGGGAATAGGGTTCAGGGAAGGGGGAACAGGGTTCAGGGAAGGGGGGAATAGGGTTCAGGGAAGGGGAACAGGGTACAGGGAAGGGGGAATAGGGTTCAGGGAAGGGGGAATAGGGTTCAGGGAAGGGGGAATAGGGTTCAGGGAAGGGGGAACAGGGTACAGGGAAGGGGAGCAGGGTTCAGGGAAGGGGATCAAGGTATAGGGAAGGGGAACAGGGTTCAGGGAAGGGGGGAATAGGGTTCAGGGAAGGGGGGAATAGGGTTCAGGGAAGGGGGAATAGGGTTCAGGGAAGGGGGAATAGGGTTCAGGGAAGGGAAATAGGGTTCAGGGAAGGGGGAATAGGGTTCAGGGAAGGGGAATAGGGTTCAGGGAAGGGGGAATAGGGTTCAGGGAACGGGGGAATAGGGTTCAGGGAAGGGGGAATAGGGTTCAGGGAAGGGGAAATAGGATTCAGGGAAGGGGGAATAGGGTACAGGGAAGGGGGGAATAGGGTTCAGGGAAGGTGGAATAGGATTCAGGGATGGGGAATAGGGTTCAGGGAAGGTGGTATAGGGTTCAGGGAAGGAGGGAACAGGGTTCAGGGAAGAGAAACAGGGTTCAGGGAAGGGGAACAGGGTTCAGGGATGGGGAACAGGGATCAGGGAAGGAGAACGGGGATCAGGGAACGGGGAACAGGGTTTAGGGAAGGGGAACAGGGTTCAGGGAAGGGGGAATGGGGTTCAGGGAACGGGGAACAGGGTTCAGGGAAGGCAGATCAGGGAAGGGGGAACAGAGTTCAGGAAAGTGTGGATTGGGGTTCAGGGAAGGGGGAAATAGGGTTCAGGGAAGGGGGAACAGTGATCAGGGAAGGGGGAACAGGGCTCAGGGAAGGGGGGAGTAGGGTTCAGGGAAGGGGGAACAGTGTTCAGGGAAGGGGGGAATAGGGTTCAGGGAAGGGGGAACAGGGTTCAGGGAAGGGGGAATGGGGTTCAGGGAACGGGGAACAGGGTTCAGGGAAGGGGAACAGGGTTCAGGGAAGTGGGGAACAGGGTTCAGGGAAGGGGGAACAGGGTTCAGTGAAGGGGAATAGGGTTCAGGGAAGTGAGGAACAGGGTTCAAGGAAGGGGGAGCAGGTTCAGGGAAGAGGAACAGGGATCAGGCAAGGGGGACAGGGAACAGGGAAGTAGGGAACAGGGTTCTGGGAAGGGGGAACAGGGATCAGGGAAGGGGGACAGGGTTCAGGGAAGGGAAACAGGGATCAGGGAAGGGGGACAGGGTTCAGGGAAGGGGGAACAGTTCAGGGAAGGGCAAATAGGGTGCAGGGAAGGGGGAATAGGATTCAGGGAAGTGGAAACAGAATTCAGGGAAGGTGAATGGGGTTCAGGGAAGGGGAACAGGGTGCAGGGAAGGGGAAATAGGGTTCAGGGAAGGGGGAACAGTTCAGGGAAGGGGGAACAGCGTTCAGGGAAGGGGGAACTGAGTTAAGGGAAGGGGGAACAGCGTTCAGGGAAGGGGGAACTGAGTTAAGGGAAGGGGAAACAGGGATCAGGGAAGGGGAACAGGGTTCAGGGAAGGGGAACAGGGTTCAGGGAAGGAGGAAATAGGGTTCAGGGAAGGGGAAACAGGGTTCAGGGAAGTGGGGAACAGAGATCAGGGAAGGGGGGAAATAGGGTTCAGGGAAGGGGGAACAGAGTTCAGGGAAGGGGGAACAGGGATCAGGGAAGGGGGACAGGGTTCAGGGAAGGGGGACAGGGTTCAGGGAAGGGGACCAGGGTTGACGGAAGGGGTAACAGGGTTCAAGAAAGGGGGAACAGGGATCAGGGAAAGGGGAACAGGGATCAGGGAAGGGGAATAGGGTTCAGGGAAGGGGAACAGGGTTCAGCGAAGGGGAACAGGGTTGAGGGAAGGGGAAGCAGGGTTCAGGGAAGGAGGAAATAGGGTTCAGGGAAGTGGGGAACAGGGTTCAGGGAAGTGGGGAACAGGGATCAGGGAAGGGGAACAGAGTTCCGGGAAGGGGGAACAGGGATCAGGGAAGGGGGACAGGGTTCAGGGAAGGGGACCAGGGTTGACGGAAGGGGTAACAGGGTTCAAGAAAGGGGGAACAGGGATCAGGGAAAGGGGAACAGGGATCAGGGAAGGGGAATAGGGTTCAGGGAAGGGAACAGGGTTCAGCGAAGGGGAACAGGGTTGAGGGAAGGGGAAGCAGGGTTCAGGGAAGGAGGAAATAGGGTTCAGGGAAGTGGGGAACAGGGTTCAGGGAAGTGGGGAACAGGGATCAGGGAAGGGGGAACAGAGTTCCGGGAAGGGGGAACAGGGATCAGGGAAGGGGGACAGGGTTCAGGGAAGGGGGACAGGGTTCAGGGAAGGGGAGCAGGGTTCAGGGAAACGAGGAATAGGGTGCAGGGATGGGGGAACAGGGTTCAGGGAAGGGGAACAGGGATCAGGGAAGGGGAACAGGGATCAGGGAAGGGGGGAATAGGGTTCAGGGAAGGGGTGAATAGGGTTCAGGGGTGGGGGAACAGGGATCAGGGAAGGGGAACAGGGTTCAGGGAAGGGGGAACAGGGTTCAGTGAAGGGGGGGAATAGGGTTGGGGAAGAGGAGGCTTTGATGCTGGGGGGGTTAAAATTCGAGCTGCAGGACACAAGGCCTCCTATCTGGTGATTCTGGTGGATGTAAGGGCCTCCATGTTCCTCCTGGTCTGTCGGACCCTGGTTTCTGCCTGTCCCTAATCCATTGAGTTCTCCTTGCGCTCGTCCTCCACTCCCTCATGGTCCTCCTCAGACGAGGCCGCACAATCCTCCTCCTGCAGCATGCTGCTCCCCCACTGCTGAGTCAGATTGTGAAGGGCGCAACAAACTATGCAACGTGAGAGACCTTCTGGGGGTTATACTGTAGAGCCTACCAGGGTGGTCTAAGCAGCAGACCCGCATTTTTGGCAGCCCAATGCACTGTTCAAAGGAGTAATGGGACTCCGCCTCAGTCTGGGGCCTCCACACGAGCATCATCAGTTATGATCTCAACAAGTATCTCTTGACCCCCACGAGCAAACCTGTCATCCTGGGGTGGTTCTCGACACCGGGAATCTCTGAGTGCCCCAGAATGTAGCTGTCATGTAGTGTCATGGCGCGTGCTCTCAGGATAGCATGCAAACAAGTGAATGATCCTGAGTTGGTGGCAGCACAGGATCTGTACATTCGGGGAGTGGAACACCTTTCCAATAATAAAGGGCGCTGCCTGATGTGATGGTGCTCTCAGAGCGGGTTGGGTGCCGTTGATGGTCTCCTAGACCTGGGCATCCCAGCGAAGGTGACAAATTCTGCAGCCTAGACACCTTGCTGGGTCTTGTCTGGGTCGAAGTGGATATAATGGGACGCCTGGGCATATGGAGCATCAGTTATCTCCCATTCAGCACCTATGGACTGATGACTGCAAGATGCCGCACAGATCCCTGCTTGAGCCCTGGAATGACCCAGTGGTGTCGAGGCTGAACGTAGTAATGACCTTCACATCTATCAGAAGCAGGTATCGTCCTCCTCCACGGGGTGTAAGGTTCATATGGCACAGATGCCATACTGTCCGCTTGGTCAGACACAGTAATTTGCGACACATGGTGTACAACAGTTCATTGAAGGACAATCGAGGCCTGTATACCCTAGGTCTCTGCCAGCGTACTCTTCTGGCCCCCCTACTCATGCCCAATGGGCAGCCGGGTCTTGAGCCTGAGCCCCTTGTTGCTTTGGTGCAAGCTCCAGTCTGCAATGGCCTTGATGCACTTGCCGATATCTGGCCATCTTGACTGCAGTAATTAGGAAGATGACCAGCTCTATTGACTCAATCCCAAAATTCATCTTTAATTTTGGGGAAAGTGGAGAGGAAAGAGAGAGAGGGAGACACACAATCAGTGAGATATCCATCCCGGGACCCTCAACGCCCCTGCCCCCCCAGCCTCCCAATACCCCTTGTTCTCATGATCCTGGAGGCTGATAACGCACCACCGTTCCTGGCACCTAGCGCCAACTCGGACAACTGCTGCCCATAACACATCATTCTCTCAACGGCCACCAGCATTGTCCCATGCCCCTTCATCCCATCCACCAGTACCGCCCGTTTACTTCAGCAGCAATGAGGTCCTTCATGTGCTGGGGCACATGGATGCCCATGTGAAGTTTGATGGCTCCTGCATCCACCAGTACAATTGTGTAGCCGGTGCTGCAAGGTGCTCGTCTACCCTTCCAGATGCCTGGTCCGTGACCCTCAGCCTTTTTCAATGAAGGATTCTTCCCCTGACCCTGACTTGGAGAGTAAAGCAGCTGAGATGGTGAAACATAAATGATGATGACCAATTGGTTGGAGCATGGCGCACAGGAATGTGAGAGGCTCAAGTACTATCAGAGGCAATGAAGGGAGACATAACTATACACCGTGGATACTCAGGCTTGGACATTCTGCAATCTTATTGCTCTCAATGCCATCACACTCAATACACCCGGGCAGCCAGTGCATGACCTGTGACTTTAAGCCTGACATGGAGTCTAAGATTGCACCCCTTCCCTGCCCTTAACATGCGTGTTTCGCTTTCTCTGTCTCTGTGACATGCATCCAGGCCCTTGGGCACAACCTTCATTCTGTACATTTCGTCCTGCCCAGATCAGGAGGCCTAATTCCCCAGGCTATTGGCAGTAACATTAGGGAGATTGTGCCCAGCTCATCCAAAGATTTCAACATTGGCTACGAGAGGGCCCTCATTGAGCAACCCTTGCATTTTAATATCTGAGTGGTGCCAGCTGCTTCTTTGGTGGAAAAGAATCTCCAGTGCAGGCGTTTTGTACAGGCATCAGAGGTTGAAAAAGTTCCAGTCTAAAAAAATTGCTGTCAGACAGAGCACCTGGGGCGAAATTCTCCGGAAACGGCGCGATGTCCGCCGACTGGCGCCCAAAACGGCGCCAATCAGATGGGCATTGCGCCGCCCCAAAGGTGCGGAATGCTCCGCATCTTTGGGGGCCGAGCCCCAACATTGAGGGGCTAGGCCGGCGCCGGAGGAATTTCCGCCCCGCCAGCTGGCGGAAACGGCCTTTGTTGCCCCGCCAGCTGGCGCGGAAATGACATCCCCGGGCAGCGCATGCGCGGGAGCGTCAGCGGCCACTGACAGTTTCCCACGCATGTGCAGTGGAGGGAGTCTCTTCCACCTCCGCCATGGTGGAGACCGTGGCGGAGGCGGAAGGGAAAGAGTGCCCCCACGGCACAGGCCCGCCCGCGGATCGGTGGGCCCCGATCGTGGGCCAGGCCACCGTGGGGGCACCCCCTGGGGTCAGATCGCCCCGCGCCCCCCCCAGGACCCCGGAGCCCGCCCACGCCGCCTTGTCCCGCCGGTAAGGTAGGTGATTTAATTTACGCCGGCGGGACAGGCAATTTATCGGCGGGGCTTCGGCCCATCCGGGCCGGAGAATCGAGCGGGGGGGGGCCCGCCAACCGGCGCAGCGCGATTCCCGCCCCCGCCGAATATCCGGTGCCGGACACTTCGGCAACCGGCGGGGGCGGGATTCACGCCAGCCCCCGGCGATTCTCCGACCCGGCGGGGGGTCCGAGTATGTCGCCCCTGGTCTTCCTCGGAAGCCCTTCAGAGTGGGAAAAAAATCTGCTGATTAAAAACAAGCATTCAGACAGTGCACCTGCTCAAAAGAGGAAGCACGGGTGAAATCCTCCCCCAACGGCGCGATGTCCGCCGACTGGCGCCAAACACGGCGCCAATCAGACGGGCATCACGCCGGCCCAAAGGTGCGGAATGCTCCGCATCTTTGGCGGCCTAGCCCCAACATTGAGGGGCTAGGCCGACGCCGGAGGGATTTCCGCCCCGCCAGCTGGCGGAAATGGTGTTTGTTGCCCCGCCAGCTGGCGCGGAAATGCGGCGCATGCGCGGGAGCGTCAGCGGCCGCTGTCAGTTTCCCGCGCATGCGCAGTGGGGAGAGTCTCTTCCGCCTCCGCCATGGTGGAGGCGGAAGGGAAAGAGTGCCCCCACGGCACAGGCCCGCTCGCGGATCGGTGGGCCCCGATCACGGGCCAGGCCACCGTGGCGGCACCCCCCGGGGCCAGATCGCCCCGCGCCTCCCCCAGGACCCCGGAGCCCGCCCACGCCGCCTGGTCCCGCCGGTAAATACCAGCTTTGATTTACGCCGTCGGGACAGGCAATTTCTGGGCGGGACTTCGGCCCCTACGGGCCGGAGAATCCAGCGGGGGTCCCGCCAACCGGCGCGGCCCGATTCCCGCCCCCGCCCAATCTCCGGTACCGGAGACTTCAGCGGGGGCGGGGGCGGGATTCATGGCGGCCCACGGCCATTCTCCGACCCGGCGGGGGGTCGGAGAATGACGCCCCACTTCAGAGTTTTATTATTTCTAACCAGCTGATAGTTAAACCTGAATAAACTCAGGCTGGCCGGTGAATCAAATTGAAATGCAAGGGGAAAGCATGCAACAAAGAAAGATATATCATATAGAAACAAAATAAAGCTGGAATACAATACTGAGATACTCTGACACAAAAGCTAAATACTGCAGAAGCTGGAAATTCAAAATAAAACAGAAGATGTTGAAAATAACCAGCAGGTCAGGCAGCAGCTGTGGAAGGAGGAACAGAGCTGGAATTTCAAAGTTCTTCTGTTTTTATATCAGAGATATTCAGAATCAGGGAGAAAGAAAGTGTAGTAATCCAGGAGGCATGAAGATAAAGGTTAAACCAAATTGATTTTAACTCAAAAGTCAAGTGCACTGAAGTCCCAGCCCGGGACTAACAGGAACTCCCAGTCTGGGTCTGAGGCAGTATTTAAAAGGCTTAATAATGGGTCCCGACTGGACAGGCCTCTCTCTGCCTGTTACCATGGGGACTCTTACTCCATGAGACCTACAGGGAGATCAATGAGTGATCCCTCGTGGTCCTCGTGAGAACTATCACATCCCACCCAAAGTACAGATCATGAGGCCTCCTTCGCCGCTTCGCAAATGGTCTTGAGTCCACCATTAGTGGAGTTGGGCGTGAAGTGTTTGGGGGAACATCGCTTCCTTGCTGAGTTCCAAAGAGCCACTGATGGGGGTTCTATTCCAACATCAATTTCTGGCTGCCGGTCTGTCACCTCAGTCTCCATGTCGGAGTCTTTGTCCTCTTGAGGGCCGACTCTTGGGAGTACCATGGGTTAAGTCCCCTGCCCGGTAGTCACCCCGCCCGGAGTAGTTTCCGCAGCCGAGTGTTCCCTGCTCCAAAGATGGTCCACATGCTTTTTTACGGTCCTGTCCCTGGTCTTGACCTTGTATGACATGGAGCTGGTCTTCTCAACTCCCAGTCCCGGGATCCAAAGGAATCTGTCTCCGAAATCGCCAATATCGACAGTATAATCTGGCCTGAAAGTGCGATCAGTTCGGCGGGTGTCATAATTTTTCTTTTTGTCCTCCTGTTTCAACTCCACTTTCCCACTTAGATTAGGAAACAATGGACTGAGTCTAGCCCGGAGACATCAGCCCACCAGCAATTCCACTGGCGCAACTCCCATCGGCACATGTGACGTGGTCCTGTAGTTGAAAAGGAACAGTTTGGTGTCGAGCGAACCAGTGGTCTGTTTCTTCATACCATTTTTAAACATATGAACTGCCCTATCGCCCAAGCCATTAGAAGGGTGGTAGGGCGCCGTCCAAGTGTGCTTCACCCCATTGGATTTCACGAATGCCTGGAGTTCGCTGCTGCTGAAGGGGGTCCATTGTCGGACATGAGGATCTCCGGTATCCCATGAGTGCTAGACGATTGCCGAAGTTTTTCTACAATGGCGTTGGAAGTCATGGATGATATCCGATGTATGTCCATCCATTTAGAATGGGCATAGACCAAGATTAAAAACATTGACTACATAAATGGCCCAGTGAAGTCCACATATACCAGTACCCAGTCCAAAGATGTGCAGGTGAGGCAACACAAAATTGTCTCTTAACATCCAAAGGTTAGGTGCGGTTATGGGATAGGGCGGGGAAGTGGGCCGAGGTAGGATGCTCTTTCGGAGAGTCAGTGCAGACTCGATGAGCTGAATTGCCTCCTTTGCATTGTAGGAATTCTGTCCTATTTTATTCGATTTATTAATGGCCTGCCTGGCCATTCCCATGGCTGCAGCGAGGCCAATAGCAGGAGCTTCTGATTCTCCTGACATGACGGGGACTGATACACCAAACTTTTATTGTCAGAATCAAGCCCAGGCCACCAGACATAGCTCCTTGCAGGCATCTTATCCTGGAAACTCCTGGATTACCACTGTGAGCTCCTTCAAGATGGGGTGCTGGCCAGGGCAAGGTCCAATCACTTGGGCTCCCCGTAGGATTATGCTGTCTTCCAGGCTGAATTCTTGGTGTTTAGACAGGAAGAACTTCAGTTCCTCCATAAGCTTTCCTTGAATTCAACCGCTTAGGATCAGGTGGCATAGTTTTGCCTACTTGGGGTCTTTCTGGGTCCATGTCTGAATCTGCCTGGCAGGCACAGGCAGGGGGCGGGATTCTCCACTGCCACGCCGAAGTGGCCGCGCCGTCGTGAAGGCCGTTGAGGTTCACGACGGCGCGGAACGGCCCCGGTCCCGACCGATTCAGGCCCTGACAATGGGCCAGGATCGGGGCCGCGTCATCTACATGCGCCAGGCCTTGTCGCCCACGTAAAAGTGGCACCGCATAGATGACGCGGCCGGCGCCGCATAACGGACGTCATCCGCGCATGCGCGGGTTGGCCGGCACCAACCCGCGCATGCGTGGTTGCCGTCCTCTCTAAGTCCGCCCCGCAAGAAGATGGGGGACGGATCTTGCGGGGCCGCGGAAGGAAGGAGGTCCTCCTTCAGAGAGGACGGCCCGACGATCGGTGGGCACCGATCGCGGGCCACCCCACATTCCAGGTAAAGCCCGGTGCAGGATTCCCCCCTCGCCCCCCCCACAGGCCGCCCCTCCAGCGTTCACGCACCGCCCACGACTGCAGCGACCAGGTGTGGACGGCGCCTAGTGGAACACACCGTTTTGGCCTGGCCACTCGGCCCATCCGGGCCTCAGAATATCGGGGGTGCCGGAGAATCACCATTTTCGGTGTCTCCGGCGATTCTCCGGCCTGCGGCCCGCGAAACTCGACCGGGCCGTTCCCGCCGCTTGGGAGAATCGCGGGAGGGCGTCGGACCGGCGCCCCCGGAAATTTTGGCGGCCCAGGCAATTCTCCCAACCGGCGTGGGAGAGGAGAATCGCGCCCAGGGTGTCCATAAAATTTAAAGTCATGATGACTTTGTCCATTCGTGGTGGGAGGACGAGCTTGTGGGTAATGGTAGGTGACTCAGGGCATTAGCATTGGCTATGTCCGTTCCTGGGTGCTGCTCTAAGGAACACTCAGATGTTGCCAACAAGAGTGCCCAACGCTGAATCCGAGCCAAGGCGATGAGTGGGTTTGCCTTGTTCTCCTTAAAAAGGCCCAACAGGGCTTCATGGTTCGTGATCATCGTAAAGTGTCGGCCTTAGATGTATAGAGGAAACTACTTCGCTCTGAATATCATGCCCAAATCCTCATTTTCGGTTTGTGGACTTTTAGTTTGGCCGACTGCACGATAAAACAAAAGCAAAACTTGAATGCAAATTTCAAGTTAGCAAGAAAGAAATTAGTATTTGTAGAATTTTCTGATCTCTCTGGAAATGCACCATGCATTCAATTTACCCATCTAAAATTAATGATAACGTAGTGACTTCGGTCTTCCAGAAATTGAGATCTTTGAGCAGTATTTTTGCTAATTACAAGCTAAATTCTGAACATTGGGATTAGGAAGGTGCTGTGGCTGTGTTTTGGAGACAAAAAAAATATTGAAAAGAGGGATGCAACATAGACTCACTTGTGCCAGAATTGAACCCTTACCCATGCAGCCACTTGTACAGATTATGGCACACTTACTTCAGGCTAACTGAGGGCAACTATCCTCAAAATCCAGATAGTAATCACACAAATGATGCCATTAAGGCCACTGAAAATCACCATAACAAAAAGAAACCTTTATGATGCTGGCTCTTTCCATGCCAGCTCAGGTAGCAGCTGCAACATCAGTCAATCTGCAGTGCATAGTGGCATTAAACATGTTATCAAAACCTTGTTCACCAGGACTCAATCTTTCCCCGGGAAAACCGACCGCAAAATGAGAGGCCATTGATAATTATTACATGTTGAAAGAATCTTTACCATCCAGGGTATTGTTGCCAGCAATGGTCTGGGTCCCTACACAGTGTCTGAATGTTTGTAAACTGTAAGAGTTCCCCCTTCAAAGTCCAGGCAATCGGTAACCTTCAACACTGGATTGCAGATGGCAATTAATGTTACCCAGGCTGTGGTTATGATTCCATTATTTTGCGACAATCCCCAGTGCTGGAATTATTTATAGATAAAGCCAGATTTCATAAGATCCAGGATAATTTCTATTTGGTTTCGACAACCGTGCAATGGTTAGGAAGCCTAAGACTACCAGGCAGCAACAAAAAGTTAGCGATGCCCTGAAAAATAACATGATTTAATCCAATTTCCCAGGACATTGAGTCTGAACAAGAGAGTTTACTGTGCACTAGAATCTAAGACTGCCATAGCAACAGTATGAGAATTCACAAAAAGATACCTCCAGTGTATAAAGGACCTCTGTCATTGAAATTCTCACATGCCCTGTGGTAGATGATTATATCAATAAGCAATCAGTTGCCTGGTTATGAACAGGGGTCTCCATAGTCACCCACAGGCCCTGCAGAGTGTTTTATGCACCCTCAAATAAATACTTGTTCTTCAAAGCTAGAAAAACAACATGAATACTGAGTAAAGTTCACTCCCTTAAGATTTCCACTTAAAAAACAACAAAATCAATTTGCACTTCTATAATGCATTGAAGCGTCAAATCCGTGGTTCCAAATTGCTCGCCAACCGTGAAGAAATCTGAAAATTTTCTCCAATTATGTTGAAATGTGAATTTTCACGTACCAGGAAGGCTTAAGATTTTTAAGTATTAAATAACAGAATACCCACCTGCATCACACTGAGTAAAAGATGTGCTATCATCATTGTCAAAGAGCTGACATCTCTGCAATGTACCTAAAAGGTGAAAGGTTAATGCACAATGAATCATTACAAGAGAATTGATGTTGCCCGTGCTGGTGGGGGGGGGGGGGGGGGGGGGGTTCTGCCAGGGCCAGGGGCAAGCAGCAGAGGGTGACGGGGGTGATCATGGGGTGGGACGTGGGGTCGGGGTCACCCCCCCGGGAGCAGGGTGTCCTGGCACTGACCGCCCACCATGGCCATGGTTGCGCAGAGTGACACCAGCCATATGGGTGCCACTACCCCCACACTCCATCCCCCACCCTGCTCCCCACCACCCCCGAACTCCACTCCCCATCATGCACCCCACACTCCATCCACACCCTGAACACACCACCCCCGCACTGCACCTCGCCTTCGCCTCACCAACTCCCCCCTGCCAAGCAGGCACATCGCACCGGCAGGGCATCACGCGGCCGACCCAAGGACAACGGGCACAGTAGGCTCCAAGGGGATGCCAGACGGACCCACTGAGCATACCACTGGCATGGGTAGCGCCAGCCACCAGTACCGCTGCCTGCAGGAATGAGTGCCTGGGCCAGAGGGCCCCCCAATGGTGCCGGGCGCCAACGTGGCCAGGGGTGCGGTGCAGAGGGCAAAGTGCCAGGGGAATGGCATGTGGTTGCCAAGGGGTTGGGGAGGAAGAAGGGGGGGCAGACATGCAGGGGCAGGGGCTGCAGTCCAGGCCGGGCCACTGTGTAGCCCATTGGACCTGGTTGTGCACCATGTCTGCCTTTCACCCCCCCAGGAATGGATATCGGAATCAAACCAGGAATGGTGGCCTTCATCCTGGCCGCCGCAGCCCTACGGGGATGAACTGAGGCTGTATGAGCTGGAGCTGCTTGAGGAGGACCTTGCAGCGGCAGAGCCTGCCCCAGAGAAACAGGGGCCAGCCGGTGAGGATGGTGAGCCAGCCGCCCAATGGGCAAGGAGAAGGTGGGAAGGAGGTGCTGCTTGAGGCCTCACGTGTACCGGCAGCGCCTGTATTTTAGGACCTGCTGGACCGGGCATGTGCCAAAGACTACACCCGAGCAGGGAGACAGTGCGACATAACTACAGGAACATGGCACACCCGGAACCGCTGTGATAGGGGGGAGGACACCTGCACCTAGTGACAGTCAAGGTGACAGCCGCCCTGAACCTTTACACCAGGCCCAAAGTGGCGAACAGTCCTGGATCTCATAGATCCGAGTGAACAGGCGCATCTGCGCCGTCACTGAGGCCCTGTATGCCTGGTCGGCAAAATATATTAAATGCAATGTGGACCGGGCCCACTAGGATACCCGGACAGCGGGGTTCACCACCATTGCCGAGGTGCCCCAGGTACAGGGAGTGATTGACGGGATGCCTGGCCCCCTATGAACACCAGCCCATGACAGGCCGGTCTTCACAAACCAAAAGGTGCTCCACTCGATGAATGTGCAGCTGGTGTATGCACATCATGCACAGCTGCACCTGATACCCAGAGACTGTGTACAACACCTTCATCCTGGCACACTCAATGGTTCCTGGCAACTTTGAGGGTTTGGCTCTTGGATGACAGGGGTTATCTGCTGCGATCATGGCTGATGACACCTATCCAGGGGCAACAGACCGAAGTGGAGACCCTCAACAACGATGCCCATGCAGTGACCAGGGGCATGATCGAGCGGTGCCTGGCACCCTGAAGATGCGTTTCAGGTGCCTGGACTGCTCTGGCAGGTCCCTTCAGTATAGCGTCAGGAGGGTCTCCCACATCGTGGTGGCCTGCTGCATCCTCCATAACATTGCGCAGAGGGGCGACATGCTGGAGGAGGGGGATGAACACCAGACCTCGTCCGACGAGGAGGATGCAGGGGAGGGTGAGGATGTGCAGGACATGGGGCCCGGGCAGGCAAAGGAGGCTGCACAGCATGTGCACCTGGGCCGGCATGCACGGGATGCCCTAATCGCCTCCAGGTTCCCCCGATAGGGAGCCTGGCCAGCGGCATGGACACCTCGTCCACCCACACACTACCCCAACACCCTCCCCTGGCCAACCACTCCCTCCCAAGAACACCCTCCCTGTGCTGCCTCCCCCAACCCCACCCCCTCAAGCATCTGCCCAGCCATGGAGCAGAGAGAATGAGCCACCTCCCTTTGGTACGGTGCCACATCGCCCAGTGACTGTGATACCTCCATCTGTGACTGGCTCAGGTCAGCCAGTGCCCTGGCAATGCCACCGATGCCCCCGCTGTGACTGGGCCAAGCTCTGGAGCACTGCTGTGATGTCTAGGTGACTCTGGTCCATGGCTGCCTGTGGCATGGAAGCCCTCTCCTGTGCCTCATCCACCGCCCGCACAGAGTGCCCCAGGCCTTGAACAACCTGACCCATTCTGACCCATGACTGATACCTTTGCCTCCAAGGAATCCACCGTAGATGCCACCTATGTGGTGTTGTCCTGTGTGGCACACGTGGTCGGCACCATCTCCTTCCCCTGTAGGCATTTAGACTCCTCCAACTGCACCTGCAGGTGCTGGATGGTTGCTGACAACCTCTCATGTAGTTCCTGGCTCTGTGACTGCATCACTATTGATGGGACGGCCCTTTCCAGAAGCCAGGAACGCGTCCAGGCGACAGCTAGTCCCTGGGGTCGGGCCGCCCTCCGACCATACGCCTCCTCAGTTGTTCCTACCTCCATCTGATGTACCGCAGCACATGTGTGGTGTGCACCAGATAGTGCCCCAGTAGTCTCTTCACTAATGTTCCCAACTGAGGTAAGTGTCTCTGGGATGGTAGAGAGTGTTGGAGACAGCTGTGACAGGAACACAGACTGATGTCCCAGGGTATCTCGGGCTGAGGTTTGGGTGCTCTCATCGCTGTCCATTGTCATGCTATCGCTAGTACCCCCTTGTGGTTGAGATTGGGGGTGGGGGACTCCAGAAGTACCCACCTCATCGCAGATGGTCCTACTTGGATGGGTGGTGGTGTGGGGGGTGGTGAGGGGGTCATGTGGTGAGGGGGTGGTGTAGGGGTGGTGAGGGCATGGTGAGGGGGTGGTGTGGGCATGATGAGGGCTGGTGTGGGTGTGGTGTGGGGATGGTGGGGGGGATGCTGTGGGCTGGTGAGAGGGTGGTGAGGGGGTGGTGAGGAGGTGGTGAGGGCGTAGTGCTCATGACCTCTGCTACCTATGCCCAGGCCCGGTATATGACGGCGGGTGGCAGCCTCCTTCCCACCCTGGGGCACAGGGTAGCCCGCCTCACCTCCACGGTGTCTAGTAGGGACTCCAACTCGGTGTCTGCAAACCGTGGTGCCGGTGCTAGCCCATTAACGGTTCATAATTGATCTGGGACTGGTGTCAATTTTGTTTTCGTAGAAGTCCATCGATTCAGAACAGCATCAGCACTTATATGTCTCTGAAACAGATAATTCCACCCATTATTCTTAGCAAGTGCAATATTCCACTATGGTAAATTAAAATGTGACAATTTGAAGAAAAACGATTCAGTACTTTCTTCAATGCTTGTTTAGCACTGTTGTACGGTACCAGTGAATGAAATAAAGATTACAGGTTAATACTCTGCAAGTAAATGATAATATTGCAACATTAAACAAAGTACTCCAATCAGTAATGAGTGACTATCTGTGCTGCATTCTCAAGTATTAACAGTTTGGAGCCAAACATTGTTGTAAGTATCCATGAAACATGCCTCAGAAGGTCAAATATGACACTAAATATTTTAACAATGTCATTTTTATTTCATAAATGTCTTTTACATTTAAGTTTTCAGCCATTTGAAAGTGCAAGGTTGGGAGCATCTCAGCATTATGTGCTTTACCAAACAGAGATTCACATAAAGGTGCACATTAGTATAATATGTAATATCATCAAACAAAAAAACAAAAACATCAGAAGAACATAAGAACAGGAGTAGGTTTTATAGCCCCTGGAGTGTCTTTGCCAATCAGTGAGATCACGGTTGATCCGTGACCTAATTCTACATACCCGCCTTTGTCCCACATCCTTTAATATTCTTGGCTAACAAACATCTATCAAACAGCCATCTATCTCAAGAGTTAAAATGAACAAATCTAAGGACTTACAGACACAGTTCTGAAAGGAAACATATCTCCAACACAATACAGTCACACATCATACTTAGGAACAACATTGCACATTACATTAGGGGTTAGATTTGTTTAACATTCCCTCAGCGTCAAGCAGTGTACAAGACATGAAACATTCAGTAATTACTTTTCAAAGGCACTTGAATATATATATATACTTGGAAATAAATATTTGCATGGCTGTAGGGAAAGTGCATGGCTTGGATTAAATTAATCATTCAAGGAGCTAGACGTGACACGATTGTCTGTGTATGATTCTATGATCTATAGTTTTACCCCAGTGTAAAATTATGGTGTGTCTGTAGGAGGCTGCTGGGGTAGAAAAACAACTAGTAACAGAAAGTGTCAAGCCATGGCAACAAATCATTGCTCCTTTATCAGGATAACAGTTTACCTCACCAGTAGCTTAACCCAGGAACAGGCCCTTCGGCCCTCCAAGCAGACCTGGAAAGATCCAAGTTCAAAACCTATGCTGAATTAGCAGGTCTCAGTGATGGTGCTCAGCACCTCTGGGTTAAAAGGGAGCAAATTGGATTGGATTGGGTTTGTTTATTGTCAAGTGTACCGAGGTACAGTGAAAAGTATTTTTCTGCGAGCAGCTCAACAGATCATTAAGTACATGGGAAGAAAAGGGAATAAAATCAAAATACATAATAGGGCAACACAAGGTATACAATGTAACTAATTAAGCACCGGCATCGGATGAAGCACACAGGGGTATAGTGTTAATGAGGTCAGTCCATAGGAGGGTCATTTCAGAGTCTGAACAGCGGGGAAGAAGCTGTTTTTGTGTCTGGGAGGGGGAGCTGCCTGGGGGGGTGGATTTGCAAGAGATAACATGAAGAGTCGGGGAAACTGGCACGTACGGGAGAGAGCCAGTGTACAAGCTATGTAAATATACTATTTTGTCATGTATATATCTTGCTCCGCGCTATTTCTTGTTTCTTTTTTTTTGTTACGGTGGGGGGGTTATTGTTTGTAAGGGAGAAAAATTGTGTTAAAAACTTTAATAAATATATATATTTTTTAAAGTTGGTAAGGGTTTCCTGGGGAAGTATAGGCGCTGTTGTGCTTTCTTGGTGGTAGCGTCGACCTGGGTGGACCAGGGCATATTTTTGGAGATGTGCACCCCCTAGGAATTTGAAACTGCTAACCATCTCCACCTCGGCCCCCTTGATGCTGTCAGGGGTGTGTACAGTACTTTGCTTCCTGAAGTCATTGACCAGCTCTTTAGTTTTGCTGGCATTGAGGTAGAGATTGTTGTCGCTGCACCACTCCACTAGGTTCTCTATCTCCCTCCTGTATTCTGACTCGTCGTTATTCGAGATCCAGCCCACTACAGTCGTATCGTCAGCAAACATGCAGATGGAGTTGGAACCAAATTTTGACACGCAATCATGTGTGTACAGGGAGTAGAGTAGGGGGCTAAGTACGCAGCCTTGCAGGGCCCCGGTATTGAGGACTATTGTGGCAGAGGTGTTGATGTTCATTCTTACCGATTGTGGTCTTTGGGTCAGAAAGTCGAGGATCCAATTGCAGAGTGGGGAGCCAAGTCCTAGGTTTTGGAGCTTTGATATGAGCTTGGCGAGATGCTTTAGGGATGAGTGTAGGGCCAGGGAAATGGCGTTTGCTGTGGACCGGTTACGACGGAATGCGTTCTGGGAGTATGGAGGTGATGCGCTTCATGGCCAACCTCTTGAAGCACTTCATTACGACTGAAGTCAGGACCACCGGACGGTAGTCGTTGAGGCACGTTGCCTGGTTCTTCTTGAGGCACATTGCCTGGTTCTTCTTTGGCACCGACCGGTACGATGGTGGTCTTCTTGAAGCAGGTGGGGACCTTGGAGTGGAGTAGGAACAGGTTAAAGATGTCCACGAACACCTCTGCCAGATGGTCCACGCACGCTCTGAGTGTACGACCAGAGATCCCGTCCGGGCCCTTCGCCTTCCGAGGGTTCACTTTCAGGAAGGCCGATCTGACTTCGGAAGCTGTGATGGTGGGTATGGGTGAGTTATGGGCTGCATTGCGTTCATCAGGGAGGGGTGTGCTGCTGCCGGAGATACTGCTCAGCTTCGCTTTGTAGCCCGTTATGTTGTTTAGTCCTTGCCACAACTGCCGAGAGTCTGTCTGTCTGTGACTCTAGCTTGGTTTGATATTCTCTCTTGGCATCTCGGATGGCTTTGCTGAGGTCATACCTGGATTTCTTGTATAGGTCAGGGTCGTCTGACTTGAACGCCTCAGATCTGTCCTTCAGTAAGGAGTCAATCTCGCGATTGAGCCATGATTTCCGGTTGGGGAACGTATGTACTGCTTTCTTTGGCAAGCAGTCGTCCACACATTTGCTGATGAAGTCTGTGACGGTGGTGGCATACTCATTTAAGTTGGTCGCTGAGTTCTTAAATATGAACCAGTCCACTGCCTCTAAGCAATCACGTAAGAGCTCTTCTGTTTCCTCGGACCAGCACTGCACGACCTTCTTAGCTGTATTCTCCCGCTTGAGTTTCTGCTTGTATGCCGGGAGAAGGAGCATCGTCTTATGGTCTGATTTCCCAAAGTGGGGTTGGGGGATGGAACGATAGGTGCCCTTGGTTTTTGAGTAGCAGTGGTCAAGAGTGTTGTCGCCCCTGGTGGGACAGGAGATGTGCTGGTGGAATTTTGGCAGTACATTCTTGAGGTTGGCCTTGTTGAAGCCTCCAGCCACGATGAACAAGGCCTCCGGGTGTTCTGTTTCGTAGTTGTTTATAACTGTGTATAGTTCGTCCAGGGCCTTCCTCACTTCTGCCTGGGGTGGGATGTAGACTGCTAAATAATGGCTGAAGTGAACTCACGTGGAAGATAGTATGGGCGGCACTTCACGGTCAGGTATTCCAGGTCCGGGGAACAGTAGGTCACCAGGGTCGCCACATCCAAGCACCAGGAGGAGTTGATGAGGAGGCAAACCCCTCCACCTTTTGCTTTGCCTGATGACGCGGTGCGGTCTGCCCGGTGAATTGAGAAGCCTTCAGGTTGTATGGCACAGTCTGGTGAGGCGGGGGTGAGCCATGTCTCTGTGAAACAGAGCACACAGCAGTCTCTTACTTCCCTCTGAGAGGTAAGTCTGGCGTTAAGTTCATCCAGCTTGTTTCCGATCGCTTGGAGTATGCTGGGGAGAGGGGTCTTGAAATCGTGTTGCTTCAGTCTAACCTGCAGACCGCCGCGTTTCCCTCGCTTCCTCAGTTGGCGGCTGCGGCAGGATGGTCCTGGGATCCGATGGGAGAAGTCTGACATTGTGGAAGGTAGGTGGTTGCATCTGGCAGGGTCCAGGGCGCTGGCGGGGACCTGGGCGCTGGTTATGTTTCCGGGGTCACGTCTGGCAGGGTCCCGATCCGGATGCGTCCCGGCATTCTGCGGGTGCAGGAATACCTTGTAGCGCGTTCAGGTCCTCGCGCGGGGTCTCCGCCATTTCGGGGGTCCTGGGTCGTGGGCAGGGGCTTCCTGAGGCAGGTTGAGCTGAGTCCCGTGGTCTGTTCCCTCCCTGGGCGCTCCTGGGGTCGGGTCTTGAAGTAGGCCCGGTCGGGCATCTGAGGTGTCCCACTCCTGCTGAAAGTGCAGCACTCTTGTACTGAGACAGAAATGGTCTCAACTGTGATTCTCCCTTCACAGCTTGCTGATATTCCAGGCTCACCGATGGCCCCTTAAGTGAGGGACAGGAGAGAGACTGACATGTAATGAAATCATATCTCAGCAAGAAATTAATGTCCCATAGAGAAAAAATATAACAAATAATTTATAGAAATCATTTAATTATGTACCAGTCTCTGGTATGTCTTATTGATATAACCATCTTGTAGAGGCAATAAAAGAGAGACTTGTACTTACGTGACATCTTTCACAAACTCAGGACATCCCAACGCACTTCACAGCCATTGGGTGGGATTTTCCGAAAACCCGGGATGTATTTTCCGCTGGTGGAGCTGGTTCGATATTAGCCGCCTCCGTCGACGTGTAAGGCGTTTTGCATGTCTGGCCTGTCCTGCTGCCAGAGACCCAGCTCGACGGGAAGATCCTGGCCGGGATTCTTCGAGCCCACGCCCGGTCGGAGAATCGCCGGGGAGGAGCGCGAATCCCGTCGCGCCTCTCCGACGCTGGGCCACCGATTCTCGGTGACCGGAGAATCGGCACCAATCGTGCTGGCGCAGTCGCCGCGGCGCCGGTCGGGGGCCGTTGAAAGCGGCCCCCACGGCGATTCTCCGTGCTCGACGAGCCGAGTGTCCGCCGAGTCCCACCGGTGTGGTTTACATATGGTTCTACCCGGCGGGTCCTCTCCGTTCTGGCTGCAGGGGCTGTCCTGGTGAGGGGGCGGGGGGAGCTGACTCCGGGGGGGGGGGGGGTCCTCCATGGTGGCCAGGCCTGCGATCGGGGAGTGCCAATCGGCGGGCGCGCTCATTCTGGGGGGGTGGGCTATGTTCCTCCGCGCCGGGCCCCTGTCGGGCTCCGCCCAGTTGCCCGGGGCCCGGTGCGGAGACAGCCGTGGTGCGCATGCATGGACCCGCGCCGGCCGTATAGGGTTGGCTTGCGGTGCTGGAGCCGCGCACAGCTCTCCGGCGCTGTTGTAGCCCCCGAGGAAGGGGAGAATGGCTGGGCCTGGAGGCCCATTGACACCGGCACCGCTCGCGACGCTATTGACGCCGGCGTCAACACCTCACCGGGGTTTCGGAGAATCCCGGCCCGTCAGCACAAAGGGCTGGAAAATTCAGCCCAATTACATATTTTGAAGTGTAGCCGTTGTTGTAATGGAGGAAACCTGGTCGAAACTAACAGCAATGTGATAATGACCAGATTGCATTAGTGATGTCCATGATGTGGGGTCTTATATGCCTACCAGTGAAAAGAAAACGGGGGCTCAGTAACTAAATTGCAGCACTGTCTCAGTGCTGCACCAAGTTGCCAGCCTTGATTTTTGTTCTCAAATCTCCAGAGTTTGACTTGAATCCATGACCATCTGACTCAAAGACAAAAGGGTGTTTCCAACTGAGTCGTGCCTAATACTGATGGAACGCGAGATGAAAATCCTGTCACTTTTACAGTCTGATATCAAGAGGCAGGAATTTATAACTAAGCTGACAAAATTTTATTCCAAGTCAATGTCCAGGAGAAAGTCTAGCCTGTTAGATGAAATTTTAACCCATTCCAACCCCACCCACTGTCACAGAGTTAAAATCAGACCCATTTGTGCCTAAAGAAATCAATTGGAGTTTACTAAAATGTTACAATGATTAAAAGCATTAAGTCTGATTTGTAAGGATTCGAAGTATCTTGCAGAAGTGCATTATGGGATTATTTCCACCTGTGCTTAACAATAATAAGCGTAAATTGAATAACAATCATCAAAACATTGACATTTTAACATTTCAATTGACAAAACATGACTAAACTGTCTGCTGTGTGTTTTTAAATTATTTGGTCATGGGATGTAGGCATTGCTGGCTAAGCTTGTATTTATTGTCCATCCCTAATTGCCCTTGTGACGGTGGAGGTGAGCTTCCTTCTTGAACTGCTGCAGTCTCTGAGGTACCCACTGACAGTGTTCGGGAAGGGGTTCTGGGATTTTGGCCCACCGACAGTGAAGGAACGACAATATATTTCCAAGTCAGAATGGGGTGTGACTTGGAGGGTAACTTGGAGGTGGTGTTCCCATGCTTCTGCTGCCATTGTCACGATAAGTGGTAGAATCATGGGTTTGGTGGATGCTGTCGAATGAGCATTGGCACATTGCTGCAGTGCATCTTGTAGTTAGTAAACACTGCTGCCACTGTGCATTGGTGGAGGAAGGGGTAAATGTTTATTGTGGTGAATGGGGTGCAGGCTATCTTTTCCTGGATGGTGTTGAGATTCTTGAGTGTTGTTGGAGCTGCCACTTATCAGCCCAAGCCTTAATTGTCCAGGTCTTGCTGCATATGGACTGCCTCAGTATTTGAAGAGTCCTGAATGGAACAGAACAATGTGCAATCATCCGCAAATATCCCCACTTCTGACCTTATGAAGCATTGATAAAACAGCTGAAGGTGGTTGGACTGAAGACACTACTCTGTGAAACTCCTACAGTGATGTCCTGGGACTGAGATGATTGCCCTCCAACAACCACCTTCCTTTATGCCAGGAAGACTCCACCCAGTGGAGAATTCCCCCCACCCCCCGATTCCCATTGACCACTTGTACTCTGGCTCCTTGATGTAATGTTCAGTCAAATGCTGCCATGATGTTAAGGGCTGCCACTCTTATCTCACCTCATGAGTTCAGGTTTTTTTGTCCATGTGTGGACCAAGGCTTTACTGAAGTCAGCCGAGTGTCCCTGGTGGAACCCAAACTGAGTGTCAGTGAGCGGGTTTTTGTTGAGTAAGTGCTGTTGATGGCACTTCTCATCACTTTGCTGGTGATCGAGGGTAGAATGGTGGGGAAATAATTGACTGGGTTGGATTTTTTCCTGCTTTTTGGACAGAACATATCTGAGAAATTATCCATATTGCTGAGTAGATACCGGTGTTGTAGCTGTACTGCAATAACTTGGCCTTGGGCATGGCTAGTTCTGTAGAACAAGTCTTCAGTACTGTTGCTGGAATACTGTGAAGGCCCATAGCCTTTGCAATAACCAGTGCCTGAAAACATTTATTGATGTCACATGGAGTGAATCCACTGGCATTGACCTCTGGAGGTGGCCAGGATGAATCATCTACTTAACACTTCTGGCTGAAGATTGTAGCAAATGTATCAGCCTTGTGTTTTGCATTGATATGCTGGATTCTCCCATCATTGAGAATGAGGAAATTTGTGGACCTCAGTTATTGTCTATTTGAATAGCCATGTAATCCTTGGTATAACTTTAAATTTTAGATTTATTGTCACGTTTACCGAGGTACAGTGGATCTCCAGGTAGTTTCAACTTTCCATCATCATTCATGACTGGATGTAGCAGCAGTGCAGAGCTCAGCTCTGATCCGTTACTTGTAGGATCACTTGGCTCCATGTATCACATGCTGCTTCCGCTGTTTGGTATGCAAGTAGTCCATTGCTTCTCCGGTTGACACCTTGTTTTTAGGTACGCCTGCTGCTGCTTCGCAAGTCCTTCTGTACTCTTCGTTGATGGCCCACAGCACCTCATGGGTGCCCAGTTTGAGCTGTTCAAAATATCTTTCCGATTTAGCCACACAGCATGCTGGAGGATATCCCCGATGTGAAGACAGTATATTTGTCTCCACAAGGACTGTGCAGTGATCACTTCTGCTTACACTGTCATAGAGAGATGCATTTGCGACAAGTAGATTGGTGAGGATGAGGTCAAGTATGTTTTTCCCTTGTTAGTTCCCTCACAACCTGCCCCAGACCTAATCTAACAGCCATATCCTTTAGGACTCAGCCATCTCTCTTAGTAGAGGAGCTACTAAGCCATTCTGTGCCCTTGCCACCCTCAGTGCTTCCGTTAAGTGATTTCAACAAGTACTGATCTATCAGCTGAGGGGGAGGGGGGGCAGGTGTTACATGGTAACAGCAGGAGGTTTTCTGCCAATTCTTGGCCTAATGCTATGAGACTTCAAAGAGTGCAGAGTCGATGTTGAGAACTCTCAGGGAAACTCCCCCATGACTGTATCCACTGTGTTGTTACCTCAGGTGATTCTGTCCTGCCAGTGGGACAGGACATACCCAGGAATGGTGATGGTGGTGTCTGGGACATTGTCTGTAAGGTATGATTCTGTGAGTATGACTGTGTCAAGCTGTTGCTTGACTCCCGTGTTCTGAAGAAGTGTCATATTGGACTTGGAAAGTTAATTCTGTTTCTCACTCCAGAGAGACTGCCGGACTTGCTGAGTTTTCCAGCATTTTCCGCTGCTTGATTATTCTGGTGGACAGCTCTCCCAATAAAAGAACAAGGCTCCAGAGGGCTTTGCAGGGCTGCGTGTATCATATTGGTTCCGGTGCCTGGATCAATGTCGAGTGGTCCATCCAGTTTCATTCTTTTTGGGCTCTGTAGCAATTTAATGCAACTGAGTGGCTTGCTGTGCCATTTCTGAGGGCACAAGAATCCACCACATTGTTGTGGGTCTCGAGTCACATATAGGCCAGGCCAGTTAAGGATGGCAGTTTCCTTCACTTTGGTGAACCAGATGGGTTTTTACAATGAATCGACAAATACTTTGTGGTCGCCATGAGACTAACCTTTAACTTCAAATTTATTAATTGAATTTACCCAAACAGGCGCCAGAATGTGGCGACTAGGGCTTTTCACAGTAACTTCATTGCAGTGTTTTTAAAAAAAATTAGAGTCCCCAATTATTTCTTTTTCCAATTAAGGGGCAATTTAGCATGGCCAATCCACCTAGTCTGCACATCTTTGGGTTGTGGGTATGAAACCTACGCAGGCAGGGCGGGGGGAGAATGTGCAAACTCCACACGGACAATGACCCAGGGCTGGGATTCGAACCCGGGTCCTCAGTGCCGCAGTCCCAGTTCTAACCACTGTGCCATGTGCCGCCCCTACTTCATTGCAACAAGCCTACTTGTGACAATAAAGAGTATTATTATTATTATTATTAATTTCCACCAGCTGCCATGGTGGGATTTGAATGCTTGTTCCTGAAGAACTAGCCTAGGCTTCCAGATTACTAGTCCAGTGACATTCCCACTGCACCATGTCCTCTCCTCATAGTAAGTAAATGAGTTGCAAACAAATACCGTGATATCAGCATCTCTCAGTTATTGTTTATTTGAATAGCCATGTAATCCTTGGTATAACTTTAAATTTTAGATTTGTCATGTTTACCGAGGTACAGTGGAAAATATTGTTCTGCGTTCAATCCAGGCAGGTCGCTCCACACATGAAAAACATAGGACATGCGATAAATACACAATGTAAATATATAGACTTAGACATCGGGAGAAGCATACGGAATATGGTACTACAACTGTAGAAAAAATTCAACGAGAGATCAGTTCAGTCTATAAGAGGGCCATTCAAGAGTCTGGTAACAGCGGGTTGAAGCTGTTTTTGAATCTGTTGGTGCGTGTTCTCAGACTTTTGCATGGAGAATGATGACCATGCAGCAATAAATACAAACCTATAAAGGAGATCTGATGGGGTTGAGTTTCTATGCTTTGCAGCCTGGCATAAAGCAGAAGAAAAGGGGGATAAGATCTTTTACGTGGGGTTATCATCCCATTACATTTTGCTTGCACACCCAGAGTAGACTAGAATATAGACATAGTGCTTCAACCTCAATGGGCATGTACATGTAAAAATGCAGGAGGATTAGAAAGGTATTGATTTTGCAGCAGTAATGATGGTAAAGCTGTCAGCATTCAACGTCCATGACTCTATTGAAACTGACACCAACTCCTGGAGTCAGCACATGTGCAGAATAATGCAGAAATCCAGAAGTTGCTGTCAGCGCTTCTAGAGGGGATTGAAGATTCCACCCCCCTCTGCAAACAATTAGAATCATTGAAGTGGGGAGATCTTCCACTTTTAAGCTGTTAATCTCACTATAAAAACCTTTGACAAAGTTACATCTTCTTGAATTGGGTGTAACTGGATTTTTAATGACATATTGCAATTATTGCTAAACACTCTCGCTGACCCAAAAAGCTAATTTTATACTAGTGCAATGTCAAATGTCTTGATTATGATATAAAAATTACATATGTAAATAAATGTATTTTTTTTAAGTTTAGTAATGATATTTTAGTCTCTATCTTATTCCAATCATCATCATTCATTTGTCTATCTGAAATAAGTAAGTGAAAAGTGAAGGGATTCAGTGCTTTTAACTAACTTAATTGGTGTTTCCCTGTGAGAATAGTTTAATGTCATTAGCTGCTACCCTCCTTTCTGACAGAACTGGTGTTGACAACAGGAGGTCCCTTGACTTAGTGCCAGATTTATACTCTCATTGGGAAAAGGGAAAACCAGGCCTGTCATAGAGATCGCTAGACTTTGTGGAGAGCTTTCAACAAGGGCAGCGACGAGCACCACTGAATTGCCGCCAACCACAAAATCAAGTCCAATGTCATGCACCCCCACCTGCCCCTCCTCCCCACCCCTTTCCAGGTTCGGTATGGATTCCCATTCTAGGGTCTTCCTCCATCAGGAAGACAATGGAACTGTCCTAATGTCATAAAGCTGTGTTCACAAATAATTTCAGACCCATTCTGGTGGGAATAGAAAATCACAAATCCTGGTATTAAGGTCTGTACAATTTTTAATCATTGCCTCAACTTCTGGAAATTACTCTCAATCTCTGATGTTTTTGCAGAATGTTCCATTCCATTTTGGGTCTCTGTTGTCAATGCTGGGTGGCAGATAGTTACAGCAATTGTGCTATGCTTAGACAATATGTTGAACTGAAGGAATAATAATTTTGATATTACCACTGGAAATCTACCTTGTCACAATCACAAAGTCAGTATGAATTCTACCAGATTACTTGGCATTCCAATAATCTCTATCACATTAGTTTTTCAATTTTTGCCTTTACATCAGTCACCAAATGTTCAACTATAATCCAGAACTAATACATCAAAACATCCCTGGGTGCATTTTCCGTTGGCCTATTCTGTTCCCTTTCCCTGGTATAATTTGCATGTTGATAGGCATAGACAATTCCAATTGTGGTAATATTAAGAGCCAAGGACAGCAAGATAAGCCAAAATGAATACTCATAACTGTCAGTCTTAAGGTTGAATGTAACCAGGCCCTCTTTAATTGAATTTCTCATCAATACTGTGGATAAATTGTTCACTGTTGTATTCACTGCAAACAGGACCATTGCCAGAAATGTTGAAACACCTGAAAGAAAGAAATTCTCCCTCAGTATTTCAGATTGATATAATTAACAATACAAGGTTTATAAGTTGCTTCATCTTTTGTGCAATTTCAGATATAATGATCCATCTATTAACAATATTGACAATGAAACTCAGATTTTAATTGATCCGACCAACCTTTGAAAAGTTACATTTTAAAAACATATTTCCCTGTAATTTTTTTCGCTTTCCATTTTATTAGATTAGATTTTTCAAACAGCCAGTGCCATTGACTGGAAAATGTAAAACCCAAGTTTTGCCACCACTCTTGGCTGAAAAGACAGATTGTGGTCTGCAGTAAAGAATGGAAAATAGTCTTAATTTTATCAGATACAGTTTCAGAGCAGAGTCCAAGCACTTCACACAAAGATGAAAAATCAGGAAACAAATATTGCTGTTGTTGGTTAGTTAGCTGATTGGTTGAGTTCTCGGAATAAATTGCTCTCTCATTTTTTTGCTTCCCATTGCAATTTTATCAAA
The DNA here is from genome assembly GCF_047496885.1 of Scyliorhinus torazame. Taxonomy (NCBI): domain Eukaryota; kingdom Metazoa; phylum Chordata; class Chondrichthyes; order Carcharhiniformes; family Scyliorhinidae; genus Scyliorhinus; species Scyliorhinus torazame. The sequence goes on along the minus strand of NC_092722.1, from coordinate 148,507,213 downwards.
ACACACTGGGAAAAGGAAATTTAAATCGAGGTACGAGGGAAGAAAATTCCTTCAAAATGGCATTATATTCACTTAACAATAATGTATTTGTATTTCAGCTGAACTACTTAATTCAGATTCCAGGATTAGAATGAAACGTGGGCAGCATGTAGCACAGTGGCTAGCACAGTTGCTTCACAGCTCCAGGGTCCCAAGTTCGATTTCCGACTTGGGTCCCTGTCTGTGCGGAATATAGAACATAGAACATAGAAAAATACAGCACAGAACAGGCCCTTCGGCCCACGATGTTGTGCAGAAACTTTGTCCGAGATTAATCATTGATTATCATTGAATTTAGTGCAGAAGGAGGCCATTCGGCCCATTGAGTCTGCACCGGCTCTTGGAAAGAGCACCCTACCCAAGGTCAACACCTCCACCCAACACTAAGGGCAATTTTGGACACTAAGGGCAATTTATCATGGCCAATCCACTCAACCTGCACATCCTTGGACCGTGGGAGGAAACCGGAGCACCCGGAGGAAACCCACGCACACACAGGGAGGACATGCAGACTCCGCACAGACAGCAACCCAAGCCGGAATCGAACTCGGGACCCCGGAGCTGTGAAGCAATTGTGCTATCCACAATGCTACCGTGCTGCCCTTAAAAACAAATTAATCTACACTATATCATTCTACCGTAATCCATATACCTATCCAATAGCTGCTTGAAGGTCCCTAATGTTTCCGACTCAACTACTTCCACACGCAGTGCATTCCATGCCCCCACTACTCTCTGGGTAAAGAACCTACCTCTGACATCCCCTCTATATCTTCCACCATTCATCTTAAATTTATGTCCCCTTGTAATGGTTTGTTCCACCCGGGGAAAAAGTCTCTGTCTACTCTATCTATTCCCCTGATCATCTTATAAACCTCTATCAAGTCGCCCCTCATCCTTCTCCGTTCTAATGAGAAAAGGCCTAGCACCCTCAGCCTTTCCTCGTAAGACCTACTCTCCATTCCAGGCAACATCCTGGTAAATTTCCTTTGCACCTTTTCCAAAGCTTCCACATCCTTCCTAAAATGAGGCGATCAGGACTGTACATAGTACTCCAAATGTGGCCTTACCAAGGTTTGCATCATCACCTCATGGCTCTTAAATTCAATGCCTCTGTTAATGAACGCTAGCACACCATAGGCCTTCTTCACAGCTCTATCCATTTGAGTGGCAACTTTCAAAGATGTATGAACATAGTCCCCAAGATCTCTCTGTTCTCCCCGTGTCTGCGTGGGTTTCCCTCAGGTGCTCCGGTTTCCTCCCACAGCCCAAAGATGTGCAGGTTAGGTGGATTGCCAATGATAAATTGCCCTTAGTGTCCAAAAAAGGTTAGCTGGGGTTACAGGGTTACGGGGATATGGTGGAGGTGTGGGCTTAAGTATGGTGCTGTTTCCAAGAGCCAGTGCAGACTCAATGGGCCGAATGGCTTCCTTCTGCATGTAAATTCTATGATAACTATGAAAGACTTTGACCTCATACATTGATCCTCCAGTCTTTTCCTCAGTTTCAAAGTAGGGCACGAAAGAGAGGTCAGTGCAACTGGAAAGTTGTTAGACAATCTTTTTTGTAATATCCTTATAGATCACTTATAACACAATGGTGCAACTTGGATTGAAGATCAGGTCTACCAACGGAGATATGAGTAGAGCTCTCATGGCCGCGGGTTCAACAAGTCCCACTCCAGAGACTTGCGCACAAAGTCGAGAATTTTCCGGTGATTCTTGGCAGCAGAATCTCCAAGTCCCACTGGCGAATCCCTATTGTGGGTTTCCCTGTGGTGGAGGTTGATGCAATGGGAAATCCCATCGACAGCAGAAGGGCCAGATGATCTCGCCACCAACCAATGGTGGGTCATTTTCCGCCGCCAGGGTGGTGAGGTTGGTGGAGGTTCTGCTCTCGGAAGCAACTCCATCCAAAGGTCTGCACAGTTGAGAAAGTAAACTTGTTTTGTTAACTTTGAACTGCATTGGGTTGCTTAATTGGAGTTAGTAGCAGGTATAGATAGTGAGTTCAAGTTTTTCCTTATGTTTAAGAACCATTTAACTGACCATTGTAAAGCTATTTTCTTTCATGTTAAAGTTTGTTTTAACGTAAAAGATGCCTATTAGACAGAATCATCACTCCTGGGATAAGGTGTCCTCTCCTCGCAGTTTTACAAATTTAAAAACAAACATCATTCAAATACTGTTTGAAATAAAAATCAGATTTCATTCAACGACCAATTCATTCATTCTTACTTACAACTTATGGAGCTACATGTGTAAATACTGACAGGCCCGCAGATGTTCTCGTATGGATTACTGATGGTATTGTAGAGGGTGACTACAGCACTTAGAAGCGTAAACAACAGCCCAAAAACGAGGAAGAGGATAACTAGGATGTGGATAACTCTTGCAGCACCTGCATTTTCAAAACATTCCAAAACTGAAAGTAAAAAGCACACAATAAGAGTCAGGATGTTGAGGTACAAAAGCCATGAAACAAATCCCCCCTTTTATGTAATTTTTAAGAAAATCTACACATTTACAATTAGCTTGAAGGTGTTGAAACATGGAAACATAGAAAATAGGAGCAGGCATAAGCCACTTAGCCCTTCAAGCCTGCTCTACCATTCACTTTGATCATGGCTGATCCTCCACCTGTACACCATACTCCCGTACCCTCTGCCCATACTGCTTGCCACCCTTAGCATCTCACAATCTATTTCCTTCTTAAAAAGTGTTTTTACTGGGTTAGATTTCACAATTCATAAGTTACACATTACAAAACCGCGCCAAAAAAAAGGAAAACAAAAAACACCCATATTTACAGGCAATTGTTTTCCCTGCTGTTGCAGCCTTCGCCCCCCCCCCCGCCCCCCCTTAGTCGGCATACATCTGTTATGCTCTCCACTGTGGCCAGAATACGTATTGCAAGTATCTATTTACAGTTTATGATGCGGAGATGCCGGCGTTGGACTGGGCTGAGCACAGTAAGAAGTTTTACAACACCAGGTTAAAGTCCAACAGGTTTGTTTCGATGTCACTAGCTTTCGGAGCACTGCTCCTCCCTCAGGTAGTTTGGGCTTCACCTTGCTTCGGACTAGTCCCCTGCGGCTTTGTCTCTTGTCCCTCTCATTTTCTTTGCGTGCCTTCACCCCCTCCTCCCCCCCTTCCTTTTTCTCTTTGAGCCGTGGCTCATTTGTGTCTCCCCTCCAACCCTCCCCCCCTTACTGGTTGCTGGCTACAAACAGATCCCGTAGCAGATTGGTAAGTCTGTCCCACCCAGTTCTTTCTTATCCGCAGTTGTTTCTTCTCCCTCAGGTTCTCCCTCCTGGAGGAAGACTATTTTTCTGGCTTTTCAGATGGGCGAAGACTCTGGATCTTTTCACCAGGCCATTATGGGGGGAGTTTCTGTTCCCCCCGGGTTAACCATATATGCCTTGTGGATGCGCCACTGCACTCCAGGGTTTCCCTTTGATTGGGGGCCATCCAAGATGCTGCAAGTATTGCGTATATCATGTGGATGGGCCTCAGCACTTTGGGGTTTCCCTTTGTTTTGGGACACTACAAAATGGCTATTTTCAGTGCCCTTGTTTCCGTTGTCACTGTGTGTGAGCTGTAGTAGTCAGCCTTCTACCCCTGCACCCTCACACCTTGACTACCCCCCCTGCGCCTGTCCACACACCCCTCCCACCAGTGGGCTTTCCCCCCCACAGCTGTCCCACCTCTATTTTCACCCCTCATTTTCTCCCATCTAATGTTTTCTGCCCTCCCCCCTCATTCTCCCCACCACCACTGCCGGGCACTCTCTCCCCATCGGAAGTTGTGCCGCGGCGTTCCCCTCGCTCGTACTTCCTTGTGCTAGCTCATCCACTAATGTGGTGGCCCCTCCCCCCCCATCGGGATCGATCCATACCGTCCTTCAATCGTTGCGTTTCTCTTCCCTCTCTTCCACTCCTCACCCCCTTCTGCATCCCACTGCTCTCACCCCCTCCTTTCTGAGACTCATTGTCAGATCGAACTTGAGGCAAATAAGCCCCATGTCTCTTTTTTTTAACCGATGAAACTAGAGTTCTGGTTCACTGCTGGTGTCATGGCCTTCCCAGCCTGTGCTTGTGCTTCAGCTGGTGCGATGAAGTAGTACTCCCTACCCTGGAAAGTCACCTAGAATTTGCGGGCTACAGCACCTCGAACCATACATTGTTCTTGTAAAGGGCTGCTTTGCCTGGTCTGCCCCAATGTCCAGGTACACAAGGATTCCCAATGTCCAGGTACACACTGATCGAGTGTCCCTCCCACTTACAGGACCGTATGTGTCTTACCCAGTTCAGGATCTTTTCCCAGTCTTGTTACCGGTGCAGTTTTGCGATGATGGCTCGCGATTGCTCTCTGAACTTGGGCCGGTGTGACCTGTGGGCTGCGCCTACTTCTGGGGGCTTGGCAAAGCTTTTCCCTGCAACAAGTCCGTCCAGCATCTTTGCCAAGTACTCCATAGGGTTCCTGCCCTTGGTATCCTCCGGTAGGCCCACAATGCAAAGGTTTTGGCGGCACAACCGATTCTCCTGGTCCTTTACCTTCTCTCTTCGAGTCCCTTGCGCCGCCACCAATCTTGCCATCTCCAGTGAGGCTATCCTGTCGCTCTGCTTGGGCGCTGCTTTCTCCAGCTCTTTGGTCGTCGCCTCCTGTGTCTCCAGGTGCCACTCCGCTACTGCCACTTTCACTGCCGCCATCATTTTGAGTTTAATGGTGTCTTTGAGCATTTGGAGCTCCTGTGTTAGGATGTCCCTCCATTCATTTATCGGGGGAGGGGGATAACCCGTCATGTATTCTGGTAGCCCATCCCATTCGGCTGTGGATGGATGCTTGTCGACCCGATTGTTCACCACCTCTGACTGAAGAGGTTTCTCCTCATCTCAGTCCTAAATGGCCTACCCCCTCTTCTAGGCCCCTCAGTCAGAAGAAAAAAATATCCCTGCATCCTGTCTTCCCAACCCTACCAGAACTTTATACGTTTCAATCAAATCCCCTCCCGTTCATCTGAATTCCAGTTAATATAGTTCCAGGTGGCCCAATCTACACTCTTATGACAATCCCGCCATCCCAGGAATCAGGGGTGAAATTCTCCCCCAACGGCACGATGTCCGCCGACTGGCGCCACAAACGGCGCCAATCAGACGGGCATCGCGCCGGCCCAAAGGTGCGGAATGCTCCGCATCTTTGGGGGACGAGCCCCAACATTGAGGGGCTAGGCTGGCGCCGGAGGGATTTCCGCCCCGCCAGCTGGCGAAAATGGTGTTTGTTGCCCCGCCAGCTGGTGGAAATGGCGTTTGTTGCCCCGCCAGCTGGCGCGGAAATGCGGCGCATGCGCAGGAGCGTCAGCGGGCGCCGACAGTTTCCCTCGCATGCGCAGTGGGGAGAGTCTCTTCCGCCTCCGCCATGGTGGAGGCCGTGGCGGAGGCGGAATGGAAAGATTGGCCCCATGGCACAGGCCCGCCCGCGGATCGGTGGGCCCCGATCGCGGGCCAGGCCACCGTGGGGGCACCCCCGGGGTCAGATCGCCCCGCGCCCCCCCAGGACCCTGGAGCCCGCCCACGCCACCTGGTCCCGCCGGTAAATACCAGCTGTGATTTACGCCGGCGGGACAGGCAATTTCTGGGCGGGACTTCGGCCCATCCGGGCCAGAGAATTGAGCGGGGGGTCCCGCCAACCGGCGCGGCCCGATTCCCGCCCCCGCCCAATCTCCGGTACCGGAGACTTCGGCGGGGGCGGGATTCACGGCGGCCAACGGCCATTCTCCGGCCCGGCGGGGGGTCGGAGAATGACGCCCCAGAATGGTGAATCTTTGCTGCACTCCCTCTATGGTAAGAATATCCTTTCTTAGCTAAGCAGACCAAAGCTGCACACAGGTATGGCCTCATCAAAACCCTGTAAATTTGCAGTAAGACATCCTTCCTCTGATACTCAAGTCCTCTTGCAATGAAGGCCAACATTCCATTTTCCTTCCTAACTTCTTGTTGAATCTGCTTGCTTGCTTTTAGTGAATGGTATACAAGGACAACCAGGTCCCTTTGCACATTAACATTGTAACAAAGGAAGGATTGGTAACCGCCAGTCAGTATGTATTACAAATTATGATGGTTTATTTACAAATGATATTTATAAAAGTCTTTTGCAATGTTATCATGACTGGCTCTAGGACCTATTGTGGCTGCAAAAGATATGCACCACGATACATACTTATGGGAAGTGGCTTCCCTCACATCGAAAGCACTCTGTGTTACTTCTAGGTTGCTTAAATCTTTGGTATTAGTGATTCTTCCCACTTCTGTACTCACTTCATTGCCTGAACCTGATCCCACGCCGTCGCTTCTGGCACCATTTCCACTCATGGTTTCCTACCGTAACTGGTGGACTTCAAATTTTTGTTCGCCTTGTAATTCTTGGGCACCCTTTTCAGCTTTTTCAATTGCTGTCACCATTTCCAACGCCTTCTTGAAAGTCAAATTGGACTCAGCCAACAGTTTATTTTGTATAGCTACGCTATTCACGCCTCATACTGGTCGATCTCTTAACATATCATTTAAAGCTGATCCACAGTACTCTGTAATCTGCTTTAGTCTGGCCAACAATGCTGTGATGGTCCAGCTTCTGGCCCTTTCTGTTGAGTTAAACCTGTATCTTTGCAGTGTCATCAAGCCTTTTGGGTGATAATGCCCCTTTGGTAGTTCCGCGAGCTCTGCAAATGACTTAGTATCAGGAACCCCGGAGATGTTAAACTATGAATCAAATTATAAGTCTGCTTCCTGCTCATGGTAAGTGAAATTACTTTCTTTCTAAACTCCCCTTCTATTCCATTAGCCCTTAAAAACACTGCAGCTGTTCGATATATTAAACACAATTCTCAGTAGTTGGTTCCCCAGGCTTTAAATGATCTGATTCACTTTGCAGTTTTTAACAACGCTCTGTTCGAATTCCGTGCTGCAATTAAGTTTACCTCAATGCCAACGTGGTAAAGGAAAGATTGGCGACCACCAGTCAGTATGTATAAGGAATTACAATGATTTATTTTTGAACAGTATTTACACAGATTCCTTCACCATGTTATCCCAAGTAGCTCGATGATCTTCTCTGGTTGCAAAAGCCCGTACTCTGCACCAAGGTTCACACGCTCAATACCTGTCAGGTGATGGGGTTACATAACCCTCCGAAAAGGAGCCAGCTACCAAAAACATTTTCCAATCTATCACCATTTAGATAATATTTACCCTTTCTGTTTCTCCATTCAAAGTGGATAAGTTCACATATATCCTATATATGTGATATATGTAGGGGCTCTGTATATATAGGGGCTGGTTTAGCACAGGGCTAAAGAGCTGGCTTTTAAAACAGATCAAGGCAGGCCAGCAGCCCGGGTTCAATTCCCATACCAGCCTCCCTGAACAGGCACCGGAATGTGGCGACTAGGGGCTTTTCACAGTAACTTCATTTGAAGCCTACTTGTGACAATAAGCGATTTTCATTTCATATCCACTCTATACGGCATCTGCCATGCATTTGTCCACTCACTCAACTTGTCTAAATACTCAGTCAACTTGTCTGAAGAACAAGTACAAAAAAATGTTCAGCTTCTAATAATCTTTACTGGAATAATGCAACTGCTACCTTGAGATAACTATTCTTTTGTGCATTTGGTTTATTTGGTCTGCTGTTAAAAGGGTCTTATTTAACAATATAAATCAAACCAATTCCGTCTATCTCGGATTTTGAAACAGCCGTGCGATGCATATTCCTGCTCCAATATTGGCTAAATAACTAAACCAAAACTACTTTATTGGAACTATAATTAATTCTTTACAACCAGTTATAAAACAGAAAACTTGATGACTAAAAGAAAATCTTAAATCCAATTCAATTGAATTAGACGTTGGGGGTGCGGTTTTTTTTAAGATGACTTGTCCAGTAAATCATTAAAAAACGAGAAACAAAAAGCTACAAGCAACATGTTTATTCCATCGTTGTTCTATGAAATCAAGGATTGGTGGCCAGTTGATTCAATGCATAGCTGTAAAATATGTTATTGAGGATAATATAACCCACGTTGAAGCAAGGGGATCCTATTGATGCTTTCTCAAGGAGAATTCAATTGTTATCAGACAATCATGTGTTGCAGAAAATAGTGTCAGAAAGACTTGTACTTTCACATAGAGATAAAGTAGGTTCTTGGGTAAATCTGAAGTACAATGTGGGTTTTCTTACCAAAGTATGAAATACTGGTGGGTGGAATCTTTCTCATTTTCCAAAATTAGAATCATCCATATTCAGGGTGGTCTCCCAGCAGATTTCCACCTCCAAGTTAGAGTCAGCTGTTTCCAGGGTGAAAAATCCCAGGCCATTGCAACAGCAGAGGAGATGTCAGGACATTTAAAGGAGCAGAAGTGCACCAAAGGCATCAATTGAGACCAAGGCCCAGTAAAAAGTCCACAGAGAGAAGGAGGAAGCCCCTAGTACACCGTTTCCCTGGATTTATGCACATTAGAGCCATTATCTTTGCTATATCAGGCCCATCACCACTTCTGACCCGACGAACCTGGTAAGTGGTAGTAACTGGATGGGCAGCAGGAAAATGGAACAGAAGACAGGACTTCACCCCCTTGTTGGCGTTTACTGTGGCTAAGGAATGGCCAGCAGCAGTTTTGGCAGTGGGAGAGGAATTAATATTAATGTGGGGGCGCAGTGTCGTGGCCTCACCATCCCATTTTCTGGCCGCCATTATGGTCGACACAAATTCAGCACAATTTGTTCTGCAAGTGCAGAGGGAACAGATTATGTCACTGCCTATGCACAGAAAATAAATCTTATTGCATATTAATGTCACCATTTATTAAAAAGGGCAAACAGATCAAAATGTTAAGCAGTTCATTGTAGACTAAACTTGACTATTTCAAAATGGTCCAGATGAAATGAAAATCGCTTATTGTCACAAGTAGGCTTCAAATGAAGTTACTGTGAAAAGCCTCTATTCGCCACATTCCGGCGCCTGTTGGGGGAGGCTGGTACGGGAATTGAACCGTGCTGCTGGCCTGTCTTGGTCTGCTTTAAAAGCCAGCTATTTAGCCCTGTGCTAAACCAGCCCCTGATCATGTTATCATAGATTTGTAACATACTTCCACTATCAGGGATAAATATTTTGAAGAAATTAATTTGCAGTTTCATGGGGAAAGACCAGGGAATGGAGCCTTTCAAAGAGATAGCAGAGACATGATGGGCCAAATGGCTTCATGCTGTGCTATATGATTCTATGATCCTGAAAGTTTAAATTCTCTTGTAAATCCTTACACGGTGTTGTATTAAAAAGAAAAGCAGCAATTACCTTTGATGGTCTCATCACCTATGAGGATTGGACAACCAGATTTTTCACGCAAACCATCAAATAACCCATACTTAAGGTTCATTTCTCCAACTGCATCGCCACTTTTATTCTCGCAATTTACCACAGTGTCGATCCAAGAATCCGTTGCTAATATTGCGGATATTAACATGCACGTTCCCAGACTGACTGAAAATCCTGCCATAAACATTATTTTTTTCCTTCGAGCCGGCATTTCCTTGAGTTACTATTGTCTCAGCTGCGTACAAAATAATTTTCAAACAAAACGCGTTTAAATTCAAATGTTTGCTCTCACAAATTTTAGTTAAAAAGAACAAGTGTCCTCCGTTTATGTCTGCAGTCCAACTCAGCAGTCAGGCTTGCTGTTTGAATTTTGCACTTTTCCGGAAGTGGGAGAAAAATACTGGACCTTGTATTGAGAACAACAGCAATAAAGTGCTGCAATGATTGGACTTTGCCCAGAAGCAAATGGTTGCCATAGTTTTACTTATTAACAGTGAAATACAGAAGAGAGATGTTTGATATCTCCTCTCATCTTTTAATGCTATGCATACTTTTTAAATCAGAACTACTGCACTGAAAAAAAATCAGTTAGATCTTGAGCTTTTCATACTTTTCCTGCTCACATAATTGGTTTATTTCCGATTAACTAATATAAAGTCGCTGAAACTTACAAGAAAAACATGGGTGGGATTCTTCTTTTCTGAGACTAAAGGCTAGATTTCGAGGCTATGTCCGGAGGAAGTGTCTAGTTCTCCAATGCCAAATCGGTGAGGCCCCTGCACCCATCCTCCGATCGATGAGGGGCTAGCAGCCCCGCCACGTAAAACACACGGCCTTCACGTAATAAACAGCCGGAGAAATGCCGGATCTGTGGCCGCACATGCGGACGACAACAACCTGCAGCGGTCACGCCATACAAACATGGCTCTGGCCGTGCACGGACCCGACCTGCCAGATAGTGTCCCCCTGGACACCCCCTCGCCACCCCCGGGGCACCCCCCCACTAGTCCCCCCAGTCCTCACCAAACCCCCCCCCCCGGTCAGTGGCGCGTCTCCTCCCCGACTGCGGCGACTCTGGACACAGTCGCCGCCACGCCGGGTTCACGAACACTGAGAGCACAAGTTAACCGCCCTGTTGGGAACTCGGCCCATCGGGGGAGGGCCTTCTGGTAACATCCTGAGGCCGTCCCAACAGCGTGTGGCGTACTCCTCGATAACGCTGCTTTGGAGGTGGCGGAGCATCCAAAAACAGGTGCCGTCCCCAATTCGGTCGCAAACAGGGATTCTCCGCCCAATCAAGAATCCCGCCCCAAGGGTTGATGCCAACACAGAATCCATGGGGCTGGATTTTCCAGTCGCCGACGTCGAAATTGGCATTCGGCGATTGGCCGGAGAGGCAAAGTGCCCGACCGAATCGGAGGCAGCGCCACTTTCACGATGCTCAGCCCCCTCCAAAGCGACGTACTCGCAGAGTACGCCGCGCGACGTAACAATGGCATCAGGACATTGCCTGAGGTCCGACCCCGATTCTCCGCACCCGACTGGCCGAGTTCTCGATGGTGTCGGTCGCGTGTGGTCTCATCCGTCGGGAACTTGGCTTGACGGATGCGGATACAGTCAAGCGCCGCCACAGTCGGGGGAGGGCCAATCCACGAGTAGGGGGGAACTTTACCAGGGAATGGGGCACTCTGGGGGAGGGGTGGTCTGGGGTGCGCGGGCCAGCCAAAGGGGGACACTATTTTGCGGGCCAGGTCGACCGGCCTCTGCCATGTAGCATGACGCATCCGCTGCAGGCCACGGGCCCGGCAATTCTCCAGCCGTATTGGCAGCTAGAGACGGGTGCTCTACGCTGCTGGCATGCTAGCACCCCACCAAACGGAGAATCGCTGCTCGTTTTATGCCATTTTCTCTGCCGTAAAACACCATCATTCCCACGCCGACATGGGGTCATAGCCCCAGAATTGGAGAATCCAGCCCCTGGTCTTTCACTTCACTGATATGTTTACATTTTGAGAGTTGAGCCATGGAGCTGCCATTTGTGTCAGATTTCTATGGACTCCTTCTTTATTGTGAGTTCTATACTTTGATAAAGTCTGGTTTGTTGCACTTGTGACACATTTTTGCCCAATGTCTTTTGGTGGAGCATAGTTTACATGTGTCAAAATATGCTGGATATTGCCTGGGTAAGTGTGTGAGACACATGTGTGTCTTTGATATCCTGGTTACCGTGGCAATGGTAGATTTGTGATTGGAGGTGCTGTTTGCACCTTTCTACCTTTCTACCAAACATTCTACCTTTGACCAGTCGTGCATCTATTAAGTAACCTTTGGCTTTGTCTAGTAGCACTTTCTTTAATGACTTTATGGATGTTGGAGTGATGACGAGGTCCATCAATTTCTCTGCAAGGCCATTGGCATTGAAATCATATTCGGCTCCTTTGGACCGGCACCTGTTTATAAATTGATCGATGCTCTTGCTTGGCTGTGTCCATATAATACAAACTCTAGTCTGTGAATTATAAAGTTGACTCGGACCTTTAGTTGATCTTCAACGATCTTGAAAATTTTATCGGCGACCTTTTGGTCTTCGGCAATAGACCCGATGAGTTTACACATATTAGCCCCTCATTGCCAAGAGCAATGAGTAAATTGGTGGCTTTTTTTCTCTAAGTCTTCTACCTGCTGGTATGCAAAATGTAAGCGCATCCTTTGTCTAAAGAGTGTAAAAGACCTTCCTGTTTATTTCCTTCGTTCCCATTTATTTTATTTTATTATTTTTGGTCCATGGACCCATAATTGGAATGTGCCTTTAAGCAAAAGAGTGCTTGTCAGGACATTGTGTTCCTAGGTTTTGTATTTTGGAGATGAGAGTCAAAACCGTTGGCACCAAATAAATATTTGGAACCAGCTTTGGAAGAAGTTGGTTTGATTGTTTAGCTGGCAACCTGTGCGTTGACTTGGGACAGTGTTCTGTTTGACAACAGTCAGTGATTGGTTCCTGCGTGATGCTTTCTGAGAAGACTGAGCAGAAATGATTAGACTTTGGAAGGAGAACGCATGCACCTTCTCTCTCTCTCTCTCGCTGAAAGAACTGATTTATTGTGAGTGCCTGGCACATCTTTGCTGGAAATCTGAAATGATCCTGAATCTATAGAAAAAGTAAACAACCTTGCCAGAGAAACCATGGGCGTCATTCTCCGCCGGCGGGAGTCTCCGTTTTGCCGGCGCCCGGGGGTTTCCCGACGGCGTGGGGCTGCCCCACAATGGGAAACCCCATTGACCGGCCGGTGTTACGGAGACTCCCGCCGGCCGGTCGGGGCAGAAATGTGGCGGGGCGGGATGGAGAATTTCGCTCCATCTCTTTTCATTTTTTATTAATAATTTCTTTGCCTCTCAACACCCATTCCCCTCTGTTGTTTGTCTGTGTGTGCGTGTAGAGAGTGTTGGTAGTTAGAAGGGGGGGGTTTAGGAAGAGATATTAGTCAGTTGTATTCTTTTGCCCTTTTAATTATAATAATGTAGAAAATAAAAGGTGACTTGTGTTTAAATTTTTACAAACCTGGTGACTGCAGTTTATTTTTGCGCCGATCGGCGGACTTTGCGCCGATAACGGAGAATTTTGCCCCTGGTGACTGCAGTTTATTGGGCTCAGCCAAGGTCCACGGGTATTTTAAAATAACATCTAACTTTACCTGTGTTATGACTCCTGGTCAAGCGGGACTGGAATTGACCTCACACTAACCCAGGGTGTCGTGACAGAGTTAAAATTCTGCAAGTTCGTCTGCTTGCCAGTTCATAGTCAAATCTCTATTTGCTATTGCGATGTTCTTTGCTATTGGCGGCACCGGGTGCCAGACAAATATAGTAACTGACTGCTGTGTCTCTTTGGATGGGAATTTGAATTTGAACTTGCTGCCTGTCTGTTGTCCCTGTGTTTGAGGAGAACAAATGCTGCAATAATGCATCACTGTTGACTTATAACAATGTGTTGACAGGGGGGAAGCTTCCTCTCCTTTGGCTGCATATTTCAAAAGGAGCACCTTTTTTGTTTTTAAACCAGAGCACCTGGACTGAGGTTAAAGCACAGAAGGCCCTTCCCTCGAGGAGTCTGCATTGGAGCTGGGCAAGTGGAATTGCTACAGTGTTGCTGAAGTAACCTTCTGCCTTGTGTTTGGGTATCTTCAGGAATTACTTCTGTTGTGTTATGCTGCTTCGGATAACACAGGCTGCTACTTGATGCAGTCTTAACTAAAGGATGCTCCAGACTCTGAAATGAGTTCAATGTGTTTATTGAACTATTAACACAATTCTCAAATGAGTTTGACTCTCTGCTAATCTAACTGTAGTAACTCAGTCTAACTGTACCAGCTTGCTCTAAGTCACGTGCTGGAGTGTGATGCTGCTGATCAACCCTGTCTAACTCTCTAGATGTCTGTCTGTGGAAAGAGGCAGGGTGTGAGTACCTCATCCCTTTTACAGTGTTTATGTCATGCCCCCTTGTGGTGATGCCACCTCTGAGTGTTCCTGGCTGCCCATTGGTTGTGTCCTATTCTGAGTGTTCATTGGTTGCATGTTTGCATATCATGACATCTCCCCTTTATTTCTTCTTTTTTTTTTGAAGATGTACATACATGTGAATGTGTCTGTCTAATGTGACTGACTGAGGAATACAGAACAGAACAAACAAAACAAACGCTCATAAGTCCAGTCTCTGAGGCTTGCGTCTGATCCTCATCGACCGCCGGAGAGGTGGTGGAGGGGATGACGGTGTCTTGACAGGCGAGCAGGAGGCACGACTGGTGGCCTCGTGGTTCGAGGTGTCTGGAAGTGGCAATTCGACATGTGGAAATGGAGGGAAAAGTGGTTGTGGGCAAGCAGCTTTTCGCAGTGCCCTTGAATTCCTTCGCACAATGGAGCCAACAGCCATACGTATGACATAGGATCTGGGCACGGCCTGTCGAACAACGACAGCCGGAGCAGACCACCCACCATCTGATCCTGACCGTGTCTGCCGGGGATAGCACGTCCAGATCGGTGGCATGTGAGTCATAGCCCTGTTTCTAGCTGTCACAAAGCTACTGCATCTTCTGCAGCACCGGGAGGTGATCAAGGTTGGGCAGGTGTATGGCTGGAAGCGTCGTCCGCAGGTCCCTGTTCATCAGCAGTTGAGCTGGCGACATGCCAGTGGACAAGGGAGTCGCCCGGTACGCAAGTAGCGCAAGGTGTATGTCGGAAGCTGAGTCCCTCATGAATCTGCCGCAGCATCATGCTCTGGAGACGTAGCGTGATGACTATCCTGTCCAACTTTTCATAGAATTTACAGTGCAGAAGGAGGCCATTCGGCCCATCGAGTCTGCACCAGCTCTTGGAAAGAGCACCTTACCCAAGATCAACATCTCCACCCCATCCCCATAACCCAGTAACCCCACCCAACACTAAGGGCAATTTTGGACACTAAGGGCAATTTAGCATGGCCAATCCACCTAACCTGCACAACTTTGGACTGTGGGAGGAAACCGGAGCACCCGGAGGAAACCCACGCACACACGGGGAGGATGTGCAGACTCCGCACAGACAGCGACCCAAGCCGGAATCGAACCTGGGACCCTGGAGCTGTGAAGCAATTGTGCTATCCACAATGCTACCGTGCTGCCCCTAAACTTGAGCAGGATGCTGTCGATCAGCGTCAGGTCGTCCTTGACATTGTAGAATTGAGGGCATTGCCCTTTCTGCCAGCCATTGCTGAGGTTGTGGATGACTCGCTGCAACAGGGGGGTCTATGGCCGTCTCTTCTCGGATGAGAACAATCTTCTCATCTGTTGCCGGGAGAGTGCTTGCACACAGTTGTATCTGCAATTCAATGTGCTGGATGATCTCCAGTGGTTCACTGGGTGAGTTGACGGAGCGGGACAATGCATCGGCGATGATGAGCTCCTGGCCAGGTGTGTACACCAAATTGAAATCATACCTCTGGAGTTTGAGCAGAATTCTCTGCAAACGACGCGTCATGTCGTTCAGGTCCTTTTGGATGATGTGGACCAGAGGCCTATGATCCGTCACAACAATAAATGTTGGCAAGCCGTAGACATAATCATGAAATTTGAGGATGCCGGTGAGAAGACCTAAACACTCCTCAATCTGCGCATATCTGGTCTCAGCAGGTGTCATTGCCCGTGACGTGTATGCTACTGGTACCCAGGATGACGTGTCGTCTCTTTGAAGCAACACCGCCCCAATGCCATCCTGACTCGCATCTGTGGCTATCTTGGTCTCTCGGTCTGGGTCAAAGAATGCAAGGACGGGTGCAGTGGTGAGCTTGGCTTTCAGCTCCAGCTACTCTGTTCAGTGCTCCGCCTTCCACTCAAAGGCGGTTGATTTTTTCCACCAGGTTGCATAGGGCTGTGGTGTGTGTGGCCAAATTCGGGATGAACTTGCCAAGGAAATTGACCATTCCCAGGAAGCACAGTACTGCCTTCTTGTCCTCGGGGACGTTTATTGCCTCGATGGCTTTCATTTTGTCTGTGTCCGGGCGCACACCGTGTTGTGAAATCTGCTCGCCCAGGAACTTCAGCGTGGATGTCCCAAAACAGCACTTGGACCTGCTTAGCTTGAGGCCATGTTCATGTATGTGTCAGAATAGTTTCTTGAGTCGCGACACATGTTCCTCTGGGGTTGTGGACCAGATTATGATATCGTCAACGTAGACATGAACCCCTTCTATTCCCTCCATCATCTGTTCCATGATGCGATGGAAAATCTCTGATGCCGAGGTGATGCCAAATGGCATTCGGTTGTGTCGTGTTGAGAGTTCTGGTCTACAAACAGGTCAACACGGCTGGAGATGGTGTAACTCAACTGTAATAACATACTGTAAGCTTGGGTACGTGCATTACCAGCTTATCTGTGGACCCTGTCCTGTCACTATCTAGGTGAGGCACTCAGCACATGGTGAATGTCTGAGAGGCAGGCTGTGAGCTCTGTGCTCTGAGCTGGCTGCTGCTAGAATCGGCGGGAACTCTGGTGTCCCCTGTCTTTATAGTGCGTGTGCTCTCACTGGTAATTGTCTGCGATGTTGTGTATGCTGGTTGGTCCTACTGTACGTCAATCAGTGTGTCAGTGTGTGTGTGATTGCACCATGATATGCTGATGTATATCATGACAGGTTGTAGCAGGATCTGCCAAAAGACGTGTTGAGGATGCAGGGCCTTCTGCTGGATTCTTCAAGTTGGATTTGCCAAAATCCTTGGGATGCGTCCAATTTTGTGAAGAAGCACGCGTGTGCCATCTCACTCGTGATTTCTTCCCTCTTCGGGATGTGATAATGTTCCCGCATAATGTTTTTGTTTAGATCCTCGGGGTCAATGCAGATGCGTAGGTCTCCCGAAGGCTTCTTTACGCACACCATCAAGCTGACCCAGTCGGCTGGTTCAGTGACCTTGGAAATGATCACTTTTTGTTGTAGACTCGTGACCTCTGCCTTCAGGCGCTCTCTCAGTGGAGCAGGGACACGCCGTGGTGCGTGGACCACTGGCTTGGCATGAGGCCTCAGTAGAATCTTGTATTCGTGCATGCCCATCCTGCTAAATACATCTGGGTACTGGGTTAGGATGTCGTCGATGCTGGCCTGAAGATCCGAATGGGATGGCATCATGTTGTAGACCCTTTGAATGAGGTTCAGTTGCTTGCATGCATGCGCACCTAGCAGGGACGCCCTGTCTGGTTTAACAATCTCGAAGCGTAAGCTTGCTTGTGTGTGTCGGCTGGACACCTGCAGATGGCAGTACCCCAGTGCCTTGATAGCGTTTCCATTGTAGTCCAGGAGTTTGCAGGCAGCTAGAAGGATTGTGGGGGGCTTCTTGATTCTCTTGAAGTTCAACTGCGAAATCAGGTTGGCGGAGGCACCTGTGTCCAGTTTGAACTGGGTGGGGCAGTGGTTGACCTTCATCACCGCATGCCATTCGTCCTCCGAATCCACGGCCAGGATTGATTGGACTCGCAATGTGTCCGGTGTGGCGTATTTGCACTTCGTAATAATGCCCACTCGGTAAGTGTTGTCCAGGTATTCATCACCTGAATCCGTCGCACTGCCTGGATCAGAGTCATGCATTCGGTGTTGCACACTTCTATTGTGCCGCTGTCGGAATTGGGTGCGCTGGCCCCTGGCTGGTGGTGCAGATCTGCACAGGGCTGCATAGTGGTTTCCCACAGTTTAAACAGCGTTTGCCTCTTGCAGGGCAGTTTTTTAAAAAATGGGCGGTGCCGCAGTTCGCACACGTCATGACGTTGCCGTCAAGGCGCACGGTGCATCGTTGCGCATGCGCGGCGCGGTTCTCGGACATCTGCACCTGCGCAGTGCGGTTTACGGCCGCTTCGTGTTGCCGATCGCATTACGCATGCGTCGGGCCCCGGGAAGAGCGCGCAAAATGGCCGCTTTCGTTAATGCAGAAGTGCTGCATCCAGGAGATGGCCTGAATACTCTCCACCTCGTGGGAGGCTTGTTTTTCACTTTCTGCCGTTTTGTACTGTGAATAGCGATTTTTAGAGTGCTCATGCACAGTACACGTTTCAATCGCGACTGGCAGGGTCATGTGCTTGATTTTCAACAATTGCTCTCGCAGAGGATCGGAGTGGACTCCAAAAACGATTTGGTCTCTGATCATGGAGTCAGTGATATCACTGAAGTTGCAGGATTGCGCTAGCAGTCGAAGGTTAGTTAGATATGAGTTGAAGGATTCGTCTTTACCTTGCATCCTCTGCTTGAAGATGTAGCGCTCAAAGATTTTGTTGGTGTCCATCTTGCAGTGGCAGTCGAATTTGTCCAGGATGGTTTGGTACTTTGTTTTGTCCAGCCCTTCGGAAAAGTGAAAGGAATTGAAGATCACTATCGCATGGTCACCCGCAGTGGTGAGTAGAAGAGCATCTTCCGAGCATCGGTCACGCCATTGAGGTTGGATGCTTCCACGCATTGTTGAAATTTCTGCTTGAATGATCGGCAATTGGCACTAAGATTGCCGGTGGTCCTGAGCTGATGAGGAGCCTGAATCTTGTCCGTTGTGCTTGTATGCAGTAGCTGGTTGTCACGGGTCTTGCTGAGTTGAACTAAATAGATTAAACAGTCACTCCTGGTACCATGTTGTGTTATGCTGCTTCGGATAACACAGGATGCTACTTGATGCAGTCTTAACTAAAGGATGTTCCAGACTCTGAAATGAGTTCAACGTGTTTATTGAATTACTAACACAGTTCTCAAATGAGTTCGACTCTCTGCTCGTCTAACCAAGTCTAGCTGTACCAGCTTGCTCTAAGCCACGTGCTGGGGTGTGATGCTGCTGATCAACACTTTCTAACTCTCTAGATGTCTGTCTGTGGAAAGAGGCAGGGTGTGAGTGCCTCATCCCTTTTATAGTGTTTATGTCATGCCTCCTTGTGACGATGCCATCTCTGAGTGTCCTGACTGCCCATTGGTTGTGTCCTATTTTGAGTGTTAATTGGTTGCATGTTTGCATATCATGACAACTTCTCCAGCTGTGGGATATTTAGAAGCAACCACTGCTAACAATTTTGTGGTCTCTTATGGTCTGCTGTCATCATATATGTTAAAGGTTTTGATGTAGATCTCAAGGGATCTGCCTCAATGTTATCCATGCTGAGAATGATGAGGGTTATTATCACAATTACATGAAGTTTATTACGAGCAACAACTTTATACAGCTCTGCACTGGCCTTGATCTAACCTGAGTTTGAACAGTTATGTAGGCTGACTACTTGGTCGTATGCCTGACTCATAAGGTATAAAGTCTTACTGATGCAGAGCCACAGACAGGAGTAAACATGTGCAGTAGGGATCACAGACAACATTGAATATCTAACATGGAGGTTGTACCTTTAACCCTCCAGCTGTACACACAGTGATGTCATAGTGATGTCACTATGCAGCTTCTTAAAGGTGCATGTCCTTGTCTGCATTTGTGTGTCTCCAATATCACAGCTGTGTCTCCATATCACAGCCGTGTCATAATATCACAGCCGTGTATACAATACCACAGCAATGTATTCAATATCAACGCAGTGTGTACAGTACCACAACAATATGTACAATATCACAGCAGTGTATACAATACCACAACAATGTATACATTATCACAACATGTACAATATCACAGCATATACAATATCATGCATACAATGGGTTGGATTCTCCGCACCCGACGACGAAATTGCGGCCGGCACCGAGGCAGAGAATCCATTTCACCGCACGGAATTGGAACCGGCGGCGGTTCCCCGATTCTGTGGGCCCCGAAAAGTGTCATACTCGGGGAGTACGCCGCACCGCCTAGACCTACCTGGGGCCATTGCTGGAGTCCCGCTTCGCCCCCGACCAGTCGAAGTCCCGACGGCATGGATCTAATATGGTCCTGCCGATCGGGATACTAGCGTGGCGGCTGCGGACTCAGTGGGCTGATTGGAGGGCAGGGGGGGTCTTATACGTGACTGGGCAATGTTTGGGTGGGCAAACAGGGTCAGTCAAGTGAGCGCCCGATCGGTGGTGGTGGTCTATTTTCAATGTCCAACTCCGTGGTCAAAGTCCGCCATAGAGCACGGCATGGCCGCTGGAGGCCATCGCCGTGCGCATGCGTGGCCTCTGACCTGGAAGTGCGGGGGCCGTATTTGCAGCAAAGGCTGCTAGATTTACGTTGGGTCCCTGCAGCCCCCTGCAGGGCTAGGAATATGTGGCCCTTTCACACCAGTTTTTCTGGCGTGAAAATCCACAGTTTTGACACTGGTGTGGGGACATAGTCCCAAAACCTGAGAATCTAGCCCAATGTATCCAATATCACAATGTGTACAATATCACAACAATGCATACACTATCACAACAACGTGCACATTATCACAACAAAATATACAATATCATAGCAAAGTACACATTATCACAACTACATACACAATATCACAAGAAAGTACATATTATCACAACATCTACCATCAAACATGCTTTGGATCAAGGAATAGGAAATATGAGAAATCACCAACAAGTTCCTTCTGACAAATCTCATCTGTTGAGTGGCAGGCTTTGAACTACCAAAGTGAGAGTGGTCCTCAGACTAAGTGGTGGCTTGAAAACCTTGACCTCAGCAAATGAGGAGCTCTCACTTGGCTTTAGGGATTTGCATTTGCTAGATAAATAAATGAATTTTAAATATTTGTCAACCTTTGCCATGTTGCATGCTTAATGTTGTGTAGTAATACCTGCAGGAGTTGAGAATAGATGCAGAAACAACTCACTTTCAAGAATCAAGCAAGGTAAGGCTACCTGACAGTGTCATTTATCAGAAAGATGCTCCAAGATTGCAGATCTCAAAATGTTACCTGTTAGACTATTCAATTTGTATTTGTTGCCCTTTCAGTATCCCACCGAAATGTATAGTTATTTTTCTATATATCTCATATATAACCAGACCTTTGTATATCACATTGTTAAGATGCAATGTATACTTGAAAGGCTTATCAAACTAACATGTTCCAAAGGCATAACTCCTCAAATGGCTGGAAGTCAAGCTTGCTGCTGAGATCAGTCACATACTGATACCTGTCATGAGAATGTCGCTTTAAGAAATGTTTGGCTGCTCATATTACTGCAGTGATGTCAGAGTGTGGGTGGAGCTGGGCTGTCTGTCAGCTTTTCACTTTTGTTTTAGGCTGTTTGCTGCAGGGTGTGTTTTAGTTTTGTTTTCAGTGTTGGAGCTGAAGCCAGACCAAGCAGGTGTACAGTTGTTCTCTCTGCCATCAAAAGACTATCTCTTGATCATTTGGTGAATTCAGAATTATTAATGTTCTCAGTAGTGAATGTAAACCTAATGTGCTTCTGTTAAAAGGTGTTTCTTTTGTCTTCTGGATGTTGTTTGGGAAGTTATTAAGGATTACTTAGTGTTGTATTCTTTGGGGATTGTATTTGAATTAATGGTTGCTGAGATGTTCACTGTATGTTTCAAAAAGGTTAACTTGAGTTAAACATTGTTTTGCTTTAAAAATTACTTTTCCATTTCCTGCTGTACCACTCCTGTAGAGTGGGCCGTGTGCTCCCCATTCCACAATGTATTAAAAGTTGTGGGTCAGGCGAACTCCATGATACACTTTGGGGTTCTCTAAACCCTGGCCCATAACTTACCTTTGTAGAGATTTATGTTAAATGGTTGTTTACGACTTGATGAGGATCTCACCAGAATCTCTACAAACTTTCGATACAATTGGTTCTCAGTAAATTGGCACAGAGTAGGTACAAAACCCCTCCCAGGATTTTGTTCTGAACATCAATAAAACAGAATTGTATTTAATCAATTACATCACTTAAATTGTACACAAATTACAAAGATACTATTCCATCTAAGGAAACCTGCCATTCTTATTTGTTCAAGAAGCACCGGGACTGGCATTGTGTGTTAGAATTATTACTACGGAAGTTCAACACCAAAGGCACTTTCCTGTTATACCTGCAGACATTTTCAATTAGCATGTCTAATTTCAAAACTGTATCTTAAATTGTAACTCACTTTCAGAGGCTAAAGCGCTGGTCTTGGAAATTCACACTATCATACAGTAGCAAAGGTTCTATTTTTGCCATTTTTTTTCTTCGTGATGTATATCAGCTAAAAAGTGAAGTTCAACAGCATCATTGATAGAAACCTAAAGCATCAGGAAATTGAACAAGTAGATTCCGGCCTTAAGAACAACAACTTAATTCTTCAATAAATCATACCATGTGTGTTCTGAAACCTGTCCCTAACTGTAACTAGGAGGCTGGCCTTTCTCACTTTTTAATGGAAATGATGGCAGCTTTCACACTGCTAAGAAGACCACTTCAGATGGTTCCCATTGATACAATTACCAGCAGTATAGCTAATAGAGTGAGATAACTGAAAACCCTTACAATTCACATAGTTTTGCAAGATTGCAGAGTTAACAGCAGAGGATATATCGGAACACACAATACTTGGTAATGACTAGCACTTCAGCTCCTCCTAGTGCTTCCATCAATTCATTCTAGTCTAATAGAGAAACAGCGTTAAGGGGAATTGCAAATAAAACAAATCAGTGTAAAACCAGCAACAATAGGAAATTAGACATTCCGATGGATAAGTATTGTTCATTCCATCAAGGTCCCAAATTCAAAGTCTATCCAGGTAGATGGATGGAAGTTCTCCTCCTGTTCTGCTTGTTAGAATACCAATACAGTTCTGAGTGGAACACCTCACAAAAAAACCTTCAAAATGTACTAATTGGCACAAAATTAACAATTTCATTCAGGGAGGCAGTAGGTATGGCTTGCATGGGAAATGAAAGAAAATCGCACTAACGCAATCAGGAAGATTATTGGGTGGGATTCTCCGCAAACGGCGCGATGTCCGCTACCCGGCGCCAAAAACAGCGCGGATCAGTCCGGCGTCGGGTCCCCCCCAAACATTGCTAATTCTCCGGCCCGGAATGGGCTAGCAGCGGCGTGACGCCATTCGCGCTGGCTCACGTGGGTCACGCCATGCGGCGTCATTCACGCCGCACGGCGTGGCGGCTCAAAAGACGTGCTGCTCCCCCCGCCCGACCAGAAGACCCGACTGGCTGGTCGCCCGCCGCTCAGCCCCGAGGTTCCAGTCCTGCGACATTGAGGTGCTCCTGGACACAGTGGAGCAGAAGAGGGAGGCCCTGTATCCCGGACACGGCCGCAGGGTCGCCCCATGCCTCAGCCGGCGTCTGTAGAGGGAGGTGGCAGAGGCCGTCAGCGCTGTGGCTCTGACACCACGGACAGGCACCCAGTGCCACAAGAAGGTGAACGCCCTCATCAAGACAGCCAGGGTAAGTCCCCCCCCCTCCCTGCCCGATATCCATATCTCCCATACCCCCCCTCCCCCATATCCCCCCACCCCATATCCCCCATATCCCCCTGCCCCATATCCTCCATATCCCCTGCCCCATATCCCCCTCCCCCATATCCCCCATATCTCCCCTCCCCCATATCCCCCCTCCCCCATATCCCCCTCCCCATATCCCCCTCCCCATATCTCTCCTCCCCCATAGCCCCCATATCCCCCCCTCCCCATATCCCCCATATCCCCCCTCCCCATATCCTCCTCCCCATATGCCCCATATCCCCCCTCCCCATATCCCCCTCCCCCATATTCCCCATATCCCCTCTCCCCCATATCCCCCTCCCCATGTCCCCCCTCCCCCATATCCCCCATATACCCCCTCCCCATATCCCCCATAACCCCTTCCCCCATATCCCCCATTTCTCCCATATCCCCCCTCCCCCATATCCCCCCTCCCCATATCCCCACATCCCCCCTCCCCCATATCGCCCATATCCCCCCTCCCCATATCCCCCATATACCCCCTCCCCCATATCCCCATATCCCCCCTCCCCCATATCCCCCCTCCTCCATATCGCCCATATCCCCCCTCCCCCATATCCCACAGGTGAATCCAGCCCTAACCCTAACCTCTGCAATATACGTGCAACCGATGGCGTGCATTCATATACCTGTCTAACACTGTTGCCCTTTACCCCTGCCACCCACTCGCCCACCACAGGAGAAGCACGCACAGAACAATAGGGAGCATGAGAGGACTGAAGGGCGCCCAGCTGATGAGAGGCCACTCACCGTACATGAGGATGGGCCCTGGAACTGGCAGGCGGACCTGAGGACCGGGAGGTTGCCGATGCAGAGGTCGGGGGCCTACCAGCAAGTGAGCCACTGACAGCCTGTCCCCATATCCCCCCTCCCCCATATCCCCCCTCCCCATATCCCCCATATCCCCCCTCCCCCATATCACCTGATCACCGCCTGCGTGTCTAACCATGCATGCTTCATTGTGTATCGCAGGAGCAAATGTCGAGGCACCCATCCCCGCAGATGCCGACCGCCCGAAGGATGCCCCAGGGCGTCCACGGGATATGGAGAGACCCGGACCCACTGGCACGCGACGCCCGCAGAATGCTCCTCGGAGACCACGGGATACGGAGAGACCCGGACCCTCTGGCATGCGACGCCTGCAGGATGCCCCTCGGAGACCACGGGATACGGAGAGACCCGGACCCTCTGGCATGCGACGCCCACAGGATGCCCCTCGGAGACCACGGATACGGAGAGACCCAGACCCTCTGGCATGCGACGCCCGCAGGATGCCCTTCGGAGACCACGGGTTACGGAGAGACCAGGACGCTCTGGCACCCGACGCCCGCAGGATGCCCCTCGGAGACCACGGGATACGGAGAGACCCGGACCCTCTTGCATGCGACGCCCGCA
This sequence comes from Scyliorhinus torazame, assembly GCF_047496885.1. Lineage (NCBI taxonomy): Eukaryota > Metazoa > Chordata > Chondrichthyes > Carcharhiniformes > Scyliorhinidae > Scyliorhinus > Scyliorhinus torazame. The sequence continues at coordinate 148,482,503 of NC_092722.1, read as the reverse complement.
GGATGCCCCTCGGAGACCACGGGAGACGGAGAGACCTGGAGCAACAGGGACGATGCCCCCGTCTCATGCGGGTGCGGCGACGCAGGCGTGTGCCACCCAGGGACGAGGGGGCGGCCGCCACAATACCACAACCCAGGACACCCCTACCCAGGGGACCCCTACCCAGGAAACTGAAACACAGGACAGTGACACAGAGTAGATGGGTGGAGACGAACCGCCACCCCAAAGTACCATGGACTCAGAGTCGGATGATGCGCACGACACAACGCCACTGCTGTCTCCAACACCTTCCGCCATCGCAGAGACACTCACCTCGGTTGGGCACTTTAGTGATGAGGCGTCGGGTACACTCACTGGTGCGCACAACACAGCCGCGCTGGTACAGCAGGTGGAGGGAGGAGCAGCAGAGGGGCCGGGAGGTAGGAGGGCAGCCCGGCGCAAGCAAACATCTGCCGCCCAGATGGATCCTGGGTTCCTGGAGTTACCACACCCACCCATAGCTCCGATGGAACCACCGAACCTGGGACGAGCGAAAAGAGTGACGGCTGGCTTGCAGCGGCTGCAGTCACAGGTTGAGGAGTCCACCCGCGTCCAGGAGCTGGGAGTGGTGCCGGCCATGCGTGCCACCCAGGCCGACACCGCACGGGTGGCGTCCACGGTGGAGTCAATGGGTGTGACGGTGTCAGACATTGGGAGCAGTATGCGAGGCTTGGGGCTTTCTGTGCAGGCGGCGTCTGTGGCCCAGGACATGGCTGCCCTCTCACAGGAAGCCATGAGCCAGACCCAGCGGCAGATGGCAGAGGCGCTCAACACCATAGCCCAGTCTCAGCAGGCAATGGTCCAGTCTCAGCAGGCAATGGCCCAGTCTCAGCAGGCAATGGTCCAATCGCTGCAGGCAATGGCCCAATCCCTGCAGGCCATGGCCCAGTCTCAGCAGGCCATCGCTGAGGGCATCGGCGCCATTGCCCATGCGCTAGCCGGGGTCGCACAGTCAAAGACAGGGATGGGCAACTCCCTGAGCTCCATGGCTGCAAACCTGCAGACCCTTGTCGATACCAGCACGGGCCTCCAGGACTGGCAGCGCCAGGTGTCGGAGGGGCGTCGGATGGCCAGTCTGTTCGCATCCCCGACCCATGTAGAGGCCCAGGGGCCATCGGGCACCCCGAGGGAGGAGGAGGTGCTGGGGCCCGTCCCGGGTCCCCCTGTAGGGGAGGTCCAGGAACACTGCAGCACTTCGGACTCCCCCCCCTTCCGTCCCAGGTGCACCGGGTGGGCAATGGGCAGGACAGGCTGGCAGCTCGCCATCCCAGTCGCCCGGACCGCAGCCTGGCCCATCTAGGCCAGGACACCCCAGGAAACGGCCGCCAAAGGGATCCCGAGTCAGAGGGCAGGAATCGCAGGAGTCCGCCTCCAGTTCTGCTGTACCGTCTGGGGAACCACCGAGGCGTAGTCAAAGGGCCCATAAGGCCAAACAATTAGACACCGAGTAAGTTGGCATGGGTGCAGGGCACAGATGAGTTTTAGAGGCTAGGGCACGTGCATGCACTGTTTTTGTTATTAAAATCAATTTTACACCCACAGAGGCTGCCTTTGTGCTCTGTCCAAAGCATGCGGGGGTGTCATGTACGTTGAGCGCAAGTGTGTGTGTGAGGGGTGGTCTTACGTCGGCCCCAGGTAAGTCTGCCCCCTTCCCCCTGGGCCTCCCTCACCATCCCCCCCGGGCAGAGGACAGGACCGTGCGCTGCAGTGTCACGGCCGCATGCAGGGACAGTCCGGGTGGATGGTGGTACTGTGGCCATGGGTCAGACATTGTCCAACGATGTGGAGCCAGGAGCTCATTGCAGAGCGGGTTGTCATCATCCTCCATGGCCTGCAATAGACACGCTTCCACCGGCGCCCGTGAGAGCCCGGCCGTCGTGCCGCAGGTGGATCTGCAATGGAGGGGTGGTGTGCATGCGGGTGGGGTGGGTGTGGTTGGGGGGGGTGAGGGTGCTGGGTGGGTGGATGGGTGGGGGGGGTGAGGGGGTTCTGGTGTTGCCATGGTGTGCGGTCTGTGGCCATACTACCCGATTCCCACGCCCATCTAGTCAGTGAAGCGGGCGGCTATCAGCCTGCCCCGTGCCCACTGGCCCAGCCGGTAACGGTGGACAGCCACCCGCCTGTGTCTACCCCGTCTGCCCTGACCATTACCCCTATCCCCCTCATCTGGGGAGGACTGCGCCTCTTCCTGCTGCTCCTCCACTCCGCCCTCCTCTGCCTGCGGTACATCGCCCCTCTGCTGGGCTATGTTGTGCAGGACGCAGCACACCACAATGATGCGGCCGACCCTATCTGACGGATATGGAGGGCGCCCCCTGAGAGGTCCAGGCACCTGAAACGCATTTTGAGCACGCCAAAGCACCTCTCTATCACACCCCTTGTCGCTGCATGGGCATCATTGTAGCGGTTCTCTGCGTCATTCTGTGGCCTCCGTATAGGCGTCATCAGCCACGATCGCAATGGGTGTAACCCCTGTCGCCCAGCAACAAGCCCCTCTTCCAGTGGTGGCGTCCCTCGTACATACCGGGGATGTAAGACCGCGACAACGCGTATGAGTCATGTACACTTCCCGGGTATCGGGCGCAGACGTGCAGGATAATCATGCGGTGATCGCAGACCACCTGGATGTTCATGGAATAAGTACCCTTCCTGTTGGTGAACACGGCCCTGTTATCTGCAGGTGGCTGCACGGCGACGTGCATCCCATCGATCGCACCCTGGACCATGGGAAACCCGGCCACGGCAGAGAAGCCCACGGCCCGGGCATCCTGGCTGGCCCGGTCCACAGGGAAGCGGATGTAGCGGTCCGCAATGGCATATAGGGCGTCTGTCACTGCCCGGATGCACCGGTGCACCGATGTCTGCGGGATGCCGGACAGGTCCCCACCTGGCGTCTGGAATGACCCCGTGGCATAAAAGTTCAGGGCCACCGTAACCTTGACGGAGACGGGGAGAGGGTGTCCCCCACCAGTGCCACGCGGTGCCAGGTGTGCCAGTAGGTGGCAGATGTGTGCCACGGTTTCCCGGCTGATCCGGAGTCTCCTCCTGCATTCCCGGTCCGTGAGGTCCTGGTACGACAGCCCGGGCCGGTACACACGGGGACTCCTCGGGTGCCTCTGTTGCCGTGGCGCCGCAAAGTCCTCCTCCCCCTCCTCGTGTTCCTCCTCTACTACGTGCTCCCCCTGCTCCTCCTCCTCCTCATCCTGTCAGGCGGGTGTCCCTCCAGCCTGGGTGGCTGCTGCCTGCCCCTCAGCGGCAGCCTGTGCCGCCTCTCTGGCATGCTCCTCCTCCTCCTCATCCAGGGCAACGTGGAGAATAGCGGCTGCCGCCACGGCGGCCAACATCGCTGGCTGATCAGAAAACATGATGGCCTGCGGGGGACGGGGGATGGGGACGGGGGGTGACATATCATCATTGCCTGTACCCCCCCTCCCCCCAGCCAGGTGGCATGGACCGCATGGGCACGACTGTTGGAGGATGGCACCTGGCCAGGCGACAAACCCCCTTGCCCTCGCACCCCCCCTCCCCGGCACGCACCCCCCACCCGTCCCCCTCCCCGGCACTCATCCTCCCGTCCCCGGCACTCATCCTCCCGTACCCCTCTCCGGCACTCATCCTCCCGTCCCCCTCCCCGGCACGCACCCCCCCCCCCCGTCCCCCTCCACGGCACTCATCCTCCCGTCCCCTCCCGGGCACGCACCCCCCAAACTCCCCCCCCGTCCCCTCGTCCCCCTCCCCGGCATGTTCCCCCCTGTCCCCCTCCCCGACATGTTCCCCCCTGTCCCCCTCCCCGGCACGCACCCCGTCCCCCTCCCCGGCACGCACCACCCCATCCCCCTCCCCGGCACGCGCCCCCCCCCCTCCCCGGCACGCACACACACCCCCATTCCCCCTCCCCGGCACGCACCACCCCCCCCGTCCCCCTCCCCGGCACGCACCACCCCGTCCCCCTCCCCAGCACGTCCCCTCGCCCCCCTGTCCCCCACCCCGGCACGCAAGCCCCCCGTCCCCCTCCCCGGCACGCATCCCCTCCGTCCCCCTCCCCGGCACTCATCCTCCTGTCCCCCTCCCCGGCACCCACCCCGTCCCCCGTCCCCCGTCCCCGCCGCACACACACCCACACACACCTCTCCCCCACACACAACAGACTGCGGCCACGCCATCGCCTCTCCTGCGGCCAACCCCCAGGCCGTGACCTACCCCCAAGCTGGACGGCGTCAACCATCAGCACTGGTTGAGCCGTTCAAAAGGTGTTTTGATTTACGTCGACGGGACCCGTGGTCACGCCGGTGGGACTTTGGCCCATCCGGACGGGAGAATATGGGCAGCCCCGGAGTCCAATGTCTCGCTCCCGCCCTGCCAATCTCCGAGGCGGGCGGCGCGATTGACGCCCCGCCGACATTTCTCCCTTCGGAGAATTCGGCAGGCGGCGGGGGTGGGATTCATGCCAGCCCCCGGCGATTCTCCAACCCGGCGGGGGGTCCATTGTGTGGCTGGAGCTAGATATAAGGAGCTCTCCTGGAGAGGTGATTATAACCCTACCCTCCCGGTAATTCATATAAGTGAATAACTGATATACTTGATTCAATACAATTCAAATCGACCCTCTAACTTATCCACCCTGTATAGCACCTGCTGTCTTAAACTTTGACCTGCACTCTGAGAAGGTGAAAAGGACGCATGCCTGCAACTGGTGGGATCCTTCTCTACAATGGTCAACAAGGTCCTAAAACCATAGAAATCCCTGGATGCAATTTTAACTTGTGGCTTTAGAGGAAAAGCTATTGGGGGGAGGCAGTAGGAAGGTCCAGGCTTGGGGAAGGTGTTTGGGCTACTGAAAATGGTGGGTATGTTTTCTAAAATGTTATGAATCGGTTCTTGAATCCAGGAGAAAAAGGGGGTTGTAATGCATGGGGTTCTCTGTGCAGGTCTGGGCAGCAACCTAACCCTGACAGTGGCCAGGGGTCATTGGTTCCAGCTGAGTTGCACTGTATCGGTGTGCACACTTACCGAATCATGCAGATGAGGTGCTCTCCCCTGAACACTTTGGTGAGATCAAAGAGGGAGTTCACTTCCGATTCTCCGGCACCCATGAAAATCCTTGGGGCCCCTTTCTCTTGGCTACCAGGTTTTATTGAACAGAGCACCCACAGCACACAGCGTTAGGACCCTGGTTTACATGGATACCGCATGGCTGAGGCAGGCAGCAAACCCCTCAGTGGAAGGCCCAGGTTTAAATGCCAGCAGAGAGCAGTGGGCTGATGAGACAACCGCTTTGATTTTTAACACGAAAGCAAAATACTGCAGATGCTCAAAATGAGAAATACCCAAAAAATTTGTAAATGCCCCGCAGGTCTGGCAGCATCTGTGGGAAGAGAAACAAAGTTTTCAGACCAATGATCTATCATCAGAACAGAAAATGTTTTTTTCCAGTTGGCTTCTGCTATTCATTCTCAAGCGACAGAAAATCTAAGTCAAGAGATTTGGGGGAAGGGAAGAACAAAACAGAACAATTGTGAGAAATAGTGGGCGGGATTCTCTGATCCTGAGGCGAAGTGTTGACACCGTCATAAATGCTGTCACGTTTCTCGATGGCGTCAACACAGCCTCAGGATCAGCAATTCTGGCCCCTACAGGGGCCAGCACGGCACTGGAGCGGCCCACGCTGCTCCAGCTGCTGATCCTGGCGTGAACTGGGCGCCACGGGGTCCGCGCATGCGCAGTGGCTCCCTTCCCCGCGCCGGCCCCGACGCAACATGGCGTAGGGCTTCAGGGGCCGGCACAGAAGAAAGGAGGCCCCCAGCCCGAGAGGCCGGTTTGCTGATCGGTGGGCCCCGATCACAGGCCAGGCCATAACGGAGGCCCCCCCCGGGGTTGATTGCCCCTCTCCCCCACAGGCCGCCCCCGGACCCTTCCACGCCGAGGTCCCGCCGGCTGACAGCAGATTAGGACGGCGCCGGTTTGCTGTTACGGATGCTTGGACCATCCCGGGCCGAGAATCGCGTATAGTGTCACCCGACCGGCGCCGGGCCGACCACTCCGGCGCCGCGCTGACCGCGCCGGCGCCAGTGGGGCTGATTCTCCGCTCTTCAGAGAATCGCGTCCCGGCATCTCGCGCCGATTCTCCAGCCCGGCCCCGGGCTCAGAGAATCCCGCCCAGTATTCCAAATACTCAGGATAGGGTTGAATCCAGCCCACAGTGGCAGGGAATATGGATGTTGGACCCACTTTATCACGGGAGAGACCATGGATCATTCTTCCTGCAATTAAAACATGGATAGGAATGCGCCCATGTGGGAAACTCACCAACTTGTGTGCTGGGATGTCAAATAAGTTCAATAGTTAACTAGCTAACATTGGAATCTAGTGGTGCCTTCGGGATTAAATGGGAGTTGCACGGCTTTCCAGTGCCTCCTGAAGACTACCCACTAACCCTGTTGGGTTTGCCAGCATCATATTGGGCTGGGGAAGGAGAGGGGCATGCGCCACATTGTCAGGCACTCTGTGCCCAATCGGGGGATGTTGCATCCAGAAGGACAGAGGTGGCTGAAAACAAACTTTCCTCTTGCCTTGGAACCCCCTGCCTCCTTTCCCACAATGCCCTACCTTCCCTCACTCACCTAAGGCCAGGGATACAGTGACAATCACCGATGAAGTCTCTATAGCATTGCCATGAAATAGATGGCAACCGAGAGTATCCGGTCTCTGATTTACCAGCAGCTTTCTGCGGGCCGAATCTCTGCCGTTGGTGCCCTAACTCGAAAAGGGAAAGCCCAATATTGGCCAGTTAGGTGCATGAGAGGCACTGCCCGCCTGTTCTAGCTGCATCCAGCTCTCCTAACATGACTCCCATGGCTCCAGAGTTGTCGACCCTCTAATTGTCCTGGCAGTATCAAAAGACATAACAGGACAACAAACGTGGAGGCAGCCAATTCAGAGGCACCTTCAAGAAAGTTGCACTGGCAGATGTGCTCCCAACAAATGTGGCCTCGGGACTCTCCTTTAATCCCGAAGTTGATTTCACAAAGCTGGTGGTAAGATCCCGCCAGAGCATCAGTAAATGTGTTGTTGCCGTAGATTGCAGCATGACTGTAGCTAACATGAGAAAGTGTACTCAGGTCCCAGACTATCTGTGAGCCCTGTTGGATGGATTAGTTTTAATAGTTCATATTTATATTCCAATTCCTATTTGCTGATCTCCTTTCTATGCAGCTTTTTCCTATTCTGAATAAAAATTAAATTTGTAATAGAGATATTATTCTCCAAACAAAACCCTTCACACTAAACTCAAGCTTATTAACTTAATGATTTGGAAGCACAGATATTTGCACTTTGGCCTCTGATTCCATTGAGATTCAGCAAAACACAATAATAGATGATGAAGTAAATAGAAAATCTGGAAATACAGCAAAAACAATGTCATATTCAGTCAATTCAAGTGAAAAGATTTATGTCAATGTTCTTGCACATGTAGCGAATCCTTCTTTTCAAATCTATTGTTCTATTGTAACCACATGAGTGTGGGACAGTCCTCGTGCTTCCATCTGTTTAATTTGCAGGCTGCAATTGATAAAGGAATTGCTAGCTTATTCTTGCCGACTCCAAGTTGTTGTGTTTAACTGTTTGTTTATGACGGATCCTTCCATTGCTTCAACGGATGAGTGTACAAGGTTCAGGGTTTTGAGGTATAAAATCCTTCTAATTAAAACAAACTCCAAGGTCTGAATTTTTATTTTCAAACACTAGGGTCCTGAGTTGTGATTGACCTAAGAGATAAAAATAATTAGTATTTATGAATCAAGTAGAAATTATTAAGCAAAATGTTCCATATACTTGACGACAAGCAGTGAAGACAACATAGAAGTTTTTCACCTCTCAAGATCGCAAGAGCTCTTGGTGTTGGCAGCGCAGGCGATATCTCTCTTGTTTGCCTTTGTCTTTGAAGTAATGTTGAACTGTGTTCAGGAGAGTCGTACCCCAGAAGACGGTATAACACTGTGACAACAAAAATTATGATTTCTCAACTTTTATCCCCCAGTATCCCATTCCTCCCTCCTTTTTCCAAATTCACTCCTCCTATTGGCTATATGACACAATTCATCTTGTGTCACCCCACCTGCAACAATCCCTGCTTTATGGGTCGTAAACTCCAGAAGCTTACACACAAATGCACATTTCCTTCTAGATTCAAAGAATCCATGAATAGTCACATTCTCTTGTTGGTATTGTTAGGATAGCAGATGAGAACCCAACTATTTGCGATTTGTAAAATTGTGAGGAAATGTTACTGCACCACAGGAGTATTAATACTGACCCATAGCTATCTTTTATGGTAAAACAAACTTTAATTTAAGCACAGAATTAACCACATTAGCAACAAATAAATAGATTTACAGTTAACAGCTGCAATAGCTCTTAAGTAAATGAGAAAATCTTAACTTCATTCCTAAGCCTGCCGTTATATTCCAGTTAAGCAAACCAATATATATATATCAAACACCACTCAATGAATAAAGTTAACAACCATGTTTTACTTGCTTTCCTCTGTGCAGAATTTTGGAGACTTTCAGGACTAAACTGAAACATCTATGTTCATATGAAAGTTCGAGGACCAACTGCTTTTACAGACAGACCTGGCTCCTCCCATTAACCACAGCATCTGTACCCAAAGCATAAGGCATTCTTTTGACTCTTCTTACAAGGTGTCCCTTGACTTGTTTAGCCAGGGCCGAACACAACATCCCTCATAAGTGATCTGCACCATAGGTGTCTTTCAAAAGTAAATGATATTTCATTAGCTAGCTATCAAATGAACAAATAAACAGTTCTCATGATCTATTAGCAGAACACTTTGCCTGCAAATCAATGATTACCTCACTTTTATGACACTTTAACCACCACTCTAGCAATCGTACTGTCTGTATGCATCTTAAGCCAAGTTTTACTAACATTACTGCAAAAAATATAAATTATGACACTTCCTTACATTCATCAGAATATATTTTAGCCCACCCCACACTAAAGCTATTAAAATTAACAGTTAAGACCACTTCTTATTATAATATCAGAGAATGAAGGTTTACTCTCTGGCAGAGATCTATTAAAGTAATGCATGGCTTGTTTAACATCAGGTAACATCCTAAGTTCTGCCATTCCTTCAAACTGACTTAAAAACAAACACCTAATCATATGTTGGTGATCAAGGCAGCTTCAGCTCAACTCAATTGAGCTTGTTCATAAACTAATAAAACACGTTTGTTTCTTCCAAACATCCATTTTTCCTGTTTCTCCGACTATCTTGACAGTTAATTGCCCAGCAACAAGTCTAAATTGAACCATTAAACTGTGTAAATTAGTAAAATTCTCAAAATCTTACAGTTGTTCAACAAGTAAGGAAAAAATGGTTTATAGTCTAAGTTGATGTCCTCCCATGTGAGATGTCAGGCCAAATCATAATCTGCGTAACTGATTGCAAATATTGCAAATAAGTGAATTTTCTGGATTTTCTTCAAGACAGAGGCAGACCAGGTAAGAGGAGGCTTGAACTTGGTGGATGCTTTGGATAGCTAGGTGACCCCTTTGGAGAGCTCAGGTACCCCATTGGGTAGATTCCTTTTTAGGCAGATAAAGCACCCTTTGGGATTGTAAGAAACATGATTGTGCACCTTTTATGCACAAACCCATTGGAACTGTCCAGGAACTGTCAAGCTGTCCAAGAGATGTTAAAGCTGTCCAGGAAATGTCAAAGATATCTAGGAAGTGTCAAAGCTGTCGAAGAAGTGTCAAAGCATGCAGGAATTGACAAAGCTATCAAAGCTGTTCAGCAAGTGTCAAAAGTTAATGGTTAGCAGTCCTGCTTCACGGTGCCAGGGACCCAGCCTTGAGTGACTGTCTGTGTGGAGTTTTATGTGCTCTCCGTTTCTGCGTGGGTTTCCTCCAGGTGCTCCAGTTTCCTCCCGCAGTCCAAAGAAGTGCATGTTAGGTGGATTGGTCATGCTAAATTGAAATGAAATGAAAATCGCTTATTGTCACAAGTAGGCTTCAAAAGATGTGCAGGTTCGGTGGGGTTGTGGGGATAGAGTGGGGGAGTGAGCCTTGGTAGGGTGCTCTTTCAGAAGGCCAGTGCAGACTTGATAGGCTGAATTGCCTCCTTCTGCACTGTAGCGATTGTATAGATTCCAAGGATTTCCACAAAGTGTCAAAGCTGTCCAGGAAGTTCAAAGCTATCCAGGGATTGTCAAAGCTGTCAAAGAAGTGTCAAAGCTGTCCAAGAAGTGTCCATACTGTCAATGCTCAAACCTATTCAGTGTGGTATTATCAGATATTGCAGTACCCGAGAGGCTGTAGACCACTGGGTAAACCTAGGAGTTTACCATTGGTTGTTTGGTATGTAGCTCCACCCTGACAGGCGGGGTATAAGAACAGGTGCCGTCCCAGCAGTCCTCATTCTATACCGAAGCTGCTGGGGAACAGATCTAGTCTATTAAAGCCTTCAGTTATGTTACAACCTCGCCTTTGAGTTTAATTGATCGTGCATCAATTTAATAGACTACTCTTAAGCTGAAAGAATGGATCTCTGAATCAAGCCGGAGTGTCTACAACTCAGCCCCCACGCAGAGAAGTCGGCGACGATATTTAAGCACTGGCTGGCGTGTTTTGAAGGCTACCTCGAGACGGCCAGCGGCACCCCCTCAGGAGAACAGAAACTGCATCTCCTGCACTCGAGAGTAAGCCCTTGAATCTTCACCTTCATCGAGAAGGCGGAGGACTATGATGATGCGATCAAACTGTTAAAGGGACATTATATACGTGCTGTAAACCAGGTCTACGCACGTCACCTGCTTGCAACTAGACGGCAAAGCCCCGGGGAATCGCTGGAGGACTTCCACCGTGCGCTACTGGTGCTGGGCAGAAACTGTGGCTGCCCGCAAGTTTCGGGCAGTGAGCACACGGAACTTCTAATCCGAGATGCCTTCGTAGCAGGTATGGGCTCCTCAGAGATCCGTCAAAGACTCTTAGAAAAGGACACCCTGGGACTGAGAGAGGCACGGGCCCTGGCAGGGTCCATGGATGTTGCCTCCAGAAACACGCAGTCCTATGCGCCCGACCGCGCGGCGGCTCCCTGGGCTGCGTGGCATACCGCAGCGGCAGCCCCACTGACCTTCCCCGTGTCCCCGCAGGCCTGCGCTGTAAGACGGCCCGCTAACTCCGTTGGGCCCCACTGTTTCTTCTGCGGGCAGGGGAAGCATCCCCGCACGCGCTGCCCGGCCCTCACCTCCACCTGCAAAGGGTGCGGCAAGAAGGGCCATTTTGTGGGGGTCTGCCAAGCACGAGCCGTGGCCGCCGTCTCCAGTGACTCCGGACCGCCGCGGCAACCTTCCCTTCAGGCCCCAGGCAGCCAGCATTCACCACCACCCCCCTATCCTAGGGCCACGTCGACCCACGGGCACGGCCATCTTGCCCGTCGGACACCACGTTGGAAGGATGGGCGCCGCCATTTTGTCCATCCCCGCCGCCATTTTGTCCATCCCCAACCACCATGTGCGATCCATGGGAGACGCCATCTTGGATGGGGCCCCAGGCCCCCAGCACGGCCGACTACACGCTGCCCGATCACAACCCGCAACTGCTCCATCTGGCCTTGTGACGCTGGACCAAAATCGACCTCGGACACTCGCGACTGCAACGACGACGGTCTTCATCAACGGCCACGAGACGTTTTGCCTGATCGACTCTGGGAGCACGGAAGCTTTATACACCCCGACATGGTATGGGGCTGTTCACTTGTTACCCACCCTGTAAATCAAAGAATCTCCCTGGCCTCCGGGCCACACTCAGTGGAGATAAAGGGGTTCTGCCTAGCAAACCTCACTGTCCAAGACAGGAAATTCAACAAGTTCCGCCTTGATGTCCTGCCACACCTCTGCGCGGCTACACTCCTGGGGCTGGACTTCCAATGTAACTTGCAAAGCCTGACCTTTAAATTCGGCGGCCCTATACCCCCCCTTACTGTCTGCGGCCTCGCGACCCTTAAGGTCGACCCGCCTTCCCTGTTTGCGAACCTCACCCCAGATTGCAAACCCGTCGCCACCAGGAGCAGACGGTACAGTTCCCAGGACCGGACCTTCATCAGGTCAGAGGTCCAAAGGCTACTGAGGGAAGAGGTCATTGAAGCTAGCAACAGTCCCTGGAGAGCTCAAGTAGTGGTGGTAAAGACCGGGGATAAACATAGGATGGTCATTGACTACAGTCAGACCATCAACAGATTTACGCAGCTGGATGCGTACCCTCTCCCCCGCATATCCAACCTGGTGAACAGGATCGCGCAATACAAGGTCTTCTCCACGGTGGATCTCATGTCCACTTACCATCAGCTACCCCTCCGCACTAGAGACCGCAAGTACACTGCCTTTGAAGCAGATGGTTCCCTTTGGTGTCACTAATGGGGTCTCGGTCTTCCAACGCAAGATGGACCGAATGGTTGACCGGTACGGCTTACGCGCAACGTTCCCGTATCTTGATAACGTCACCATCTGCGGCCATGACCAGCAGGACCACGACACCAACCTCCGGAAATTTCTCCAGACCGCGAAAATCCTTAACTTAACGTATAATAAGGATAAATTCTCGGCTACGTAGTGCGAAATGGAGTTATAGGCCCCGACCCTGAACGTATGCGCCCCCTTATGGAGTACCCCCTCCCTCACTGCTCCAAGGCCCTGAAGTGCTGCCTCGGATTTTTCATTTATTACGCACATTGGGTCCCCAACTACGCAGACAAAGCCCGACCCCTAATCCAGTCCACAACCTTCCCCCTGTCGACGGAGGCCCGCCAGGCCTTCTGCCGCATCAAAGCAGACATTGCAAAGGCCACGATGTGCGCCATTGATGAGTCCCTCCCCTTCCAGATCGAGAGCGATGCGTCCGACATAGCTCTGGCCGCCACCCTCAACCAAGCAGGCAGGCCCGTGGCCTTCTTCTCCCGTACCCTCCATGCTTCAGGAATTCGCCATTCCTCGGTCGAAAAAGAGACACAAGCCATAGTAGAAGATGTGCGGCATTGGAGGCATTACCTGGCCGGCAGGAGATTCACTCTCCTCACTGACCAACGGTCGGTGGTGTTCATGTTTGATAATGCACAGCGGGGCAAGATAAAGAACGACAAGATCTTACGGTGGATGATAGAACTCTCCACCTACAACTACGAGATCTTGTACCATCCTGGGAAGCTAAACGAGCCTTCCGATGCCCTGTCCCGCGGCATGTGTGCCACCGCACAAGTGGACCGCCTCCGAGCCCTCACGAGGACCTTTGGCACCCGGGGGTCACTCGTTTTTTCCACTTCATTAAGACCCGCTACCTGCCCTACTCCATCGAGGAGGTCAGGACAGCCACCGGGGACTGCCAAATCTGCGCGGAGTGCCAACCGCACTTCCACCGGCCAGAGAGGGCGCACCTGATAAAGGCTTCCCGTCCCTTTGAACGCCTCAGCATGGACTTCAAAGGCCCCCTCCCCTCCACCGACCGCAACACGTATTTCCTGAACGTGATTGATGAGTACTCCCGGTTCCCATTCACTATCCCCTGCCCCGACATGACCGCAACCACCGTCATCAAGGTCCTCCAGGGTATCTTTACACTGTTCGGGTTCTTCACGTACATACACAGTGATAGGGGGTCCTCCTTTATGAGCGACAAACTGCGTCAATTCCTGCTCAGCAAGGGCATCGCCTCAAGCAGGACGACCAGTTACAACCTCCGGGGAAACGGCCAGATAGAGACGGAGAACAGAACGGTCTGGAAGGCCGTTCTACTGTCCCTACGGTCCAGGACACTCCCCATCTCCCGCTGGCAGCAAGTCCTCCCGGAGGCCCTCCACGCCATTCGGTCGCTGCTCTGTATAACTACCAATCAGACACCTCATGAACGTTTCCTTGTCTTCCCCAGGAAGTCCTCCTCCGGGACCTCGCTCCCAACCTGGCTAGCGACACCCGGACCCATCCTGCTTCGGAAGCACGTGCGGGCACACAAGTCGGACCCGTTGGTCGAGAGGGTCCACCTGCTGCTCACTAACCCCCAGTACGCCTACGTGGCGTTCCCTGACGGCCGGCAAGATACAGTCTCCCTCCGGGACCTGGCGCCTGCCGGAACCCCACACGCAACCGAACCATTACCCCCCCCCCCCCCCAACAGCACCTCACTGGAGGGTCGGTCCTCCCGCCGCTCCTACCTAGGCCATCCCACCCACCGACGCCCCCTACAGGCGCCCCCCTCCCGTGTCAACCGTTTGCCCACCAGCGCCGTCTAGGGGTGACAGAGCTGCCATGGAGGACGAAGCCACGCTCCCGGAGTCGCAGACACCCGGATGCCCACCAGAATCACCACAGAGGCTCAGACGATCCAGGAGGACGACCAGACCACCCGACCGACTGATTGCTTCACTGTAACTGTAACTGTAAATGAACACTGACTGTATATATCTTCCATGCTGTAAATATTTTCGACAACCCTGTAAGGAGGTATCACGGTACCTCCATATCTGATCATACCATGTTAAATGCAATTGTAACCACTGGCCACCACCCCCGCCGGACTCTTTTTTAACAGGGGGTGAATGTGGTATTATCAGGTATTGCAGTACCCGAGAGGCTGTAGACCATTGGGTAAACCTAGGAGTTTACCATTGGCTGTTTGGTATGTAGCTCCACCCTGACAGGCGGGGTACTGTCCCAGCAGCCCTCATTCTGTACCGAAGCTGCTGGGAAACAGATCTAGTCTATTAAAGCCTTCAGTTATGTTACAACCTCGTCTTTGAGTTTAATTGATCGTGCATCATTCAGAAAGTGTCGAAGCTGTCCAGGAAGGAGCAAAACTGCCAATGCTATTAAAGCTTTCAAAACTGTCTTGGAAGTGATAAAGTTACCCAGAAAGTGTCAAAGCTGTTAATGCTGTCCAGAAGTGACAAGTAGGAGGTAAGGGAAAAGGCTGCTAGGAGAGAGATATGGGTGGCATAAGTTAGTACTAGACTGACATAGTAGAAATTAAGGGCCATGGCTGCGCAAATGGGGGCTACATGAGTGGATAGCATAGGTTTTATACGGGACCATGGAGGTGGGTAGAGGGGCATGGGCTGGCATCGGGTGTATGAGAGGCCATGGGGATGGATGGGGTATGATGTCAGGATCAGATGAGGTTCCCAAAATATGTTAACCCCGGTAAGATGCCTCAATTTGTTACCATCCGGCTGGGATACCTCCAAATTGTTTTCTCACAGGTGTGGAGGGATGAACTGGCTCCCTTTCTTTATTCAACAAGACTAATATACAAAAGGATATTTTTGTGGGTACCTTTTCCCAGTCCCAATATTTACATATTTAAAAGGGGCCTTCTTGAGTTAAATATAGAGTGAGTTTATGCACTACTAAATGCAAGAAAATTATAAAAATAATTGAGTCCATGTAAGTAAGTAAAAAATAGTATACAAAACAGTCCTTGATCATGAGGAGGTGCAGGTTGGGTGAATTGGACATGATCAGAAATTGCAGGATTACATGGAGGAGTGGGTCTCGGTAGGACCCTTTTTCAGAGGGTCAGCGCAGACTTGATGGGCCAAATGGCCTCCTTCTGCACTGCAGGGATTCTTTGGATTCTGTGAGCATTGCAGCTGTTACGATTGAAGATTCAAGAAGAGCTGACTTCAGCAGGCATGCAGACAGTTTTGAGATTCTGGTGTTCTGCAGTTTGGTGTAGAAGCTTCCTTATTTCTGTTTCGGTAGTGTCTTTGTTGACTTAACTGATTTCCACAGTCAGAGAGAGAGAGAGAGATTTACCTGCAAAAAAAGATTTTGCAGGGATGCAGCAGCTTCTTTTTCTTCAGTATCACATATTTTCAGATACCCAGCACTGGTTCACACACATACATCTCGGGCAATCATTTCAGACGCCTTTTATCCTAGTCTCCATCTATTCCTGGAAGGCGGAAACCACAAATCCATCTGGAAATTACTCACAGGTTGCAGGATCTTAGCATATTTTTTCAAAATGTCAGGATCAGACTGAAAACTGAAGTGTAGTTCGCCAGCTGCTCAGACCAGTTTTTGCCTCAGAGCCTGAGCCTCTGAGTAAAATAAATGAGTGGGTGGGGATTAGGCCGTCACTCTGGTGGGGTGGGCCTAATAGAGCCAGCAAGGTTGGCTCCACAGAGAACAGGGTGACATCTTTAAAGGGCGTTCCGATCAGCACTGAAGTGGAACTCCCTCCTCCACAGGGGTATCAGGAGCCCCCCCCCCCCCACCACCGATGACCATTGGTGGCTTCCCCCACCCATATAATAATCGGAGGCCCTCATCACACTACGAAGTATCACCAGCAATCCCCCCACCCACTGCCTAATCCCTCCCCCTATGTCCGCAGATTCCCACCTCAGTGCCTGCATCCCCCCCATAACTGTAAGTCGCCCCCCCCCCCCACCCCCCGCAGGGCACATAATCAGAATCCTCCCCTATGGGGCTCCCATGAGGGCCAGCCCAGCAATGCCCCCAGCACTGCCCCTTGGCACAGGTTCGCACTGCCAGATTGGCACCGAGCCAATCTTGCAGTGACAACCTGTGCCGTGGGCTGTGCCAGGACATATCCATCTCCCCGCCAGGGGCTATGCTGACTGAATCTCTCCTCACAAAATCTGTCGTAAACCTTTATTCATTGAGGGATGATTGGTGGAGTTGCCGAATTGTATTTAAATTTATTGAAATCCATTATGATGTTCTCAACTTTTGTGGACGTGAACCTTGTGACACCATTGGCGAGGGGCACGGGAAACTGGAAAACGCAATCCCTCCGGAGAGAATTGTATTTTCCAATTCTCTTTAGATTTTCCACCCCGCATTACTGTTCTCTCTGACAGAAAACGTGGGCTGAAAACTGCCTGCGGCAGCTCTTGATGTGATGATACTCATCTCCCGTTATGTCCCATTGTCTCCACCGGAGATGGCCATTAGTTTCTGTATGCTTAGGTTGGCATGGATGGGGCATAGGAAGTGTGTATGTGAGTTGGGGGTTGGGGGGGTGAAGGCTTGAGGGATGTTTTTTTAAATTTAAAGGCAATGCCAGACCTGGCATGGGGACAGAAATCAGGTTCTGCATCTGTCACAATCCTCCTATCTCTGCTTTATTTTATCTTTTATTTCCTTTGTTATCCAGGGCACATTAGTATGTTCTACCCTTTCTCTTCAAAGGAATATTCCTAGTTTACACCTGAATTATCATTTCCCTGCATGCCCTCTATTGCTTCATTGCTGCTTTCACCTGCAATTATGTTTTCCAGTCTACCTGTATTAGGTCCCTGATCAATCATTGAAATGAGCTCAATCACAGTTGAGTGTTTTTACCTTCAATATTTTCTGTTCTTCTTCCATAATTACTTTAAACTGAATTATATTGCAGTTGTTATTAGCTGAGTGATCTCCTCTTCTAACACACTCCAGTTGCCTTCCTTCATTCTCCAGTATCAGATCCAATGCTGTTTCCTTTCTTGTTGGACTGGACACATTGATCAAGAAAGTTCTCCTACGTATGTAGCAGGAATTCCTCTTCTTTCCCCACCCTTAACACATTTGTTTTCTTAGCCTATTTAGAAGAAATAAAATCATATTTAACAATAGTTTTAATAAACTGCACTCATTTAGTTGTCCCTTTCAAATTTGCTGATGTATATGTTCATTTATCGCCTCACTGCTTGCAGTTCTATAACATCTTTCAACAAACAACAATTTCTCCTCTGTTCCTCAACCCAGGCCAAATAAGTTCAGTCCTAGAAGTATCTGGTGTATCCTTTCTATTCAGTGCTGTGACACCACCCTGAATCAATACTGCCAAACTCCTAATCATTTTCTTTCTCTATCATTCGTGAATACTTAAGGTACCCAGGAATATTAAGAACCCATTCCTGGACTTGTTTGAGCCATATCAATAGTGGTTGTGGAGAGATAATCCAGGTTTGGAGATGGGAAGTGTCCAATCATAGGCGAGGGAGAAAATGGTGGTCGCAGGGATGTCTGTTTATGGGGTTAGTTAGCTGATGGCAGTTGGGAGGGTTTACAAGATAGCTTGTTGGACCTGAAGGATATATTCAAGCTCCGCCAGGACCACCAGCTGTGCTGTAAATGCTTGTAGGTGCAACCCTTCTAGCCTCTTTTTACCTGCCAGCTTTACAGAAGATCGATCTGGTCAACTGTGGCTAAAAATAGAATTACCTTTAAAATAAAGTCTCACAGCTTTATTAAAATATTTCAGGGACCAAGTTGCCCTCCTGTGTGGAATTGCCTCCTGCACCTTATGTCATCTCCATTAAAATCAGTGGAGGGGTTGGGATCCTTATTCAGATACTTATCTTTTAACAGAGGAACGTAGGAATTAGGAACAGAAGTAGGTAATTCAGCCCTTCGAACCTGCTCCGCCATTCAATCAGATCATGGCTGATCTCTTCCTGGTCTCAAATTTACCTCCCTACCTGTCCCCTATATTCCTTTAACCTGTATTTTTAAAATCAGAAATATATCTATCTCTTTCTTGAAACCATTTGATGAGTCCGACTCCACCGCCCTATGGGGCAGTGAGTTCCACAAATTCACACCCTCTGCGAGAAGTAGCTCCTCCTCATCTCAGTTCCAAATCTACCATCTCTCAACCTTTTTTCTGTGACCTCTCATTCTAGATGGCCTCACAAGGGGGAATATTTGGTCCACGTTTACTTTACCAATCCCTTTTAGTATTTTATATACCTCGATCAGATCCCCTCTCATCCTTCTAAGCTCCAGCAAATAACTGTTTAATCTCTCCTCAAATATCAACCCTGTCATCCCCAGAATCAACTGATGAACCTCCTCTGAACTGCTTCCAATGCCACCACATCCTGCCTCAAATAAGGAGAACAAAACTGGACACAATACTCCAGATGTGGTCTCACCAACACCCTATACACTTCTCTGCTTTTATACTCCAGTCCTTTTGCAATAAATGCTAACATTCCATTTGCCTTTTTAATTACATGCTGTACCTTCATACCACTTTCTGCGGTCCATGAACAAAGACACCCAGATGCCTCTGCTCAGATGCATTTGAATCTGCTTTACATTTTTTTTTTTTTTTTAATTTATTCTCCTCCTTTTTCACATTTTCTCCCACATTTACACCCATCAACAATAAACAATAGTCAATAAGATATGTCAATCCCCATAATAACAACAATCCCATCCGCCCACCAACCCCTAAACCTCAGCCCACATGTTTACATAAACAAATGACACAAAGGAATCAGGGATTACCCATAGTCACCCTTAATCTACACAGCCCCCCTCCCCCCCACCCCACCCCACCCACCCACCACCCCAACTAATGTTCGATGTTATCCAGTCCTCGCCCTCGTGAGGTGCGCTCCACCTTCAGCTGTATCAGCCCCAACCTTGCACATGAGGTGGAGGCATTCACTCTCCGGAGCACCTCACACCAGACCCCCTCCTCTATAACCTCTCCCAGCTCTTCCTCCCACTTTGCTTTGATCCCTTCCAGTGGTGCCTTATCCTCTTCCAGAATAGCTCCGTACACCGCTGACACTGTCCCCTTCTCCAGTCCCCTTGTCGTCAACACCTCCTCCAGCAATGTGGAGGTCGGTTCCTCTGGGAAGCTCTGTATCTCCTTCCTGGCAAAATCCCGAACCTGCATGTACCTAAACACTTCTCCCTGCTCTAGCCCATACTTCGCTTCCAGCTCCCTCAATCCTGCAAACCGACCCCAAAGAAACAAATCTTTTAGCGTCTTAATCCCCTTCTCTTCCCATTTCCGAAAACTTCCATCCCACCTCCCTGGCTCAAATCTGTGGTTCCCCCGAATCGGCATTTCCCTTGACCCTAAACCCAACCCGAAGTGTTGGCGAAACTGCCTCCAGATTTTCAATGAAGCTATTATTACCGGACTCCCTGAATATTTCCCCGGAGCTATCGGGAGCGGCGCTGTTGCAAGTGCCTTCAGCCCTGACCCCCTGCACAAACTCTCCTCCATTCTGACCCACTGAGAATCCACCCCTCTGACCCAGCTCCGCACTTTCTCCACATTCGCCGCCCAGTAGTAGTACAACAAGTTCGGGAGACCCAAACCCCCTGCCTGCCTTCCCCTCTGTAGCAGCACCTTTCTCACTCTGGCCACCTTCCTTCCCCATATAAATGAGGTAATCCTTCCCTCAATCTCCCTGAAAAAAGACTTTGGCAGGAAAATCGGTAGGCATTGAAAAATAAACAGGAATCGCGGCAACACATTCATTTTAACTGCCTGTACCCGACCTGCCAGTGACAGAGGAAGGCCGTCCCACCTTGCCAGATCGGCTTTCACTCTCCCCACCAAACTAGTGATGTTGTACCTGCGAAGCCTCCCCCACTCCCGGGCAACCTGCACCCCCAGATACCTAAAATGAATCCCTGCCCTACGGAATGGCAGCCCTCCCCACCCGTGCCCACACCCCCGGCCGAGACACCACAAAATACTCACTCTTGTCCAGGTTCAACTTGTACCCCGAGAAAGACCCAAATACCCGCAGTAGCTCCAATATTTCTCCTATCGACGCACTCGGCTCCGACACATACAGCAGCAAGTCGTCGGCATATAAGGACACCCTATGCTCTATCCCCCCCCCCCCACACTATTCCTTTCCATGCTCCCAAACCTCTCAATGCGATGGCCAACGGCTCAATCGCAAGAGCAAACAGCAGGGGGGACATAGGACATCCCTGTCTCGTCCCACGGTGGAGAGAGAAATATCTCGAACTGATATTATTTGTGCGGACACTCGCCTTCGGTTCCTTATATAATAGCTTCACCCAGTTCACAAACCTTGGTCCAATCCCAAACCGCTCCAGCACTGCCATCAGGTACCCCCATTCTACCCGATCAAACGCCTTCTCGGCATCCAATGCCACAACTACCTCTGTTTCCTTCCCTTCCGCCGGTGCCATAACGATGTTCAAAACCCTCCTAATGTTCGAAAACAGCTGCCTCCCTTTCACGAACCCCGTCTGATCCTCCCCTATTACCTTCGGAAGGCACTCCTCCAGTCTACCCGCCAGTACCTTTGCCAACACTATTACGTCCACATTCAGAAGTGATATGGGCCGATACGACCCACACTCCGTCGGATCCTTATCTTTTTTTAGTAACAGGGAAATCGATGCCTGCCCCAAGGTTTGAGCCAACACCCCCTTCCCTATCGCCTCCTCAAACATCCCCACCATCAGGGGTGCCAACCTATCCTTAAACTTTTTATAATATTCCACCGGAAACCCATCCAGCCCTGCCACCTTCCCCGACTGCATCCTCCCAATCGCATCCTTTATCTCCTGCTCCACTATTGCTCCTTCTAATGTAGCCCTGTCCCCCTCCCCTAACCTCGGGTACTCCAACCCATCGAGAAATTCCTGCATCTCACGGTCTCCTCTGAGTGGCTCTGACTTGTACAACCTCTCATAAAGCTCCTCAAAAACCTTGTTAATCAGCACTGGAGCCACCACCAACTTCCCTGCCCTATCCTTCACCTGAAGAATTTCCCTTGCCGCTGCCTCCCTCCGGAGCTGACCTTATCTCCATGTTCATAAACTGCACCCCTTACTCATCTCAGTTGGCGCACCGCCTTCCTGGTGGACAGTCGGTCGAAGCTCGCCTGTAGTTCCTTCCTCTTTTCCAGCTTCACCGGGTCCCCATCCTCTGCATACCTCCTATCTACCTCCAACATCTCATCTATTACCCTCTGCCGCTCCAACCTCTCCTCCTTATCCACCCTAGCCTTAAACAAAATTACCTCACCTCTCATCACCACCTTTAGAGCATCCCAGACGACTGCCTTCGACACCTCACCCGTACAACTGAAACATACATATTCCTTAATTACGTTTTCAATTTTCTCACAGAAAACTTGGTTCCCCAAAAGCCCCACATCCAGCTTCCACCCCGGTCTCTGCGCTGCCCCCTTCTCTAGCACCATATCCACCCAATGTGGAGCGTGATCTGACACTGCAATTGCAGAGTATTCCAACCCCTTGACTCCAGCCAGCAAAGCCTTCCCCACCACAAAAAAGTCGATCCGCGAGTATACCTTATGGACCGCTGAGAAAAACGAATTCTCCCATTCCCTTGGGTGCAGGAACCTCCAAGGGTCCACCTCTCCCATTTCCACCATTAGCCCAGCCAGCGCCTTCGCCCCCCATGATGGGACCAGCGAGCGTGGCCGTGATCTGTCCAACCTTGGCTCCTGCACCAGGTTCCAGTCCCCCCCCCACAATCAGCTCATGCGTATCCAAGTCGGGAATAGCCCCAAACACCTTCCTCGCGAATCCCACATCGTCCCAATTGGGACCGTATACACTTAACAGCGCCACTAATCTCCCCTCCAATGCCCCTGTCACAATCACATATCTACCCTCCTGATCTGCCACCACCTTCTCCATCTGAAAGCGTACCCTTTTGCTGACCAGCACCGCTACCCCTCGAGCCCTTCCATCAAATCCGGAGTGAAACACTTGGCTAACCCAGCCCTTTTTAAGTCTCACCTGGTCCTTCACCCTCAAGTGAATCTCCTGCAGCATTGCTACATCGGCTTTCAAACTTTTAAGATGAGCAAGCACCCTTGACCTCTTGACCGGACCTCCTAGCCCTCTCACGTTCCACGTGATTATCCTTACTGGGGGTCTCTCACCCCCCCCCCACCTTTCTTATCCACCATCACCATACCACCGGGCCCTGCCCCATAAGCCTGACCCGCCCCTGTCCATTGTTAACATCGAACCCCTTCCCCCCCCCCCTCCCAAGAACCCCCCCCTACAAAAACATCCCCAAACCCCCCCTCCACCCCCTCTTGCTCGCCTCGTAGGCCCATTGAAGCCTGCTATCCAGGCTCCAACGTCTGCAGTCCTCCTCTCACCTCACCCCCGTCCACTAACTGACTCTAGTTAGCTAGCACAGATGGCTTCCCCCCGCCAATACCTCTCGCCCCCTTCCGCCCAGTCCCAGGGAAAGCAACACCAAAACAAACCCACCAATCCAACCCCTACAGTTCACTAACATAACATTTAACCGTCGCAACACAGAACGCCATTAACTTGAACTCTGTAACAATGCAAAGAGAAGTAAATTTCAAATTTCAATACAAATCAGTAAAAAGAAAGTTGTAACATTTGTACATTTTCCAGCCGCTCAAACACAGTCCACAGTCTTTCTTCCAGTTCCGCTCTTCACGTCTGTCCCAAGCCTTCTGCCCTCACGAACGCCTCAGCCGCATCCGCTGTCTCAAAATAAAAGTCTTTGGCTTTATATGTTACTCTCAACTTCGCCAGGTACACCAGACCAAATCGCACCCCCTTCTTGTACAAAGCCGCCTTCACTCGCCCAAACGCCGCTCGTCTTTTTGCCAACTCCACCGTCCAGTCCTGGTAGATCCGAACCGCAGTACCATCCCACAGCACCTCACGCTTCTGCTTCGCCCAGCTTTAATACTTTCTCCTTCACGCAAAACTTATGGAAGCGGATAATTACTGCCCTTGGCGGCTCGTTCACTTTGGGCTTCGGCCTTAATGACCGATGAGCTCGGTCTAGCTCGTACAGGGTGGGGTTCTCACCCTCCCCCATCAGCTCCGCCAACTTCTTAGCGAAGTATTGCGTTGGCCTTGGGCCCTCTGTCCTTTCGGGCAAGCCCACAATTCTCAAATTGTGCCGCCTTGAGCGGTTTTCCAAGTCTTCCAGCTTTGCTCGGAGCCCTCTGTTAATCTCCACCACCCTCCGCAGCTCGTCCCCCATCGAGGTGACCTGGGCTCTGTGTCGTGTCACGGCCTCCTCCACCTCCTTCATCTTCTCGCCCTGCTCTCTCACCTCGACCAATGCCTTTGCCACCTCCACCCTGATCGGGCCGATTGCCTCCTCCAACAATGACCTCACCACGACCATCATCTCCTTCCTCAGGATCTCCATGTGTCTCACCAAACGTTTTTCCAGCTCCACCACCATCACCTCGGTCATCTTCTCCACCGTAAGTAGTGCGGTCCCGCCTTGCAGTTCGGCTTCCGCCATCCTGTCAACACTTTTGCTTTTGCTCGTCTTCTCCTTCGGCGGCGAACCCGAGTTTCCTCCTTTCATTGACGCTGCTTTTCGCATCTTTCAGCGGCTTATTGTTTTTTATCTTCTTTCCTTTCTCCTCTCTTCCCCTTCACCCTCCATCAATCTGACATTCTTCTTTTTTGAGAAAAAAAAACTTTTACTAAACTTCCATAAATCTTCTTTCTTTCTCCTCTACATTCACCTGGGACCAGGCTTCAACCTTCTTCTTCCCAGGTGGGAGCCATCCGACGTGGAACAGTCTCCCTACATGGCGCTCGGGCCTGCCGCCACGGCCTCCTCGTAGCTCCGCCCCCGCAGCTCCGACCTGCCGGGCCCGGCGCCTCGGCCTCCGCCGCCCGACACCCGCGCGGGGTTCTTCGTCGGCTTTTAAACCGGCCCCGCTGGCTGCTTGTGGCGGCCCCAAAGGCCGACGATAGTCGGGGAGTGCGTGGGGTCTCGGGGATTTCCCCGAAATTGCTGCGAATTACGGCCACCGGCGGGAGCTCTTTTTTTTGCGGACGCCCTGCTCGCCCACCCCACCGGAAGTCTTACATTTAGATAATAATTTGCCTTTCTATTTTTCAGCTAAAATGTATAACCTCTCACTTATCCACATTAAACTCCATATCCCAAATTTTGGGCCAATCTCCGAGCCTATCTATAGGCGGCACAATAGTTAGGGCTTTTGCTTTACAGCGTCAGGTTCCCAGGTTCGATTCCCACTTGGGTCACTGTCTGTGCGGAATCTGCACGTTCTCCCCGTGTCTACGTGGGTTTCCTCCAGGTGCTCCGATTTTCTCCCACAAGTCCCGAAAGACGTGCTGTTAGGTTAATTGGACATTCTGAATTCTCCCTCTATGTACCCGAACAGGCGCTGGAGTGTGGCGACTACGGGATTTTCACTGTGACTTCATTGCAGTGTTAATGTAAGCCTACCTGTGACAATAATAAATATTATTCTCCGGCAGTAAAATCAATATCTCCTCTTCAGTGCCTGCTTTCCCACAAATTGTTTATCATCCTGCTTGCAGATCATTTATATAGATTTTAATCAGTTGAGGTCTGCGGACTGATCCCTGCAACACCCTGCTAGTTAGAGTTCTCCAGCCAGAGAAGGACCCATTTAACCTGCCCCTCTGCTTTCTGTCAGTCTGCCAATCCTCAATCCAACCTAACACCCTACCCCACTTCCCTTCGATGTCACCTTCTGGATCAGTCTTTTATGTGGCTTCTTTGCAAATGCCTTCTGGAAGCCTAGATATACTACATCCACAGGTTCCCCATTATCCACCTTACTGGTTAAGTCCTCAAAGAACTCAAGCAAGTTTATCAAGCATGACTTACCCTTCATAAAACCATTCTGACAATGGTGTTTGTGCTTTTTCTTTCCAAACGTTCAGTCACCTCCTCCTTAATGATTGATTCCAGCAACTCCCAACCAAACCAAATCCACCAGTTTTGGGGGTGTAAAATTACCCTCTGTAAGTTCTTGGGTGACAACTCTACCTGCTCGATGATACTACTTATTTTTAAGAATACTGACCATCAATTGGTTTATGACTAGATTCCTTCAGCAATATCACAATATTATCTGCGTGATAGATAAAATCACTTGAGAGTTTACTATTTTCAATAAACCAGAAACAAATTTTCACAGGAAATGTTCAATTTAGATTCAAACTAGTGAAACAAAATGATATGTTTAACCATAAACCCCATAAAAGTCTCAAATCCCATTGCACCAGTCTGCTGCTCACACTTACCTCGCCAGTTACATTTGATGCCCTGTCTACATGAGTTTGCAATTTTGTGCCACATTATGTCCAATATTAATCTGTGGGCCTATGCCCAATGGGAAATGGATTGAGCTGCACAAATATATTCTACATATAATAGATCTCTGTTGTCATTATACCCGGGTGAATTTCCCCGAAAAGTTCAAGATTAAAGTTGAACAGAATACTTGCTTGCTGGCCATCCAGGTCTCACAATTGTTTTGTTCAAAATGCAATTTTATTTCTTGAAATACCCTCTTGAATGATAGTTAGGTTCTGAAAATAATTCTGAATAGATGTTATTACTGATATGTCCAAGGAACTACCTAACAAACATTCTTCTAGCTGGCTATTATGACTGTGCCCAATGGGAAACCCACAAGCTGCATCCAGCCCACGTGTCTCTTTCATCCAGGCCAATTCTTCTCACAGTAGAAGCACAAAGCCGCTTTCAATTATGGTTACTTCTGTTAGAAGCTTCAATTAAACAAAGTTGACATTTACTTTATGCTTGGGGCTTAGCTGCAATCCTTAAAGGCAAGGAGAATGAGAAAGGACAGGTCTCTGATTTTTCTGGTTCAGATCAATTAGGGCAAATCTTTCTTCATATACAACAACAACTTGTATTTAGATGGCACCTGTAAAGTAATAAAGCATCCCAGGGAAATTTATGAAGCAAAACTTGACATTAAGCGACTTAAGGATACATTAGGAACATAGGAACAGGAGTAGACCATTCAGCCCCTCGAGTCTGCTCCGCATTCACTGAGATCACGGCTGATCTGTGGCCTATCTCCATATACCTGTCTTTGACCAATATGCTGAATGTATTTGCTGAACAAAAATGTATCTATCTCAGATTTAAATTTAGCAAATAATCTGGCATCAATTGCTGTTGTGGAAGAGAGTTCCAACCCTCTACCACCCTTTGTGTGCAGAAGTGCTTCTTAACATCTCTCCTGAATGGTCTGCCCTAATTTTTAGACTATGCTCCCGAGTTCTAAAATCTCCAACCAGTGGAAACAGTTTATCTATGTCTACCCTGTCTTTTGCTGCTAATATCAATTATCAATCAGATCGCCCCTTCTAAATTCTAGAGAAAATAGGCCTAATTTGTATATAACTCTTCTCATAACCTTACCCCTGTAGTCCAGGTATCCTCCTTGTAAACCTATGTTGCACTCCCCCCAAGGCCTAATTCGCTTTCCTGAGGTGTGGTGCCCAGATCTGCTCACAGTACGCCAAGTAGGGTCTAACCAGGGTTTTGTACATCTGCAGCATAACTTCTGTGAGTTTATACTCCACTCCCCTGTATATAAATGCCAGCATTCCATTTGCCTTCATTATTTGTTTCTGCACTTGTTTGTGGCATTTCAAAGATCTATACGCCTGAACCCCCATGTCACTTTGGACACCCACTGAATGTAGCTTCATATCATCTAGCAGAGGTGACCAAGAACGTGCTCAAAGAGCAAAGCATTAAAAAGCATCTTAAAATTTGGAAAGAGATGTAGAGAGCCAAAGAGATTGAAGGAAGGCATTCCAGGCCTTGGCGATGGAACGCAAGACTGCCATCCGTGGGAGTGATTAAAATTGGAAATGCCCAAGGGTGGCACGGGACACAGTGGTTAGCACTGCAGCCTATGGCACTGAGGTCCCAGGTTCGAATCCTGGCCCTGGGTCACTGTCCGTGTGGAGTTTGCACATTCTCCTCGTGTCTGCGTGGGTTTCACTCGCACAGCCCAAAGATGTGTAGGGTAGGTGGATTGGCCATGCTAAACTGCCCCTTAATTGGAAAAATAAATAATTGGGTACTCTAAATTTATTTATTTTAAATTGAAAATGCCTTAAGTGGCCAGAATTGGAGGAGTGCAGGTATATGGGAGCTGTGATGGCTGAGTGGTTCAGGCATTGGACTTGAAATCCAATGATTTTCCCGGCATAGGTTCGAACCCTACTCACTGTGATCTAAAATATTTTATGATGTGGAGATGCCGGCATTGGACTGGGGTGAGCACAGTAAGAAGTTTTACAACACCAGGTTAAAGTCCAACAGGTTTGTTTCGAATCACTCGCTTTCGGAGCACTGCTCCTTCCTCAGGTGAATGCCTTCTTACTAAAATATTTTAGGGCTGGTTTAGCTCAGTGGGCTGGACAGCTGGTTTGTGATGCAGAATAAGGCCAGCAATGCGGGTTCAATTCCCGTACCAGCTTACCTGAACAGGCACCAGAATGTGGCGACTAGGGGGTTTTCACAGTAACTTCATACTTGTGACAATAAAAGGTTATTATTATCTCAGAGGGGTGTGGAGCTGGAGGAGATTACAGAGATAGGGAGGGGCAATATTTGAAAACAGGGATGAGAATGTCAGCATCTGTGGAAGTTTAAAGACGGAAGCTGGATTTTTTTTTACAGCCTTCAACCTTTGGAAGCAGCTGCTTGTATTTCTGTCTGTGGGAGGTGTATTTTTTTTAATGAGTTTGTGAGCACAATTTATGAAGTTTCTCACTTTTGGGAGAACAAGGGTTTCAATCCGTGTGTATCAGAGCTCACATTTCAATGGAATATGTGGCCCATCACTAGTTTTGACACGAGTAAACACCCCATGAGCTCGAAAGGTTTAGGCAGGCTTAGCCTGGTGCATAATTGGCACCAGCCGGCTACCTGCAGAGTCATACAAATCACAAAGATGCAGGTTTGATTTTTTAATTGAACTAAGTGTCTTCAATTGACTTCAGCACCCCAAGGGTTGGGACGCCTCTTTCAGCTCGTAATTGTTACCCCCCTAACTTCTCCTGGGAAGGGTAATCTTGGTGAGAAGACGATTGTTTTTGGTGGCGATGCCCACCAGAGTCGGATAGCAGATAGTTGCCATAAATAATGACCACTAAGGTGAGGTATCAGTGAGACTGGGGGGCTGCCAGCGTTCATCCTTCGGAAGAAAACTTTAAACAGTATCATTTGGGCAGTGCTAAAGTTCGGACGAGCCTATTTGGACAATGCTGGGCTCGATTTGACGGAATGAAGAGTTGCCAAGCTCTGTAGGTTACCGACCGGCATTTTCCAGTTACCTGCAGTCAGCTCCTTCCTAGTCCATAGTGGAGGAGGATCAGGGGATAGTGGGGATTTGTCCCAGTGCTCCCTGTGCTCTTTGTGGTAATTCCCATTCTCCGCAGCAGGCGGCTGCTTGAGCTGAACACACCAAGGTGTGAAGCTGAGATCCGAGCCGCCACTTTCCATGCCTCTCATCTGTGTTCAGGGAAGGGCAGCTTCACCATCAGCTGCAGCAAGCGGAAAACAGCGGCTTCCTCTCGGTGAGTTTCTCCGGGTCCCTGACAAGCTTCTTAATTGGCACAGGGTAACTGTGGTCGAATCCGAGTAGGTGACTGCGCTGACCCGGGTTTACTCCGGTTCAGTGACAGGAGAGTACCGGGTTTACTCCGGTTCGGTGACAGGGGAGTACCGGGTTTACCCCGGTTCAGTGACAGGGGAGTACCGGGTTTAACCCGGTTCAGTGACAGGGGAGTACCGGGTTTAACCCGGTTCAGTGACAGGGGAGTACCGGGTTTAACCCGGTTCAGAGACAGGGGAGTACCGGGTTTACCCCTGTTCAGTGACAGGGGAGTACCGGGTTTAACCCGGTTCAGTGACAGGGGAGTACCGGGTTTAACCCGGTTCAGTGACAGGGGAGTACCGGGTTTGACCCGGTTCAGTGACAGGGGAGTACCGGGTTTGACCCGGTTCAGTGACAGGGGAGTACCGGGTTTGACCCGGTTCAGTGACAGGGGAGTACCGGGTTTGACCCGGTTCAGTGACAGGGGAGTACCGGGTTTGACCCGGTTCAGTGACAGGGGAGTACCGGGTTTGACCCGGTTCAGTGACAGGGGAGTACCGGGTTTGACCCGGTCCAGTGACAGGGGAGTACCGGGTTTGACCCGGTCCAGTGACAGGGGAGCACCGGGTTTGACCCGGTTCAGTGACAGGGGAGCACCGGGTTTGACCCGGTTCAGTGACAGGGGAGTACCGGGTTTGACCCGGTTCAGTGACAGGGGAGTACCGGGTTTAACCCGGTTCAGCGACTGGGGAGTACCGGGTTTGACCCGGTTCAGCGACTGAAGTGGCCCAAGTCTAACCCGGTTCAGTGACAGGGGAGTGCCGGGTTTGACCCGGTTCAGTGACAGGGGAGTGCCGGGTTTGACCCGGTTCAGTGACAGGGGAGTGCTGGGTTTGACCCGTTTCAGTGACAGGGGAGTACCGGGTTTAACCCGGTTCAGTGACAGGGGAGTACCGGGTTTAACCCGGTTCAGCGACTGAAGTGGCCCAAGTCTAACCCGGTTCAGTGACCGAGGAGTACTGGGTCTAACCCGTTTTAGTGATGGGGGAGTACTGGGTCTAACCCGGTTGAGTGATATGGGAGTACTGGGGCTAACCCAGTTTAGTGACTGCCGTGACCCAGGTCTAACCCAGTTTCGTGTTGCCGTGACCCTGGTTTAACCCAGCTCAGCGGCAGTACTAAACAAGGCTTAGTTTTTTTACTCTAACCCTGTCACTGGCTGCAGACCACATTGGGACTTTACGCCTCTCCCCGTGTCTGAACATGAAACGAAACCGGACCAGAGTGACTGCAGGTTGGTGAGGTTGAGAGAAAGTTAACGGAGACTGACGGGGATAACCGACCGTGAGGGGGACGCTTGGGGTAACGGTATGGTCACATCGATGATGAATTTGCCAAGAGTTGTCTGGCTGTATGAGAGGAATGCTGAGAGAGGAATGCTGAGTGTATCAGTTGTAGTGTTGCGGTGCGGTGAGTCACGCATGGTGAGAGTGGATGTTGGTAAAATCCTGAATCTCAGTGGACAAAAGGAGTCTTTCAGATCAACTGTTTCTGGTCTGATGAGGAAATGTCCGTTAACTGGGTGCCTGGAATCTACCACTTCTAACATGAGTCTCTTTTACATTGATCGGCAGTTTATTTTCTGTAAAAATACTGTGCGAATTTTCTCTCCGTGCACTTTACAACGCTGAATATCATTAAGAGTGAGGCAAACAACAGGAGTATGTACATCACAGCGTTCTGGATGAATCATGCAGGATATTTACACATCCCAAATCGCTTACATTTCTATTTATCTGGTGCACACATCGGCCAGCACAGAAGGGGCGGACATGATCCTTGCTGTCCTTTGCATACCGGTGACTGGGATAAGTAACAGTCCGTGTCTTATCAGCGCGAAATTATGTAGAAACTAACTGGTTAACTGCAAAATCGGCTGCAAGCGGCAATGTACCTTCTTCCAGTTACTCAATATTTGGCAGTCTTGATTTACTTGTTGGGACATTTATTTCTGGATTAAACAGATTGTGAATGCTCAAACCAGCCGAATCCTGTAACTTTTGGTTACATTGACGCTCAGCTTTGTTGAATTGTTTCCAGCAGTAAGAACACTAGTTGGGGTCCCCAAGAAATGAGCAGAGAACAAACGTTAGCACCATGGCACCCATAATCATCCAATTCGAAAAGAGAAAACCCTGGGAGTACTCAGCAAGTCAGGTAGCACCTGTAGAGGGAGAGAAAGAACAAAAGCAGTTAAAGATGTAAATGTTTCTGTGGAGACGTTTATTAAAAGCACAAAAAAGTGACTATTCTTCGTCAAAGCAAATAGTATGTTGACTTTCATAGTGAGGTGTTCGAATACAGGAGCAGGGATATCTAGAAATTATACAGGGCCTTGGTGCGACCACACCTGAAATATTATGTGTAGTTTTGGTCTCCTTAGCTGAAGAAAGATGTACTTGCTATTGAGGGAATGCAGAGAAGGTTTACGAGACTGATTCCTGGGATGGCCAGACTGATATATGAGGAGAGATTGAGTTGGTTAGGATTATATTTGCTGGCAGAGGGTGAGGAGGGGGGGGGTGGTGTTTTCATAGAAAACTATAAAATTCCAGCAGGGCAAAACAGGGTAAATGCAGGAAGGATGTATCTGATGGTGGGGGAGCCCAGAACCACAGTCTGAGGATACGAGGTGGACCATTTAGGATTGAGATGAGGAGAAATATCTTCACCCAGAGAGTGGTGAACCTGTGGAATTCACTTCCACAGACAATGTTGTGGCCTCAACTACTTTGTTATGAAGAAGGAGTTCGATATAGCTCTTGGGTGAAAGGGATCAAAGTATATGGGGTAAGGCAGGAATAGGCTCTTGAGTTGGATGATCAGCCTTGACCATAAATGAATGGTGGAGCAGGTTCGAATTGCCTTTGTCTTTTCTACATTTCTATGTTTTTCTATGTATAATTTTGTAGACCTGTATCTGGATGTGTGCAAATGTCAGTTGTACTTCTATATGACCCTTTTGCAGGAAGACACCACTAATGTTTTCAGGGCCTCTCATAAAATCACCATATATAGTTTAGATCAGGGAATATAGAATCATAGAAATTTACAGTGTAGAAGGAGACCCATTATTTCTGTATTGGCTGAAAAAGAGTCCCTCAGCCCATTTCCAGCTTTTGCTCCTTAGAGGTTACTGCACTTCAGTGCATATCCAAGTATATTTTAAGTGTGATGAGGGTTTCTAGCTTTAGCACCCTTTTAAGTTGGGAGTTCTAGATACCCAGCACCCTTTGAGTGAAAAGATTTCCTCATAGCTAAAATCCTCCAGTCCTGACAGTGTCCTTCTAAATCTCATCCATACTGTCCCTATTGTGTTTCTATCCTTCCTGCCATGCGCTGCCCAGAACTGTATTTCGTACTCTAGTTGTAGCCTAACTAGCATAACTTCCCTGCTCTGTTTGATGCCTTGCTAATAAAGGAAAGTATCCCTCATGCCTTGCTACTAATAATAATAACCTTTTATTGTCACAAGTATGAAGTGAAAAGTCCCTAGTTACAAAATTCCAGCACCTGTTCGGGTAAGCTGGTACGGGAATTGAACCTGCACTGCTGGCCTTGTTCAGCATCACAAACCAGCTGTCTAGCCCACTAATCTAAACTTGTCCTGCTACATTTAGGGATTCCCCGTTTCTCTACACGTTTTTCAGCATTTCTTCATGTATTGTGTATTTTCTTGCCTTTTACCTCACACTTACTCGGGATTGAATTCTATTTGCTACTGTTATGCCCACCTGACTGGTCCATTGATTTTTTTCATGCAGCCTATGGAATCTTTCTTCCTCATGATCAACCGTGATGATGAAAACTGTGGTCTTTTACTACAGAAAAACTGGCATCAAAAGGCGACAGATTCACAGCCTTGCAGGGGGCTAGCAGGCAGCTGTTGGGGAGCTCGCAGCTCCAGCTGCCGATACGGCCCCCGCACTTCTGGGTCAGAGGCCGTGCATGCGCATGGTGGCGGCCTCCAGCGGCCATGCCGTGCTCCGTGGCGGACTCAGACCGTGGACCTGGACCGTGGAAATAATGCCCCCAATCGGCCGCATGCCCGAACAGGACCGCCCACACAATAAAAGCCCAGTACCGAATGAAGTGCCCCCCCCATGCCCTCCGGTCGGCCCGCCACCGACTGTGGCAGCTGCGGACTGAGTCCGCATCCGCCTCGCGAGTATCCCGAACGGCAGGACCACATTAGAAATACGCCATCAGGAATTTGGCCGGTTAGGGGTGGAGAATTGCAGGGCGGGCCTCAAGCAATGGCCTCAGGTGGTGGATGCTCTGCGGGAGTACACCACTTCTTGGAGGCGGAGAATCACGGAACCAGCGCTGGTACCCGATTTCATGCGTTGAAACTGAATTCTCTGCCCCGTCGCCGAATGCAATTTCAGCATCGGGGTGCGGAGAATCGAGCCCCTAGTTCTGGACACTGCAGAATTCCACTGGAAAATATTAGAAACACCCATCAACTATTACCTTTTACTTGTCTTGTCGTTGAGACAATTTGGGAATCAATCTACCACTTTATCTTGGATTCCATTGGCTTTTATTTTTCTAACCAGTCTGCCATGTGGGACCATTTGTCCAAACACTTTTTAAAAATCGTGCTTAATAAAATATGTTACTTTCCTTGACTCTCAGTATTACTTGACTTTCCCAGCACTGATCAATGCTGACTGCCCATGATTAATCTGTGCTTTACTAAATGATGATTAATATTGTCTCTCAGGATGTTTTCCAATAATTTGTCCACCACTGTGGTTAGACTGAATGGCCTGTAATTACTTGGTCTGTCCCTTTGTAAACAATGTTACAAAGTTAGTATGGAGGTCTTGTGGTGCAGTGATTAGCATCCCTGCCTCTGGACCAGAAGCTCTGGGTTCAAGTCCCATCTCAGGACTTGATGGCGAAGGAAGGTGCTTTCATAACATGGCCAAACAGATTGAATGTCAACTTGGAAATTCTTCCAAACATCCCAATGGCTGCCGAAAAGAGCAGGAGAGACTCCTGGTCAGCCACACTTGATGTGGAGTCGCGCCCCTCAAGCTATTATCCCCTGGCAACAGATTAGCAACCTGTTCCAGGAATAACTAGCGATGGAAACATACAAAAGTCTGCCTTATTGCACCACCAGGCTGGGGAAGGGAATTGGAAATTGGGCAAATTAGCACTCTATCATGCCTGAAATAATGAGCGACACTCATTATTTCATCTGTTGCATCTCTTAACAATGCAAAAATGTATAACCACAAAATATTATTTAAAATAAAACTTAATTTGCTTACACAACATGGATTGAGTAGCTGTGGGGTATTATCCTTCTTACACAATCCATTTTTGTTTAGTAACTGGGGAAATAGTTTTAATTTTACAAAGAGATTTGGGGTGCCTTTTCCTCTGGTGACCAGATAAAGTTTTGATTAATTGATATAAAAGACGGTTGATAGCTCAAACATGATGGCCCAGTAGCAAAGGAATATCACTCCACGTCCAGCTTGCTGACAGCTGTCCATAATGTTTTTCTCATCTTATGAGTGAAGACTTTCTCTAATCTGGCGTCTGATCCAAGACGGAACACTCCATGGGGCATCTATGAACTGTAGGAGCAGAGCAGTGAACAATGAGGCTTTTTAACGTGCCTGTCCCTGTAAGGGTGCTGTTCAGGCAAACTTGTGGGGAAATGGTATAACATGTATATTGTGAAGTAATTTGGAGGGATATTTCTGATGGGTATTTATTTGTAAGTCCCCAGCTCCATCCCTTGGAAACAAATTGGGTTGCCAAAGTCAAATACCTGGCTATTTATTTTTATTTTTATATATTCTACTTTTGGTACTTGTGTGATAAGGTCATGCTCGACCCACACGTTTCCATACTGCTGGATCTCCAGGGCAATGTTTTCCAGTCTGGAACTGGGTTAGAACATAGTGTAGAAGGAGGCCATTCGGCCCATCGAATCTGCACCAACCCACCCAATCCCTCACTTCCACCCTATCCCTGGAACCCAATAACCCCTCCTAACCATTTTGGACACTAAGGGCAATTTAGCATGGCCAATCCACCTAACCTGCACGTCTTTGGACCGTGGGAGTAAACCGGAGCACCGGGAGGAAGCCCACGCAGACACTGGGAGAACGTGCAGACTCTGCACAGACAGTGACCCAGCGGGGAATCGAACCTGGTACCCTGGCACTGTGAAGCCACAGTACTATCCACTTGTGTACTCATTATCCTTGAAGGCTTCTGCTTTGAGTCAGCAAAATCAAGCACTTTTAAATGCTGAGGTCAATCAGAACAGTTGTAACTGTTTGCAGGTCAGTGATGGATTTTCTTTTAAAGTAGTTCTGGGCTTGGAAACAAAGATCAACCGGCATGTATTGGACTCGAGGCTTATTTATTTTCTGAACATTGCAAAATGGATTGTGAAGTCTTAACTTCCCTCACAATATCTATCTCAGGAGCTCTTTGAAAACAAAATGCTGGATCTTGCTGAAAGGAAAGTTAGTGACCAATTGGAAGTTTTAATGAGAGTGTACAGTAGCTAATTGTTATGTCATTCTGCATAGTGGATACCATGGGGCTGGGCAAAAAGTTAACCTCATTCTGAGATGCATTCGATAAAAGACTTATTATGCCTGATTATGGTGGATGATCAACCATGACAAATATGTTCTTGTTGCATGATTGATTAAAAATAACTTTGAAAATAAGCAAGCACGCAAGTCGAGGAAAGAAATTACAAGATTTCGAACTCGCCCTGCCTTGGGTATACTACAGTTATTTAAATGTAAGTCCTATCAATGAACCTTTTAACTATGTCAAACAAACATTCAGCTTCTGAAGAAGTTTTGAAGTGAGGACTCTTGCGTAAAGCAATTTTTATAATCTAGTAGCAAAAGTTTTGATGTGTTTGTTGAATTGGAAGTTGGTAACATAGAGGCTTAGAACTATTTGCTTTCATCTTTTGAGACCTAAAGGTCAAAATAAGTAAAAATGGTGAAAAGACAGATGCCCTACCTATGCTAAGGTCTTCATTTCTTCCTAAGAAGCACTCTCAATGCAATGCTGGATCAAACCTGTGGTACTGTACTATGTACTATGACTGATGTTCTGACATAACTCATATTAATACACTGGACATTTTGTAATGTCACAATGTTATTATTATGCATTTGCAAGGGACAATTTATCATAGTCACTTTGTGTGTGCAACCATTTTGTTCCCAGTTCAGCATGTTACCAGGGATGTAAAGATATTGTACTGCCAGATTTTGCCAAATTGGCAGCAACTCATAGCAAGGAAGAGATAATCCATGACTTTCAAATTGCTGCAAGTTGTTGGCTGATTTGCCCCATTAGCTTCACGAAAATGGTTTCTCATGCTTAACCTTCCATGATTTTGATGACGTTGCTTCATTTGTATGTCAATTACCCATGAAACTTGCTGCAAAGTTAAATCTAGCAATTAGCAGCATAAGTATCCTTTTAATGATTTCATGATTGTTATTGACTGCCGATCAACCTTTCTTGCCCAGAAAGTAAACAATTACAAATGTGGAATCTCATTCCTTCAGGTTGTAAATTTTTGGGGGAGATTTGAAAAGCATAACTTTGCCGGACCAGGGGATCTTGCAATGTGTCTTGTTAGTTAAACTTATTTGGTGGGCTTGGGTTGAAAAATATTTGCTCACAACTTTCTGGATGTGTGAACTGATCGTGGTTCCACAAGGAAAATAGGAAATCTGCCTTGGTGACCAATAGCAAACTTTTAATATTTTGGTACTAACTCTTAATCTCTTTCTTCTCATTCAGTCTTTTTTTTACATCTCTTTATTTCTCCTTAGACCATAAGATATAGGAGCAGATTTAGGCCACTTGGCCCATCGAGTCTGCTCCGCCATTCAATCATGGCTCATCCCCATTCTCCTGCCTTCTCCCCATAACCCCTGATCCCCTTATTAATCAAGAACCTATCTAAGAACCGATAAGACATAGAAGCAGAATTAGGCCTTCTGACTTGATTTGACATTCAACTCACCCATCCTAATTTACCATTCTGTTTATTCCTTTCTTTGTCTTTCAAACTTTGTCTCATTGTTAAAAGGGGTGAACTTATTTGCCTCATTGCCAATCAATGTCCTAGGTGCCATGTTGCCGTTGTGGGGCCATTATCAGCTCACACTTCCAATAACTTTCTGGGTGAAAGTTTTTTAAAGCTAAGCACACATGAACACGTCTTAACTGATAGCATATGCTGCAAGATGCATAGTCGAGCAAAATCTGGCCCAATATTTATTCTTGAGTTTAACTCTCAAGGCCCAGTGTAGTTACATACAAATTAGGAGCAGGAGTAGACAGCACTCCACCCCATCACTCTGAAGCTCCCACTGAAGTGGAGCTAACCTACCGGACAAACGGGAAACTGTTCAACCTCCAACGTCCCTGGGCCAGAACCAAGACCACCCCAACCTCTCATTGAGCTGCAGTACGCAGGTGATGCCTGTGTGTGCGCACATTCGGTGTCCAAGCTACACACCATTGTCGACGCATTCACCGAGGCATATGAGCATGGGCCTCAGACTAAACATCTCGAAAACAAAGATTCTCTACTAGCCCACTTTTGACACATGCAACTGTCCCCCAACCATCAAGCTCCACAGTGAGCCCTTGGAAAATGTGGATCATTTCCCATACCTCGGGAGCCTCGGCTCGGAGCGAGTAGACATTGACGACAAAATCCAACACCGACTCCAATCCAGCAGTGCAGTCTTCGGCTTGGGGAACGGAGTATTCGAAGACCGAGACCTCAAACCCAGCACCAAGCTCATGGTCTACAGAGCAGCCATGATCCCCACCCTCCTGTATGCATCAGAAACCTGGACAATGTACAGCAGGCACCTCAAATCCTTGAAGAGATGTCACCAACACTTACTCAACAAAACCTTGCAAATCCACTGGCAGGATAGGCGTATCATCCTGAGCATCCTCTCCCAGGCCAATATCCCCAGTATCGAGGCACTGGTCATGCTCGACCAGCTGCGATGGGCGGGGCACATTGCCGGCATGCCTCCCAAAACAAGTGCTCTACTCCGAGCTTCGCAAAGGTAAGCGATCGCTAGGAGGGCAGAGGAAATGCTACAAGGACACTCTGAAAGCCTCCCTAAATAAATGCAACATCCCCATCGACACATGGGAATCACTCTCAAACTGGAGAAAAAGCATCCGGGAAAGTGTTAATCATCTCGAGCATTGTAGGGTGGAGCATGTGGTGGCCAAGCATGAACAGTGGAAAGAGAGTCCAGAATCCAGAGTGTCCCACCCAGTCACTTCATCAAGCACCACCTGCCAAACCTGTGGCAGAGCCTGTAGATCCAGGATCGGACTATTCAGCCACTGCATAACCCACCTCCCCGGAGTAGGAGCAAGTCATCCTCGATGCTGAGGGACTGCCCAAGAAAAAGAGATTAGGCTGCAAGATGCAGACTCCAGCACAATCTGGCTCAATATTTATTTTTTGATTGAACTCTCAAGGCCCAGTATAGTTACATACAAAATAGGAGCAGGAGTAAGTCCTTCAAGCCTGCTCTCCATTCAGTAAAATCATTGTTGATCTTCTACCTCAACTACACCTTCCTGCACTACCTCCATAATCTTTAGTTCCTTTAATATCCAACAATCTCTCTCTCTTGAATTTATTTAACGACTAAGCATCCAACACTTCATGGGGTAGAGAATTACAAAATTTCACAGCTCTTTGAGTGAAGAAGTTGTCAAACTTTTTATTCTGACACTGACTCCTAGTTCTAAACTTTGGAAGTCCTCTACTTTCGGAACAAACTTCCCACATCTGCCCTGTCAAACATCTAAAGAAAATTTAGATGTTTCAATGAGATCACCTCTCATTGTTCTAGAGAATATAATCCACTCAATCGCTCCTCATAGGACAATTTTCCCATCTGAGGAATCCGTCTAGTGAACAGTTATTGAACTCCCTCTAATGCAAGTATCTCCTTCCTTAGCTAAGGAGACTGAAACTGTACACAGTATTTCAAGTGTAGGAACACCAAGGCACTATTTAATTGAAGTAAGATAGCTTGGCCACAAAATTTGGCTGTATACTGCCAATTTATTTTGGTGTTATAAATGCAGTTTTGGGATGGAAATGGAGTTTGCACTGTGTAGGCTCATTTCTGGCTATGGAAGACCTGGTTTTGGAACTGCACCACCTTGGCAGCAGACTGGGCTGGCTGGTGACAGGCAACAGCAAGGATCCTGGTGGAGTGGCATTGGTGGGAGGATAGATGCTGTCATCTTGAGAGACAACAGGTTCGTGCTTCATGGAGCCACTGTCATTGGAACAGGTCAGTCAGTGGCTCAGCCATCCCAGCAGTATGTTGGAGGAGAGAATGCCAGACAGCTGTGAGATACTGGTCATGCGGAGCTTGTATGACCACAGCTCGAGTTTCCAGCCTCTGCCCATGTCGCACTAGAAGTTGATGTTGCTCCATGGCTTGTCCACAAGTATGTAAACAGAGTTGCCCAACACTTCCAATGTTGCAAAGAATGGGCTTCAAGCTCTACATCATGGTGATGCTGGATTCCTCCATGCTCTTTAGACAGTGACTGCAAGCTATCTGACAGACTTGCCAGTGTGCCAGGTGTTTCTGTGAATGTCCAGCAGCTTTTTATTTGTAAGCAGCCTTATTGAAATCTTCATCTGAGTCCTCTACATCAGAGCACATGTGCAGCCTAGCTTTTCGGTGCTCCAAGACCTGCACAATCTTTGTCTGCAGGTTCTGGTCGTGGGCCACTCGTGTCTGGTGTTTGACCATGTGGAGATCCCACCCATAAGCTGTCAGTAACTGAGCTGGGGGTTGTGAATGTGACAGTGTTTCTTCATCATCAATGTCTTCCTGTGCCTCCACCTTTTTTCTTTTCCACATCTGCCTGCCCAGGTTACAATCCTTGGATAACCCAGGAGAAAGGCGCAAGTTGTGGTGAGGGAAAGATAATTGCTGCCATTTGCTGCTTGTCCTTCATTGTTCAATCTCCGATTTACAACTGGGAAGGGAAGATGGGGATTAGGTATGAAACTTCGATGATTTCAGCACTGCCGCTTCCACAGGCTTCTTCCTCAGTCATGGTGGCAGTAATGATGGCAAGCACTGTCTCCTCCATGGATATAACGATGTTTTGGGCCATGTCTCCTGCCAATGAGGATCTACTGCATCTCGCTATGTGGTACAATATGTTTTGGTAATGTTGTTGTCATGATTGTATAGCTGGCAATCTGTGCAAGTTGTAAGATGACTGAAGTGGCTGCCTGTTGCCACTGCCTTCTTAGTGTCTGGCTGGATGTCTTCCTGATACCCAAGGGAAGAGGATCTCTCTTTTGTGAACATCTGCACCAAAGCTTCCAGTGCTGAATCGGAGAACATGACAGCAGGATCTTTGCTCTCAGGCTTGACGCTGCATTTTTAAAGTTCAATCTGGTCTCCAACCTCTCTTTTACTACTTCTAGCCACTGACATGACCACGGGGGCATTACACCAACCCATATATAAAGGATACCACACACATGATCTGCCTCTTTCCAGTGGAGACAGTCAGTGAGAACAGACACCGGGTTGATTCAATATTACACCCACCACGTGGATTGCAGCAGCTGGTTAGTCAGTCTGGGTAGCTATAGTAGGATTAGCAGTAGTGTCGAACCCGAGTAATAGTGTAAATAGTTGAATAAACGTGTTGAATGTATCTCCACGTCTGAACCTTCCTTTGTCAAGTGCACCACAGGGAAGCCGCTTATGTTACACCTACAACATGACAAATCATGCACAGAGTATTTCAAATAAGAGTTTTATTTTACTTTTCAAGCACATTTGCAATTCAGCACCATTTTAATTGCTGTGCTTCCTGCGAGGTTGGATACTTTATAACTAGTACATACTTGAGCTGCCAATTTGAATGCACCTGTCAGTTAAGTGCACTGTAGAGGCTCGTATTAAACTTCTGACTATGCACTTACTGAGATCAAACCGAGTAAAAATTAGTAAATTCTCCAGTGTTGTACCAATATATATTATGATCCCAGACCAGACCCCAGCAGCGGCTAGGACACTGGGTAGAAACCCCAATACTTTATTTTAATTTTGTAAGACTGAGGAAAGGATACCTACAGTAGTAATTTCACATAAAATAAGGATATACCCTTCCTATACTCTACTCATCATTGTTCGAGATCTGACCCACTACGGTCGTGTCATGAGCAAACTTGCATATGGAGTTGGAAGTAAATTCTGCCACACAGTCACATGTGCATATGGAGTATAGTAGGGGGCTAAGTAGACAGCCTAGAGGGGCCCGATATTGTGGACTATCATGGATGAGGTGTTGTTGTTTATCTCTACTGATTGTGGTCCATGGATCAGGAAGTGGTGGATCCAGTTGCAGAGGGAGGAGCCAAGTACTAGGTTTTGAAGTTTGATAAGAGCTTGGCTGGGATTATGGTATTGAAGGTGGAGGTGTAGTCAATGAATATATGAGTCCTTGTTGTCGAGATGCTCCACGGATGAGTGTAGGGCTAGAGAGATAACGTCTGCTATGGACCGGTTGTCAAATTGCAAATTGCAGTGGGCCAAGGTATTCTGGGAGTATGGAGTTGATGTGTGTCATGACCAACCTCTCAAAGCACTTCATAATGATAAATGTCAAGGCCACCCGACGGTAGTCATTGAACCATGCTGCCTGGTTCTTCTTTGGCACTGATAGGATGGTGGTCTTCTTGAAGCAGGTGGGAACCTCGGAACAGATTAGGGAGAGGTTGAAGACGTCCACGAACACACCTGCCAATTGGTCCATGCAGGATCCGTGTGCATGAACAGGGACTCTGTCAGGACCTGTTGCTATCTGAGGGTTCACTTTCAAAGAGGTCAATTTGACTTTGGAAGCTGTGACGGTAGGTATACACGAGTCCAGGGCTGCTGGAGCAGTTGACAATGGTTTGTTGGTTTCCTGCTCAAAACAAACATAGAATGCATTGAGTGGAGGGTGTGCTGCTGCCGGAGATTCTACTTGGCTTTGCCTTGTAGCCCATTATGTTGTTTAAGCCTTGCCACAACTGACGAGAGTCTGTGTTGTTAGTCTGTGACTCTAGCTGAGTCTGGTATTGTCTCTTGGCATCCCTTGTGGCTTTGTGGCGGTCGTACCTGACCCATACAAGATATCTAGGTACGATCACCTTTCTTGAATGCCTCAGACCTGGCCTTCAGTAGGAAGTGAATCTCCCAATTAATCCATGGTTTCCGGTTGGGGAATATTTGTACTACCTTCTTTGGCGTGCAATCTTCTACACACTTGCTGATGAAGTCTGTGATGGTGGTGGCATACCTTTTTAGGTTGGCCGGAGAGTTCTTGAAAATGAACCAGTCTACTAACTCCAAGCAGTCCTGTAGGAGCTCTTCTGTTGCCTTGGATCAGCATTGCATGACCTTCTTAACCGGATTCTCCTGCTTAAATTTCTGCTTGTATGCCGGGAGAAGGAGCATCGTTATGGAAAGAACACCGTTTTCTGAAAAAAGCCTGACACCTTAGTTCTTCCCATTAATTACATCATCTTTCAAGCTGAAATCTATTTAGCTCCATAGGGAACCCTTATTTGAAATAACACTCCAGTGGCCCAAGCTTTTTATGATACCTAAATTGCACCTCTCGCTCCAAAATATTTCAAAGCAGGATTCTTTAAAAACACTGCTGAAGACTCACACTAACCCAGGCTTTTAACTCTTAACACACCAAATACCTATAAATACAATATATCTGAAATTCCTTCATTTATCACATATATCTTGTACCAGATGATCTATTTGGTTTAGATGCATAAAATAATGTATGGTGTCAGTGGTTGCTCAGCTGGTAGCTGTCTTGCTTCTCATTCAGAAAGCTGTGGGTTCAACTTCCACTTTAGGACTTCCTTTATTGAGCAAAAAAAGTTGATGCACCAGTGTAGCACGGAAGAAATGTTTTGCTGTTGAAGGGGTGCCTTTTGGGTGAGATGTTAAGCTGAGGCCTCGTCTCCACGAGGTGGACGGAAATGGCCCCATAGTACTCTTGCAACAAAAAAAAAGCAGCGGAGTTATCCTTGGTGGTCCTGAGTAACCTTCAATCAACATCAGAAACAAAAATGTATTTGGGCATTATTACATTGCTGTTTGTGGGTGCTTACTGACTGCAAATCGGCTGCCACATCTCCTACATCACAACAATGTGCTGAGCATTTGTTTATAGCCAGATTCACAGTTCCAAAAATACGCTACACTATTTCATGGAATTCTCAATCATTTTCTCTGTGAAGTGTCCCTCCAGTTCCCTTTTGAATTTGTCCCTCCATGAGACCTGCCTCCTTGTTCTTTGAAGTCTGTGTGCTTGTTTTAGAGTTTGATTGTTGGGGACATTAAGCTTTAATATCTCTAGACCTGTTCGAATTTTGAATACCTCAAAAGGTCTTCTTTTTAAAAATATGAGCATTTCAGTTTCTATTGTTCCTCATCACAGCTCAGGTGTCTAGTTCACTGTATCCATTTAGTTACCATTTACTGTAACCTCACCTGTCGAAGGATGTTTGTGGTATGGTGCCGCATTTGTGCTCAAGTTCTCAGAGTAAGTTCTGGCGGGCTGGATTCTTCCGGCCCGCCTGCCGTAAGATCGCTGCACACGGGATGCGGACCATGTAATGGTCCATTGACCTCGGGCGGGAATTTCCGGTCTCCAGCCATGCAGCCAGAGAATCTTGCCCCTTATTTCATGTTTACCGAATATGAATCCCACCTTAAGGATACCTTCTGATAGGGCAGCACGGTGGTGCAGTGGGTTAGCACTGCGGCCTCATGGCGCCGAGGTCCCAGGTTCGAATCTCGGCTCTGGGTCACTGTCCGTGTGGAGTTTGCACATTCTTCCCGTGTTTGCGTGGGTTTCGCCCCCACAACCCAAAAAATGTGCAGGCTAGGTGGATTGGCCATGCTAAATTGCCTCTTAATTGGAAAAAATGAATTGGGTACTCTAAATTAAAAAAAAAAAAGGATACCTTCGGATGTGTTACCGAATACAGATTGAGAATCCCTTAAAATTCCGAATACTGAAAAATTCCATCAGCACTTGTGCACCGCACATGCGCAGTTCTTAACGTGTGCTGCACATCGCAGTTCCCAACACGTGCTGAATATGCACAGTTCCCAACATCTTGCACAGTTCCCAACATGCACTGCACATGAGATGCACAGTTCCCTGTGCGTGTTGCACATGTGCAGTTCCCGATGTTCCACACATGCCCAGTTCCCAATGCACACTGTACCTGCGCAGTATATTCCAAAATCTGAAGAATTCCGAAATCCAATATACACTCGGCCCCAAACACATCGGATAAGGGACTTTCAACCTGTATACACCTCAGACTCACTGGCTTAACATGAGCTATTGTCCTGTTCCTCATTTATAAACTGGTATTATTTTTCATAGAATTTACAGTACAGAAGGAGGCCATTCGGCCCATCGAGTCTGCACCAGCTCTCTGAAAGAGTACCCTACCCAACCGCACACCTCCATCCTATCCCCATAACCCAGTAACCCCACTCAACCTAAGGGCAATTTTGGAC
This sequence comes from Scyliorhinus torazame, assembly GCF_047496885.1. NCBI lineage: Eukaryota > Metazoa > Chordata > Chondrichthyes > Carcharhiniformes > Scyliorhinidae > Scyliorhinus > Scyliorhinus torazame. The sequence continues at coordinate 148,437,518 of NC_092722.1, read as the reverse complement.
ACTAAGGGCAATTTATCATGGCCAATCCACCTAACCTGCACATCTTTGGACTGGTGGGAGGAAACCGGAGCACCCGGAGAAAACCCATTCACACACGGGGCGAACGTGCAGATTCCGCACAGACAGTGACCCAAGTGGGAATCGAACCTGGGACCCTGGTGCTGTGAAGCAATTGTGCTAACCACCATGCTGCCCATTATACTCTCCCTACCCTATTGGTCAGGCAGCTCTGCAGATTGGATCTATTTGCACCATTTAACTAGCAGCTCCGAGTTACCTGTGTTGAAATTATCAGTTGCAGGAGCACTATTTGCTGTTCTTTGCATGTGGCATCTCAGCTAAAGTTAACACATGCACCAATTCCGGGAAGGTAAAATCATATAACATACCTCACGAAGAGGCATGTATTAGGAATATAACATTTTGTACTCTTACATGCAGAAAATCTAATTATGTTTTTCAAAGGAAACATACTATAGGTGTTAGAAATGTGAAATAATAACAGGCTTGTAAATACATGTCGGGACTGTCAGTATCTGGAAAGATTGGTTCGTGTTTCTGAACTTTTGTGTTGAACCCCACCTAATACGGTATCCTGTCTTTTCAGATACTTAGTAGATGTTCTGTAAATTTACCAAATCTTTTACTTTTATTAACATTTTCCTGAACCCTTTTGCATTGCTTTAGGATTAAATTAGGATCTATGATTATCTGACCCTAAAAGAGCTGGTATGTCTTTAGAGTTTTCTGGAGATCTTTTTGAATTGGTAAATTCAGGTTAGCCAGATTGATTATAGGCACGATTTGTATGAGTTAAAAAAAGTATTCCAGTGCTAGACTCGTGCTTCACGGTAGCACAGTGGTTAGCACTGTTGCTTCACAGTGCCAGGGTCCCAGGTTCGATTCCCGGCTTGAATCACTGACTGTGCGGAGTCTGCACGTTCTGCCCGTGTCTGCGTGGTTTTCCTCCGGGTGCTCCGGTTTCCTGCCACAAGTTCCGAAAGACATGCTGTTAGGTGAATTGGACATCTTGAATTCTCCCTCGGTGTACCTGAACAGACGCTGGAGTGTGACAACTTGGGGATTTTCACAGTAACTTCATTGCAGTGTTAATGTAAGCCTACTTGTGACAATAATAAAGATTATTGTTATTATCTTTAAAGAATGTGCATTGGCAACCTGTCTTGTAAATGGAGAGGGTTTTGATGTTCCATCTCACCCCTTTTCTTCAAGGCTATAATATCAAATGAATAGGCCAGCTTCTGACCAGGTAGAAGTTATTGCGACCAGGTTCTTATCATTCAGAGTCCGAATGAAGTTGACTTCCAGCACAATTTGAACACCAGGGCAGTGCTAATAGATGACTGCTCCATCATATGACATGTGATGGTATAGGTTATTGCTCAAGGTATCACAGGTTATTGAGTGCAGTGTTTTTCAAATGCTTTGTTCCCGAGACTTTTGCCAACTGGCAGATCTTCAGGACTTGCCTTATTCCGAATGCTTCATGCATTAAGATACAAAGCCTTTAGGCCTGCCCTTATTCCGAATGCTTCATGCATTAAGATAAAAAGCCTTTGTAGCGCACAATGACTTACGATATGCGGGGGAGAGGGTATGCATCTAGCTGTGTGTACCTGTTGATGGTCTGGCTATAGTCTATGACCATCCTTTGCTTCTCCCCGGTCTTTACTACTACCACCTGGGCTCTCCAGGGACTATTGCTGGCCTGGATTATGCCTTCCTTCAGCAACCGCTGGACTTCAGACCGAATAAATATCCGGTCCTGGGCGCTGTACCGTCTGCTCCTAGTGGCGACGGGTTTGCAATCCGGGGTGAGGTTTGCAAACCAGGACGGCGGTTCAACCTTGAGAGTTGCGAGGCCGCAGATAGTGAGTGGGGGTATTGGGCCGCCGAATTGAAATGTTAGGCTCTGCAGGTTACACTGGAAATCTAATCCCAGTAATGTGGGCGCGCAGAGTTGGGGAAGGACGTAGAGCCTGTAGTTTTTAAACTCCCTCCCTTGCACCGTTAGGTTCGCAATGCAGAACCCTTTGATCTCTACGGAGTGGGATCCTGCAGCTAGGGAAATCTTTTGCGTACTTGGATGGATGGTCAGAAAACAGCGTCTTACCGTGTCTGGGTGAATGAAACCTTCGGTGCTCCCGGAGTCGATCAAGCATGATGTCTCGTGTCCGTTGATCAGCACCGTTGTTGTCGTCGTCTGGAGCGTCCGGGGCCGTGATTGATCCAGAGTCACCGAAGCCAGTCATGGTCGTAGTGTCGCGGCGTCTTCGGACCCCGTGGAGCCGTCAATGCTGGGTCCTTTGTTGTCATCCAAGATGGCGCCGTCCATGAATTGCACATGGCCAGGGGTGGACAAAATGGCCACCCCCATGGATCGCACGTGGTCGGGGGTGGACAAAATGGCCACCCCCATGAATCGCACGTGGCTGGGGGGTCACAAGATGGCGGCGCCCATCCTCCCCTCGTGGTGCCCGGGACCCAAAATGGTGGCGCCCGCGGGTCGCACATGGGGCGCTGGGGGGGTTGGGGAGCGTTTGGGCTATGCTGGGCTCGTTCTTCTCCGGGGATTGTGGCGGCATCCGGGACCGGCACACAGCCGCGTAATGGCCCTTCTTGCCGCAGCTTTTACAAATAGCTGCGCGGGCCGGGCAGCGCTGCCGGGGGTGTTTCGCTTGCTGGCAAAAATAGCAGCGGGCCCCCCCGGGATGGTCTGGCGCTTTAACCGCGCAAGCCTGTGAGGGAGGGGGGGGTTTTGTCGCGATGGGGGTCCACGGAGCCCAAGGGGCTGCCGCACGGTCGGGGCCGTAGGCGCGGGCGTTTTGCGAGGCCACATCTAGGGAAGCTGCAAGGGCCCGTGCCTCAGAGTCCTAACGACTCTCTTTCTAAAAGTCTTTGGCGGATTTGTGGAGAGTTCATACCTGCCACAAACGCATCGCGAAGTAGCATGTCCGTGTGTTCGATCGCGTTCACCGGCGGGCAGCTGCAGCCCCGTCCCAAAATTAGCAGCGCGGCGTAGAATTCTTCTAGCGATTCTCTGGGACTTTGCCGTCTCGTTGCGAGTTGGTAGCGCGCGTAGACCTGGTTCACGGGGCGAACGTAGATGCTCTTCAGTAATGCGAGCGCCGTCGGGAAATCCTCTGCGTCTTCTATGAGAGGGTACATTTCCGGGCTTACCCTCGAATGCAGGACCTGCATTTTCTGGTCTTCTGTGATCCGGCCGGGGGCCGTTCGGAGGTAGCCTTCAAAACATGCTTGCCAGTGTTTAAATACTGCTGCCGAGTTCGCTGCGTGGGGGCTGATCCGCAGGCATTCCGGGTCGATCCGGAGCTCCATAGTCCTTTTAAGCTCGCTTAATAAATTGTAGAGCACAATGACTTACGAGAGAGACGAGTAGTGATGAAGTCGATGAGGCTTTATTAAGCGAGACTTGTCCCCAGCAGTTCAGCAACAGAATGAAGCGGCGGGGAGAAGCTCGGGTTCTTATACTCCGCCTTCAGGGCGGGGCCAGGAGTCAACAGCCAACCAGGACCCGGGATCTGTCAGCCAATAGCATCACGGCTTCACAGTCCCACATGACCCCTAATACATACCACCACAGCCTTTAGGCCTGCCCTTATTCAGAATGCTTCACGTATTAAGATGCAAAGCATTTAGGCCTGCCTTTTTGCCATTTTTAATCATCCCGACTTTTCTTTGTACCGGGACCCTATTTGCATCTTGCCGTTGATTACCCTGTCTACCGTTTTAGCATTTTGCTGTTCTTTCTTTAGTTTCTGTCCTTGTTCCTCCTAGCAATGTCTCTCTGCTTAGGTTTCCAATCCCCTGCCATTCTATTTGGGATGGCGGAGATATTGAACTCCCTCCCACAAACTAATGTTCAAGCTGAGGGTTAACAGGAAATTTCCAAACTGAAACTGATTAGCTTTTGTTTAGTGAGTGTTTGAAGGATTATAAAACAAAGATAAAATCCAGACCCAGAATGATCTCATTAAATGGCAGAGCATTCATCAGGAAGGATAATTTATTTGTTTTTAGATTGCAATTTTCCTAATCATGGGCTGAGTAGATTTTCAAATGATCACACAACCTGCATATGTTTTCTATTAAAGTTAATTCTTTCACCCTCGCTTCAGAAATGTAGGGTGCGATCTAACTAAAAGAAAAATTGCCCCGTTCTGGGCGGGTCTAGTGGGGTTGCCATGAATCACTCCACTATTTAACAGCACTTTTTTTTTGTGTACTGGTGGGGAATATACCCCCCCTTGACCCCCCCCCCCCCCCCCGCCACCTCTGGGGCTACACTCAGCGTCATTTCCTGCACTCTCATTTCCTGCACTGAGGTGCTCCGACGAGTAGGGCTCCTCCGTGTAGGAAGAGATCATGCGCCATTTTTAAATGGTGTCCTGATCTCTTGACCCCACCCTGATGTGATACCTGGACCCCACCAACTCACCTTAAGGGATCCTCAGGCACATCTGCACCCACCCCACACGGGCAAGGCACAGCAGGGGTCGATCCCGGCATGGGCAAATTGCCAACCTGGTCCCTTGGCAGTGCCAGCCTATTACCCTTGCAGTGCCCTGCCAGCCTCATCCTGCCACCGTGGCACCCTTCCAGTGCCAGCCTGGCACCCAGGTGGCAGTGCCAGGGTGTCCAGGTGGCAGTGCCAGGCTGGCATTGCCAGGGTGCCAGACTGCCCAGAGGCCGACCATCCAGGGGCCTCCAGTCACCTGGGAGACACCCCTTGTACCATTCCGCCTGGCCCCTGTTTGTGGGGACCAGTTCTGAACAGCACTAGGCGGGGCCAGTGGTTGCCGGGTGGCTGATCGATCTGGCAACATGGCTAAGTGGGTTCTTAAACTCACTTAGCTGTGCGAGACTGGATCCCACCTATTATGGGCAGGATCCCGATCACAACATCTCACGTGATCTAGCCAAATCACGCGAGGCATAATGGCTGCTGCGAACCCCAGGGAAGGCCTCTTCCGGGATCTACTGACCGTGTCCCGCTCTGATTCCAGACCAGAAAACTGAATTTGAAGGGAACGGGAACGAGGTGTCATCCTTTTGTTGACACCATTATTCTTTCAGTAATGACAGGGCTGGATTCTGGCGCTGTGAAGCAACAGTACTTTAGTGCCTTACTTGACACAAATTTGCCTAAATTAATCTGTGATGACATCACCGTTGCAACATAAGATGAAGGCCTCATCACCATAGAGACAAACTCTATTCAAGTTAATATTCTCAATGCTGGCAGCTCTGCGCCAATTCGTCCAGAACCTTGACGACAGATTTTCAAATAAAATAAATGCATGGCAATTAGCCACTTAATGTAACATTTTATCACCAAATTGAATCCTATCTGAAGTCCTTGGACATAACATATCATTCTGATTTTTTATTAAAACAGAAAGTACTGGGTAAAAACTCGGGTCTGACGCCATTTGTGGAGACAGGAGCAGAGTTAACATTTTGAGTCCTCCTGACCCTCCTGTCAATATTGACCCTCCTGTCTTTTAAATCTCTTCTGGAAAAGGCTTGTTTTAAAAAAAAAAAAGCAAAAATAAAGGTCAGGGTAACAGTGATGGTCATATGCTGTCCAGTAAATTCCTGGCTCCTCAACATCGGACTTAGGGAGTACCCCAATGACTCACTGGAGAATCCCTCTAGGACGTTCCCAGCAATTGTTCAGAAGGGCTAACTTTCCCTGGGCAACAGCAGGATAAAGGAGACATAGTTTAACACTTTGCTTGTGTATGACTAACATATCTTTTTTCTGAAAACGCTGGCGGTGACTGCTGGAGAGTCGCTGAGCCCTTTATATTGTAGCCATTGTAATGCCTGCTCATACATGGGCTTTCCTCCATCTAGCTGCTTATGTCAAAGTGGTTCAGAAGGTGAGGCTGAGTAGGGATCTCAAAAGAAGTCTCAGGTGGGTGCCAGCAGATAAGTGGAAAGAAGTTTCCAGAGACTTGCTGCTAATTTCCATATTTGGTGTTTGACCCTTCAAAGCAACAAATGTTTAGCGGCTTTCTAAGGTGAAGAAAGGTTAGAGGAGCCAGCCACATGTAAGAAGAAAGTGCTGCACTAATCATATATCTACACACAATTATCTCTTCCATCATAGAAACTATTTCAACACTTAGTTTTATCAATGCCTATTAATTTGTGCATTTGGCTGTGCAACATCCAATCTTCACCTGAAAGTGTTCCTTCAGTCCCATCATTATCTATATCCACCCCACAAATGCCAAGCATAGAATTATGGGCTCCAAATCCACTTCCAATATTCCTGTCTGAAGCCAAAATACTGCAGATGCTAGAAATTTAAATTAAAAACAGAATTTTTCTGATGATAGGTCGGGGCCGGGATTCTCTCTTCTGGGGACTAAGTCCCCACGCCGGCGGGAAAACCGGCGCCAACCACTCGTGTCAAGAGCCCCCGAAAGTGCGGAATTCTCTTCTCCACGCGGCCATGTCGGAGGCCGACAGGGGCCGGTGCGGAAGGAAGAAGTGCCCCCACAAAACAAGCCCGCCCGCAGATTGATGGGCCCCGATCGCGGGCCAGGCCACCGTGGAGGTCCCCCCTCCCGGGGTCGGATCCCCCCGCGCCTCCCTGAGGACAACCCCCGCCGACTTACCTGCCAGATCCCGCCGTGAGTTGAGTGATTCACGCCGGCGGGACTGGCCAAAAATGGACGGCCGCCCGGCCCATCGGGGTCCGGACCGGTGTGGCGGGAATCCCGCCCCCGCCCGAAAAACGGCACCAGAGAATACAGCAGCCGGCGTCGGTGCGGGATCCGCGCCCCCCCCCCCCCCACCCGGGATTCTCCGACCCAGCGAATCCCGCCCCACAGACCTGAAACGTTCACTTTGTTTCCCTTTCCACAGATGCTACCAAACCTGCCGAGTATTCCTGGCATTTTTTGTTGTGCTTCCAATTTTTCTGTAATGTGGAACACCCATTTCACATGGGTATCATTATGATTGGGAAGATCGTTGATAACTGGAAAATGTCATGTTATTAATAAGGCCTAAATCGCTGGCTTTGAAAGCAGACCAAGGCAGGCCAGCAGCACGGTTCGATTCCCGTAACAGCCTCCCCGAACGGCGCCAGAATGTGGCGACTAGGGGCTTTTCATAGTAACTTCATTTGAAGCCTACTTGTGACAATAAGCGATTTTCATTCATAACAGTGGAAAATGGGAAGAGAATAATAGTTGACTGGATTTGCTGAACCAGATCCTTTTCAAAGTCCCTGTTGTTTCACAGTTCGATACATTGTGGAAAACCCAGGCTGTTGAAATTTGCACAACAGCCTGTGGGCTGTGGGCTACAACTTCTTTGATGCCTTCAAAGAAAGTAATTGCTCAATTATGTCACCTATATAATGCTGCTAATCTTCCTATTTAGCCAGCTAATCGAACAAATTGCTTTCCAATTTTATTCTTGGGCTAACTCTGTCAATGAAGCGATATACATGGAGCTGTCAATGAAGCGATATACATGGAGCGAGTGACACATGTAAAAAAAGTAGACAGTGGGAAAAACAGATGAAGGTTGCAAAGAGAGTGTGAATAATTTACAAAGAACTGAAAAGCTGTGACTGGGTTATGGGTCCTTATTAAATTCGGGTATTTTAAAAAAGAATTAAAATTGGTACTCTAATATTGAATCATAAAGATGGCTGCTTCATGCATTCCAAGTGAATTGTTTCATTGTTAATTGGTTCAATATACAGAGATAATTCATTGTTGTTTCAAACAATGAACATTTAAAATGTTTGTTTGAACAATATTTGTTTGCACAATATCTGCTTTGGAATACATAAATTAAAAAATATATATGTTTTACATAGTCATTTTATACAAATATATAAACTAAAGAAAAATAAACTAATCTACACAACATACCCTTCAATTAAAGTGTATTTGACCTTCGAGGTGCAAAAATTCCATTGTCCCTGAGCCACATCAAGGCACTACGTGGCATTGCCAACCTCCAACCCAACAGGACTCCGAGCAACCAACGAGACTAAGGCAAGGACATCTGCTCCTGCATTGTCCGCAACTCCGGCACATCAGAAACACCAAATATAGCCGCTAAAGGACAGTGCTCCAACCCAATGTTCAGGATCGCCGCCATGGTGCTAAAAAAGGAGGCCCAAAAATCCACAAGCTTGGGACAGGACCGGAACATGTGAGTGTCATTAGCAGGGTCCCTAGAGCAGCGTTCGCACCTATCCTCAACCTCCGCAAAGAAATGACTCATTCTGACTTTAGTAATGATGTGGAGATACCGGCGTTGGACTGGCGGTGAGCACAGTAAGAAGTCTTACAACACCAGGTTAAAGTTCATCAGGTTTGTTTCGATGTCACAAGCTTTCGGAGCGCTGCTCCTTCCTCAGGTGAATGAAGAGGTATGTTCCAGAAACATATATATAGACAGATTCAAAGATGCCAGACAATGCTTGGAATGCGAGCATTAGCAGGTGATTAAATCTTTACAGATCCAGAGATGGGGGAACCCCTGGTTAAAGAGGTGTGAATTGTGTCAAGCCAGGACAGTTGGTAGGATTTCGCAGGCCAGATGGTGGGGGATGAATGTATTGCGACATGAATCCCAGGTCCCGGTTGAGGCAGCACTCGTGTGCGGAACTTGGTTATAAGCTTCTGCTCGGCGATTCTGCGTTGTCGCGTGTCCTGAAGGCCGCCTTGGAGAACGCTTACCCGTAGATCAGAGGCTGAATGCCCTTGATTGCTGAAGTTGCCATCCCCGACTGGAAGGGAACATTCCTGCCTGGTGATTGTCGCGCGATGTCCGATCATTCGTTGTCGCAGCGTCTGCATGGTTTCGCCAATGTACCACGCTTCGGAACATCCTTTCCTGCAGCGTATGAGTCGCACGACTATGTACCGCGTACCTGGTGGGTGGTGTTCTCACGTGTAATGGTGGTATCCATGTCGATGATCTGGCACGTCTTGCAGAGATTGCCATGGCAGGATTGTGTGGTGTCGTGGTCACTGTTCTGAAGGCTGGGTAGTTTGCTGCAAACAATGGGTTGTTTGAGGTTGCGCGGTTGTTCGAAGGCAGGTAGTGGGGGTGTGGGGATGACCTTGGCAAGATGTTCACCTTCATTGATGACGTGTTGAAGGCTGTGAAGAAGAGGTCGTAGTTTCTCCGCTACGGGAAAGTACTGGACGACGAAGGGTATTCTGTCGGTTGTGTCCCATGTTTGTCTTCTGAGGAAGTCGGTGCGGTTTTTTGCTGTGGCGCGTTGGAACTGTCGATCGAAGTGTCGAGCGCCATATCCCGTTCGTACGAGGGCATCTTTCAACGTCTGTAGATGTCTGTTACGCTCCGCCTTGTCTGAGCAGATCCTATGTATACGGAGAGCTTGTGCATAGGGGATGGCTTCTTTAATGTGTTTAGGGTGGAAGCTGGAGAAGTGGAGCATCGTGAGGGTGTCCGTGGGTTTGCGGTAAAGCGAAGTGCTGAGGTGACCGTCCTTGATGGAGACGAGTGTGTCCAAGAATGCAACTGATTTTGGAGAGTAGTCCATGGTGAGCCTGATGGTTGGATGGAACTTTGATGTCATCGTGTAGTCGTTTCAGTGATTCTTCGCCGTGGGTCCAAAGGAAAAAAATGTCATCGATGTATCTGGTGTATAACGTCGGTTGAAGGTCCTGTGCGGTGAGTAGGTCTTGTTCAAACTTGTGCATGAAGATGTTGGCGTATTGGGGTGCGAATCTGGTCCCTATGGCTGTTCCATGCGTCTGGATGAAGAACTTGTTGTCGAAGGTGAAGACGTTGTGATCCAGAATGAAGCGGATGAGTTGCAGAATTGAGTCTGGAGATTGCAAATCTGCATTTAGGGTGTGGAAGGGGCTGGAAAGAACGTGTGATCTATTCCTGGAGGGCGGTTTGCTAGCCTGGAAGAACTGAAAGAGAAATTCGGGCTCAGACTAGGTACCTCTAGATTCAGCATTTTGTTACACGAATCGGTGGCACTGCTATCTTGGTTGCTGGAGAGGGTCCTTTCCTGTCGGGGTCGGAAGGTGCACCCTAAACACTACCTTCAGCTGGATCAGACTCAACCTCACACACGATGATGTGGTGTTCACCATCTGAAGGGCCTCACTCTACACCACCTCCTCCAATTTGGCCTTCACCCCCTCCGCTGAAACTGAAACCTCCCCCAAAATCCTTCCATATATACCAGACGTAATACCCTCTTCCGACCCCGACAGGAAAGGATCCTGTCCAGCAAGGAAGACAGCAGTGCCACTGGAATCATTCATGTAACAAAATGTTGAATCTGGAGGTACCTAGTCCGAGCCCGAATTTCTCTTTCAGTTCTTGTAGGCTAGCAAACCGCCCCTCCAGGAATAGATCACACGCTCTTTCCAGCCCCTTCCACACCCTAAATGCAGATTCCAACTTTTCCGGCTCGACCAGGTGGTTAACACAAATAAGGGCCAGGCTTGACACTGACCCCAGTTTGAAATGCTGATGGAGTTACGTCCATATTTTTAAAGTGGAGACAACAACCGGGTTTAACGAGTACTTTGCCAGAGCAAATGGAAGAAAGGCCATCACCAGTACCCCCAAACTGGACTCTCTACATGGCCTGGGGCCTCACATCACCCCAACACCTTCTCCGCGTTAGCAGCCCAGTAATAAAATATCAAATTTGGCAGCGCAAGACTGTTTATTCCTCTATGGAGCACCCCTCCGAATCCTCAGAGTTGTTCCGCCCATATGAAGCCTGATGTAAGCCGCTCAAAGCCCCGAAAAAATGACTTGGGTAGAAATGTCAGAAGACACTGAGATACGAACAGGAATCTTGGCAAAATATTCATCTTATTGATTGAACCCTACCCACCAAGGACATTGGGAGGCTGTTCCACCTTTGCAGGTCAGCTTTGACCCTACCCACAAGGCTGGAAGAATTCAATTTACAAAACTGAGCCCAATCCCGAGCCACCTGGACTCCCAAATACCGAAAGCTAGTCTCGGCCAGGCAGAAAGGTAGTCCCCCGAAACTGGCTCCCATCCCTGGAGTGCTGACCAAAAAATACTCTCTCTCTCTCTCTCTCTAAATTTAATTTGTATTCCGAGAAGGAGCCAAAGCTCTTCAGTATACTCATTGTGTCTCTCAGAGCTGACCCCGGGTCCCTCGCGTATAACGAAAGATCATCTGCACAAAGGGAAACTCTGTGTTCCATCCTACCCCAAACTATCCCGCTCCACTGGGTTTGAGGCCTCCAGGGCAATGGCTCAATCGCGATCATGACCAGAAGGGGAGACACAGGCCACCCCTGCCTCATCCCCCAAACGCTGGCTGAAAGAATCACGTACAACAAACGGACCCATGACACATACCCAGGGCCAAACCCAAACTTCTCCAAAACCACAAAGAGGTTTCTCCACTCAATCCTCTTGAATGCTTTTTCTGCATCTGACGACACAATTATCTCGGGTTCCGGCCCAGCCGCTGGGGTGAGAAACATATTCAGAAGTCGCCTCACATTAGACGATAATTTTAAACCTTTTACAAATTCCATCTGCTTCTCTCCAACTACCTCCAGGAGACAGGATTCTAGCCTCAGTGCTAAAACTTTAGCCAGAACTTTGCGTCTATATTAAGCAATGAAATTGAGCAGTACAACCAGCATTCTGTGCGATCCTTGTCCTTTTTCAGGAGAAGGGAGATGGATTCTTGCCCAAGAATCTCAGGGAGGGAACACCGAGCCAGAATCTTTAAACATCATCATCAATAACGGAACCAGCCGGTCTGCAAATTTCTAATAAAATTCCATTGGGAATACATCCAGCCCTGGTGGCTTCCCCATCTGCATCTATCCCAACGCTGTTTGAATCTCCTCCAGACCTAAAGGTGCTTCCAGGCCTTCCCACAATTCCTCCCCCACCTTGGGGAACACCAGGCCCTGTAAAATCTCTGCCATTTCCCACTCGTCCTCTGGCAGCTCCCACCTATACTGCCTCTTGTAAAAGGCTCAATGCCCCGGTCACCTGTCCGGGACAGAAACCAGCTGACTCCCCCTGAATCCCTAACCTGGACAATCTCCTTAGAAGCCTTAGCTGGTAAGCCACGTGATGGCTGGCCTCCTCCCTCAAATTCCTCAGCTCGCACCCTGCCCTATCCATAGACAGGTCAAACTGCATTTGCCACTTCTTCCTGCAAGCCAAGAGTTCCAGATTGGGTCACTCTCATACCATCGATCCACTTCCAAGACCTCTCCCTGTCCATGTGTGTCTAATATGATATGCTCGCCCCTCTAATCACCACCTTCAAAGCCTCCCACGGAATAGACGGCGAGACCACCACATTCTCATTGAACTCTGCATATTCCCCAATAGCACTCAAAACCCTTCCACAAATCCCCATGTCCGACAAAAGCCCTACATCCAACCTCTAGCACCTGTGCTGCTTTCAACCCGTCTCCAAACTAGGTCTACCAAATGCGGAGCATGGTCAGATATTGGATGACATGGTGGTACAGTGGCGAGCACTACTGCCTCATAGGACCCGGGTTCGATTCTGACCTTGGGTCACTGTCTGTGTGGAGTTTGCACTTTCTCCCGGTGTCTGCGTGGGTTTTCTTCGGGTGCTATGGTTTCCTCCCACAGTCCAAAGATGTGCAGGTTAGATGGATTGGCCTTGATAAATTACCCCTTAGTGTGCAAAGGTTAGGTGAGGGTTACAGGGATAAGGTGGAGGAATGGGCCTAGGTAGGGTGCTCTTTCAGAGAGTCGGTGCAGAATTGATGGGCCAAATGGCCTCCTTCTGCCTCCTCCTTCACTGTAGAGATTCAGTGATTCTATGATAACCACAACCGAATATTCCGCTTTCCTCACCCAGAAGAGAAGAATCCTGGGCGCGATTCTCCGATGCCGCGCCGTTTGGGAGAATCGCCTTGGGTGTCATTTTTCACGCAACGCTGGTCTGACGCCCTCACGCGATTCACGCAAGCGGCGAGATCGGCACTATTGAGTTCTGCATGCTGCAGTCCGGTAAATCGCCCGAGACACCCAAAATGGCGATTCTCCGCTATCCCAGGTATTCTCCAGCCCGGATGGGCCGAGCGGCCTGCCCAATACGCCGGGTTCCCACTGGCGCCATCCACACCTGGTCGCTGCCAGCGGGAACAGTGAAGGAACGCTGGGGGGACGGCCTGTGGGGTGGGGAGGGGGGTTCCTGCACAGGGGGGGGGGGCCTCAAAATGGGGTCTGACCCGCGATCAGTGCCCACCACCGATCGGCGGGCCGGTCTCTCTGAAGGAGGACCTCCTTTCCTCTGCGCCCTGCAAGATCCATCCGACATCTTCTTGCGGGGCGGCCTCGGGGAGGACGACAACCACGCATGAGCGGGTGACGCCAGTTACATGGCGCCGGTCGCGTCATTTACGCGCTGCGCTTTGACACGGCGCCAAAGCCCGGCACGCGCTGACGACGCTGCTTTCGTGACACGCCCCCCGCGTTTCTCACGGCCCCGATCGTAGCCATTTTCGGGCCCTGAATCGGTCAAGATCGGGGCCTGTATCGCGCCGTCGTGAACCTCAACGGCGTTCACGACGGCGCAGACAATCACGCCCCCTATCCATGACAAAGTAATCTATCCTCGAGTACATCTTGTATACTGGCAGAGAAAACAAGAACTCCATACCCCTGGGTGTATAAACTACCATGAGTCTGCACCTCCTGTCTCCTCCATGAACGCAGAAAGCACCTTCGCCATTCTGGAGGGGGTCAATGACTTTGGCTTCGAACGATCAAGCCTCGGGTCTAATACACAGCAAAATCCCCCCTCCAGAATCAGCTGATGAGTATCTAGATCTGGCATTGCGGACAATAGCCCCCTTATAAACATTACATCATCCCAATACGGGGCACACACAAACTAAGATCACCAACGTTCCCTCCAATTTACCTGCAACCATCTTGTACCGGCTCCCCTGGTCAGCCAGGACCTTCCCCTTCTGGAAGGTAAGTTAATTGGGGCTGGTTTAGCACAGTGGGCTAAATAGCTGGCTTGTAATGTAGAACAACCAGCAGCGCGGGTTCAATTCCCGTATCGGCCCCCCCGAACAGGTACCAGAAGGTGGCGACTAGGGTCATTTTACAGTAACTTCATTGAAGCCTACTTGTGACAATAAGCTATTATTATTAGTGGACCCCCTCCCCCCACAACCACTCTCTTCCCGGGCTCTGCTATCAAAGCTTGAGTGAAAACTCTGGCTCACCCAGGCCTTCTAAAAACTTGTCTGGTCCCACACCCGCAAATGGGTTTCTTGTAAAAATACTACATCGGGCCCAAACTCTTTAAATGAGAGAACACTTGCCCTTTTCACAGGCCCCACACGTTCCAGCTGACTAACCTTGTCAGTGGGTCTCTCGCTCTTCCCCCCCCCCCCCCCCCCCCCCTTTCGGGTCAGCCATTACCACTGTGATGAATCATCTCTACATTGCAAATTCCTAGTGTCATGATATCCACATTAACATATCATGGTGCAATCACACACACACACTGATAGACAGGGAGATGGACCAACACACACACAACATCGCAGCCAATCACCAGTGAGAGCACACACACTATAAAACCGGGAACACCACAGTTCCCGCTCATTCTACCAGGAGATAGCTCAGAGCACAGAGCTCACAGCGTGCCACTCAGATATAGACCATGTGCTGAGTGCCTCACTAAGATAGTGCTAGGGCTGGGTCCACAGGTTAGCTGGTGAAGTACGAACCACAGCCAGAAGTTAATAGTTATTATTGTACAGAATAATAAAACAGAGTTGTACCATCTACAACCGCGTTGGTTCGTTTGTGTATCGGAACACCCAACACGACACCTAGGTTCTAGACCTAAGATGGCCACCAGCGCGATCCAAAGGACAAAGAGATGAGACAAAGAAAATCTCCTGGTCACTGTTTGCTCTCTGCCCCTCAAATCCCCCATCCCCCAATAGGATTACATAAATAATGTTGTTTTGTAAATAATGTAACAATGTAAAGTAATGCAAATCATTTGTTGTTTTACAATGGTCGCTCTGAGCTCCAGTGCCTTGTTCTGACATTGTTGCTCTCAGTAAGAAGCATTATGGGAAAAAAAAACAGGTAATGCAGTTCAGATAGAAAGAGTTCAAATCTGCGCAGGCAATACACTTAATTTTTTGATGTTTTGTTTCCCCCTCTCTCTTTAATTATACAATTGTTGGGGTATATGCAGACGGATACATTCCTCTATTGCTCTGTGTCATGACCAGCTGCAAATTATGTTAAAGATCTTCATCAGCAGCTAACCCATTAACACAAGTGACATAAATAGCTGCTAAATTGTATCTGTGTTGCATGTGGAGACATTTTATCATGTGTGAATGCGCTGGGCAAAACAGTGCAACTCTGCGACACAATAGCACTTAAAAATAATAATTGAGTATTTCAGCAATTTTTCAAATTAAAGAAAATTATTTGAAATGGCAAATGCTGATCCAAAACTGGAATTATGAATATTTAGTGATATTTTCCCCATTGAAATTTAACACTATTGTATGTATTTTTTCTGTAATGACCACTTATAAATACAGATTTAGTGAACCACACTCAGAGCCTTAATTGATAGGATATGTGAATCGAAGAATTGAGTGCAAAGGACATGGCAACCAATTATCTGACCCATAGTTGTGTTGCACAAAGCTACGCATCAGAATTGTAACCTCGTCAAGTTTAATTTCACTGCGCAATATTTGTCATTTGATAAATACGAAAGGCCAGAAGATGTTTATGTACATTACAAGAAGTAACATGTGATAAATGCTCATCATCCCCAGAATGCAGAGTATGTAAATGATTCCATGTGTATGAGTTAAAAGAGTCAGTATTTTTCCATTTGCTGCTGGAAGTTTAAAAAAAAAAATCAAAGCATTGCACACACTCTACCTGCTTGCAAGTGCTAACTGTAACCATGGAAACTTCCTTGCAGTGTTGCATTCTAGTGTGTCACTGTAAATTGGTTGAGTCATCTCCCACAAACTCTGTCTAAATAGCAGATTGGATTATTTTTCAAATGAGAATTATGTTAGCACAACTATTAGCCCATTGAAAAGAAATTGGTTAGCCTGGTGTTAAAATGATGCCAGCTGGAAGATGTAGGCCTTTGAATTGCTGCACTTTTTGAGGTACCACTCCTGACATAAACATAGAGATGTATGTTAAGCAGTAACAGCTCCCTGACTGCTTCAATCTCATGCTTGGAGAGTACTTACAGCCCAAACACATCTCCATGATATTAGAGCTTGGATTCTAATGTGGAGCAGCCAATTTCCCTCACATCCACTGACTTGTACAGTTTTGTACTGCATTGAGCAAGCAATAGGTTTTCTCGGCAGCTGGTCAAACAGAATTGTGATCAGTTTGTAGGCAGTAATAATGGAAATCACTTGGTAACTACGTATTTGCTTCTAACAATAGAGATTTAGGCTGGAATTCTCTAGCTGTCGGGATTCACTTTTCCCGCTGGCAGCGCGTCCCCGCCAGTGGGTTTCGCGGCTGTGTGGGGTTGTTTCAATAACACATTCCATTGACAAGCGGCGGGAGGATAATAATAATAATCTTTATTATTGTCACAAGTAGGCTTACATTAACATTGCAATGAAGTTACTGTGAAGAGGACCTGGTCGCCACATTCCGGCACCTGTTCGGGTACACTGAGGAAGAATTCAGAATGTCCAATTCACCTAACAGCATGTTTTCAGGACTTGTGGGGGGGAAACCAGAGCACTTGGAGGAAACTCACGCAGACATGGGGAGAACGTGCAGACTCCGCACAGACGGTGATCCAAGCGGGAATTGAACCTGGGGCCCTGGCATTGTGAAACAATAGTGCTAACCACTGTGCTACCGTGCCGTCACCAGCGAATGGCACTTTTGTAAGGGCCCCGAAGAATCCAGCACGAGTTTTAAGGATACAAAATAATAACGTTTATTTACTATAACAATATATACATAACAGTAGCAGTAACGTCCCTTGCTACCTTCTCCTTCCTCCTGGTTCCTGGACTGGCCAGCTTATTTATAGTAGGAGTTTCTCCGCCCCCCTCATTGGGGAAGTTCATACTCCCATAGGATTGTGGGATAGTCATTAGTCCCCAGCCAATCGTCAGTAGGCAGGTTATAACAGGCACACAAATAGAATCCCACCGCCAGTGAATGGCACACAGCTGAGAAATACCCGGCTGGGGGAGTGGAGAATCCCGCCCTTGGCAACTATATTGTAAAGGAGAGGTAGTTACTCCTAAGCTGATGGCCAATTTAAGATGACCAATTCAACACCTTAGTCAAGAAAGGTTAGCATCTAGTTACTAATTAATCCCTTCTCAATAAGGAAGCAAATCTACTTTTAAAGATGTAGACAAATTGAACTTTGGTCAGGCAATGAAGATTTTATTTCCTTGATTCAGTTGGCTCATGCCATTCAGATATAGATTATATAATATTTTCTTTGCTAATTACATAATTTATGAGGTTACCATGTTAATGGTAGGAACAGAGTGGGGCCAACTATAATTCCTTAAAAGGTCCCAATAATAGATGTTTTGATGAGAACATTATTGATCTGGTGTTTCTGTGGCATGAAAATGTCAAGCTCGGTTCAGCAATGGGCGAGCTAAACCTGAAGAGGTCAAATTCCTCATGAACCTGGAATACCAACGTGTCATGAGTTGACACTCCCAGCGAAGAACACTGAACTTTGCTAACTTGGGGAATAAGTAGGCAGAAAATAATGACATTTGCACCCACAGTTCCAGAAGGGCACTTCACGCGCACCCCTCTATACTGGAAGTGCTGATCATGGAGTCAGTTCTGTCACCGCCACTTAAAGATTTTAGAAATGTTGAGAGCTATGACTGCAATTTTGTGCTCACCAAAAAGTTCCCTTTTGGGAGATTTTGTATATCCAATTCTGACAGCCATATAATATATTGCATTTTTTATGTAGCTCGTTCCAAACCTTGACGTTGGGAACTCTGTATTTATATTTTGTTAGTGTTTTATCAGTGGTGGCATACATCTATTGCAAACTGATGGAAATAGGGACACCCACCCTGTTTCAGTTCCTTCCTGTGCTGTGGATTTGTGATTGTACTTACAGTCCCAAGGTATCAGAGGTAGGGTTTTACGCTACATCAGAAATAAAGAATTAAAATGAGGATAGCAACACTAGAGAAAAAAGCAGCACTAATGAGAACAAAAAGCATTTGCAATTGTGATGTTAATGAAGAATTTTTAAAAACCTTTACAAGGTGCTGCAATTCTGGTGTAATGGATGCATATTTGATTATCAGTGAATTATCCATGATTTTTTTGTCCATTAATGTTGATGGACAGAACTTGAGTAGTACACCCAACATTATCTGGGATGCGCTCGCTATGTGTGAAGACATGCACCCTCTATTGTCTTAGTGGGAGAGTTTGTTAAAGTATAATAAAACATCTGTACATGCAATATTGAATTCATGTGTATCACATTCAGTTAATCATGCAGCACATTGCTAGTGAAATTTAGAACAAACTTTGCTCTCCAGAATCCGTTTTGGCATATGGGTTATGCAGTTATTAATCTGCAACCTTACACACATGTAAACATGTGTGCATGTGTGTGTCCTTCCAGAGTCTGCCAAACTTTCCCCCCATGTTGGATAGCAGAAATAAATTACCCACATACCCTTCTCCCTTGCGTAAGTTGCTTTTGGCAATGTCCGAGATTTTGCAGTCAGCAGTTAGAGAATGACACTCTCCATTCGTTACACTTGCAGGTGCCCACAGACTTTCCATGGAATTTTACTGTGGCACTTTCTATAGGGAATCTGCGACCTGTGTGAATAAGGCAAGCCACTCTGACTGAAGAATCCTTACTCAGACATATGGGGTGCAAATTCTATCTCTGCATGAGAAGTCATCTCCCTCCCAGTAGTGCGCGCAATGCTACCAACCACTTCTGACACCATGCTCCCAGCATGAGGAAGCTTCAGGCAGGCTTTGCCTGCATACCCAGAAGCAGCTGTACAGGTACTATCCATTGTCCACATTGGAGCATGGAAATTCATTGTATGAATTTGTACATTGCTCACCAAAGGTTTGGCATTCAGCTGCAAGAGAGCTCAGCACTGGCATAAGTCTTAAGGGTCTGTTACGAATATGAAATTTATTTTTTCGGTCAGCTTGGTTCACTCAAGGTAAACTGGAGAAGTGAAGGAAGTCAAGTGACCTATTATGAATTCTGTTCAACAGCAAGTTTGGTTGGCTTTGTTGCCAAAGGTTAAAGAGGGGGGAGAATTGGACATGTTGCTTCATTGGGAAGATGGTGCAAGATATTCATATCTGTAAAAAATGACCAGGGCAATTATGGGTACAGTGGATAGATTGTTAGTCTCCAAGTCACAGGGAGAGATTAGCAATGCCAGGTTTTGTAAACAGCAATACGTTAAAATATCTGTTTAACTCCATTGTAGAGTGGCATTGGGGAGGGGAGGGGGGGTGGTTGGAAGATAATTATCAGCCAGTTTTGCATGCCGCCACCAGCGTTGGATGCAAAACCAATGTTTTTGCTGCCTGGGAGGGACCGGAGCATGATAATCAAATTGGTGCAGGGCGTGAATTTCTGCCGGACACCCAATTCTCCACCCGATCGCGATTTGCAGTTCTGGTGTTGCGAGTCGCAGAATCCAGCCCCATGTTTCTGAGGGTTTAAATGAGGTTGAAAGATTCACCTAACTTTGGGAAGGATATCTGCAGTAACCCACACTATGAAAGTCAGTACAGGAATTAGAAGTTAGCCAGCTGGAAAAGGAAAAAGAAAGCAAACCATCGGTAGCAACTTTGAACTGGCTCCTGGAGAGTGATGTGTCCAACTAAGGGACGGAATAAAATGTAACCATGGATGGGGATTTCTGGTCATTTTAATGGGGATATTTTCTGTAGTTTACAGTTTAAGTTGCATACTGAATGCAGACAACATTCGACAATGTTGCTTTTAGTTTTGTTTACAGTAAAATCCCTTAATTTTGTTTGGTGTTATCCTTCCAGTCAACCACTTGAAATTAGAGTAGCTTTCTAAGTTATTTGTGTAATAGAACATAGAATCCCTGCAGTGCGGGAGGAGGTCATTCAGCCCATCGAGTCTGTACCGACCCTCCAAGAGCACCCCACCTATACCCACTCCTCTGCCCTAACTCCATCTAACCTGCACATCTTTGGACACCTAAGGGGCAATTTAGAATGGCCAATCAACGTAACCTGCACATGAAATGAAAATGAAATGAATGAATGAAAAATTGTTTATTGTTTATTGTCACAAGTAGGCTTCAATGAAGTTACTGTGAAAAGCCCCTAGTCGCCACATTCCGGCACCTGTTCGGGGAGGCTGGTACGGGAATTGAACCATGCTGCTGACCTGCTTTGGTTTGCTTTACAAGCCAGCGATTTAGCCCAGTGTGCTAAACCAGCCCCTTTGGACCGTGGAAAGAAACCGGAGTACCCGGAGGAAACCCACGCTGTCACGGGGAGAAAGTGCAAACTCCACACAGGCAGTCACCCAAGGCAGTAATCGAACCCGGGTCTCTGGCGCTGTGAGGCAGCAGTGCTAACTACTGTACCACTGTCCTGCCCTCTACTGGGATCGTAATAGGGCAGTTACGCAACTTGCAGCTGAGGTGATGTTTAAGGACTCCTGCTGTTGCAAAGTGTCTGGAAGTGCTATATGTTGTGGTGAGTTTCTGGATTTGGCAGGGTGCAGTTGCATCCTCATATTCCGATACAGGCTGCAATAGGTATGGGACCTGCACTTCCAGCGCCTTTGGGTCTGAAAGATAACAAGAGATGGAACAGAGGCTGTGGAAAGGGCAGGCTTTGTCTGAAGCTTTGTCCTGTTGGAACCAGACTCACCCATGCTGTTTGGCAATGACAGGAAATTGACTGGCCTGGCAGGCATAGTACCCCCACATTTTCATGTGAATGCCAAGTGAGCTGGCAAACAAACCATTCTTTGGGTCATTTTCCCATTTCTGTGGAAGTACACAGACTTGAAACATTTACTATGTCTCCATCTCCACCGACCCTGTCTGAGCTGCTGATTATTTCCAGCTCTTTCTGCTTTTATTTCCGATTTCCAGCATTATTTTCCTTTTGAATCCTTTCCCCTGGCCTGGCTGCAGTGCACTCACGCCACATGTAGCCCCCACTCCTATAATGGTCTTGAAGGTATGTGCAATGCAAATATCTGATCCGGTGGTTGCAAATGTCAAAACGGGTGATGGGGCT
Organism: Scyliorhinus torazame; assembly: GCF_047496885.1. NCBI lineage: Eukaryota > Metazoa > Chordata > Chondrichthyes > Carcharhiniformes > Scyliorhinidae > Scyliorhinus > Scyliorhinus torazame. The sequence goes on along the minus strand of NC_092722.1, from coordinate 148,416,140 downwards.
TCTATCAGTGCTGTGTTATTCGTCCTTGGACCATTGTGCAGGTGGCAGTTCCTGTGTACCTGAAAGTAGAAAATCAGAAATGAATAAGTTGGAGTGAAAGAAGGTGGAGGTTGGGGAAGGTGGTGGTAATGGTGGAGGGTGTGTGGTAAGATAAAAGTCCTTGTCACACTATCGGCAGCTTGCTCATCATGTCAGGCAACGGGGATGAGGTAAGCTGGGAGTTGAGAAGGGTGCCTGGTAGTGATGCCAGAATCCCCGGGCATTATCACAGCCAGCCCCATGATGCTCAGTGTCATCTCCTCTGTAGAATTCCGGAGGTGCAGGCATCCTTGAACCAACATCAGTTCTGCTGTCTGCCACCTTAATGTGCAAGAGAGAGAGGGAATAATGTCAGTGATAGTATTGCCATGTGTTTGAGTGGTGTGGCTTCCTCAGTTAAATAGCTGCAAGAATGTGGAGGAAACAAGAGGTGGGTGTGAGGGTGACAGCATTGCTAAGTGTGTAAGGGTGAAGTGAAATATTGGAATGTTAGGCTTGTGGCTTGAGTCCTGATGAGTGATGGGGCTATGGTCCATTGAGTAGTGAGAGGCTGGTAAAGTGATGGGTAGGAGACATTATGTATTCCTTGACCACCTATGAAAGGGCATTAAATATCTTGTGGCACTGCTGCCGGGTGCTCAACTTCAGCCTACCAGTAGAATTGACCTTACTTGCACCCAATCCATTCTTAAAGTTGTCTTTAAGGACCTCAATTGAAGCATGGTGATTCTCCTTCTGTCACCTCCACTACTATACCTCTGGCACTGCATTTGTCACCTCCCTACCACATCTCCCTCTCCCCAGCTCAGGAACTGGTGTTCCATTTTCCTTGTTTCGAATGACAGTAATAGTATTCAGTGCAGCGTCCCTTTAAGAGGGCAGACTACCTTTAAGAGCTGAAACATTGGTGTAGCCAGTCTATCAGCACAGATCTGTTTGCTTCCCAGTTGAACACCGAGAATTTTCATAGAATTTACAGTGCAGAAGGAGGCCATTCGGCCCATCGAGTCTGCACCGGCTCTTGGAAAGAGCACCCTACCCAAGGTCAACACCTCCACCCTATCCCCATAACCCAGTAACCCCACCCAACATTAAGGGCAATTTTGGACACTAAGGGCAATCTATCATGGCCAATCCACCTAACCTGCACATCTTTGGACTGTGGGAGGAAACCGGAGCACTCGGAGGAAACCCACGCACACACTGGGAGGATGTGCAGACTCCACAAAGCCAGTGACCCAAGCCAGAATCGAACCTGGGACCCTAGAGCTGTGAAGCAATTGTGCTATCCACAATGCTACCGTGCTGCCAGCAGTATGGGAGTGGCTCAGCTCTATACTTCAATCATGGAAATGAGGTGGTAGCATTGCATTTGCATCCTGTCCACCTGCAATGGAACTGGCTCAGGCAACTCCGAAATAGTGACTGCCACACTCAATTAATGGCACAGACAAAATGTTAGTCTACAGAGTTTACACCAAACCGTGTAAGGTAGCATATTTAATTCAATATAAAATCACGCACAGAAAGTGAAATAAGGAAAAAAGTGAGAAAATCTTAAAAATCTAAATTCCTCACTTTAAAAATTTTTCAATGATAATTAAAATCTGTGAAAATGAGATTGCACACGTACAAAGTAAATTTTCATTGTCAGAGGTTGTTTGGTGGTAACTATGATTTACCATGCTGTTAAAAATTCCCTTAAGCTTGAATGGACAAGTTATAACTCTATCTGACATGTTAAGTAGATATCTAATGGGTAAGTACAGCATCATGCCCCTTCTGCTTTTCAGTGCCAAGATTCTTGATGAGGTACTGCTATGGCGCAGCTAGTGGAGGAACAGGGGCATATCAATTAACAACTTCCTGATTCCTGAGTTCAACTGATCTTGAACGGACACCGGAAGTTGCTATCCAATTTGTTCCATAATGGTGAATGCTAAAGCTTTACTGTTATTAATGTGGGATCCAGGACATGGTGTTTTATTGTTAACTTTTGACCCCTTATTTGTTGATAGTAATTGTAATAATTACAGGATGTGACGGACCAAACTGGTTTATTTTTAAATAAAAATAAAGCCCCTACCAAGGCACACAAAACAAACATCCCAGCCCAGGACTATCGGGAACTCCCAGTCAGGTCTGGGAGCTAGACTTAAAGGCCCCGCTAACAAGCCCCAGCTGGGTGGGCGTCTGCCCACAGAACTTGTTTCTACAAAGCCCAACGAAGAGATCAATCAGCGATCCCCGCCCTCGTGAGGGTTCTCACAGTAATACTGTGAAATAATGTGCAACAAATCGGCATGATTTAACGGAAATGAAACCGAGTCCCATGTTGGGCACGGTTAGCCGGGTGTTTTCCGGTGCTCCCAACGCCAAGAACAACCCTGCTATTACTCGGGACTCTACTTTATTTGGGCCTCAGCGATGAACACCCCACTGAGGCCACACGCAGTCCCATTTCCTGCACTAACGAACTCTGCTCACCAGTGCAGGAAGAGATCGGAGCGCCATTTTTAAATGCTGCCCAGATCTCTAGACCTCCCCCACTGGTGCCTCTGGACCCCCTAACTCACCAATAAGGGAGTCAACGAAGCCCCTGCACTTCACCTCATAAGGGAAGGGCACCCCCCCCCCACCAACCTGGCAGTGTCACCTGCAATAGTAAGAACCGATAGTGTAAACATTGTGCGTCTCGTGTTTAGGGTGTACCATGCTGCTCATAGCTAACTACAGCTCAGTGGTGGAGCAGTAATATCCTCTTGTGATCTGAACCTGCATCTGTGTCTTTGCTTTAGTCTCTCAAAAAGTCGATTTGAGGAAACAATGATCAATTGTTCATTTGTTTTAAATTAAAATGATAACGTAGAGAAGAAGGGTTCTGAATGGATTTGCTTAATTCACTACATATAGATTGGACAAACCAAGCTAGCAATGGTATCATAGAATTTACAGTTTATCATAGAATTTACACTGCAGAAAGAGGCCATTCGGCCCATCGAGTCTGCACCGGCTCTTAGAAAGAGCACCCTACCCAAGATCAGCACCTCCACCCTATCCCCAGAATCCAGCAACCCCGCCCAACACTAAGGGCAATTTTGGACACTAAGTGCAATTTATCATGTCCAATCCACCTAACCTGCACATCTTCGGACTGTGGGAGGAAACCGGGGCACCCGGAGGAAACCCACGCACGCGCGGGGAGGATGTGCAGACTCCGCACAGACAGTGACCCAAGCCGGAATCGAACCTGGGTCTCTGGAGCTGTGAAGCAATTGTGCTATCCACAATGCTACCGTGCTCCTTATAGTGGAGAGGAATTCCTGGAGTGTGTACGTTGAGGAACAAATGAAAGAGAAGAGGTAGCTCAACCATGGTTTACGAAAGAAATGAGAGATAATATTAAATCCAAAAAGGAGACATAAAATTGCCAGGAAAAGCAGCACTTCTGAGGATTGGGAGCATTTTAGAATTCAACAAAAGAGGACAAAGAATTTGACCAAGAAGGAAAATAGATTATGGGAGTAAAATTGCAAGGAGCACATAAACTGACCATAAAAGCTTCTGTAAATGTGTGAAGAGAAAATGATTAATAAAGACAAATCCTTGCAGTCAGAAGCCAGGGAAATTATAATGGGAAACAAAGAAATGGCAAAAGTTGAACACATGTTCTGTGATCTAACAGCCATGTCAGACCCAGCACGAATCTGTGAGCCACTTAGATCACAGGAGAGGCCGAAATTGGGATCCACGCTGGGTGGACACGTTGCTCACTGGAACATGCTCTGGAGTGCCTCGTCAAGGTCCACCAGCGTCTGGGACATGTTCCCCAGAAAATGGGACACGCTGTCGAGGTGCTCCGCCATGGCCGTCATTGACTGAGAAATGCCTTGGATCCCACCACTCATGGTGCTGACGTTGTGCTGCAGGCTTTCCATTGCGGTCGGCAACCTAGCAGCATTGGCCTGGCTGTCACAGATTGCCGGCGCCATCGCCTGTACCCATAGACTTTGGGACTCCTACAATCGGTCATGGACCCGCTGGAGTGTCACTGACATCCCCTCCTGAATCTCACAGCCCCACCCTAGTGTCTGTATCAGCTCCCGGATAACCTGGTTCAGGGGTTCGGCTTCTGACTGGGACCCAGCTGGGTCCTGGGATGCAGCAGGCCTCCGACTGCTGTCTCCTCTGGATATTCCTGCCTCTATCTGATGTCCATCGGCAACTGTATGGTGCTCACCAGATCATACCCCATGGGCCTGTCCACTAATGTCACCCACGGAGGTGTGTGTGTCTCTGTGCTGGTGAAAGGTGGAGTTGGCAGCTGTGACACATCGATGGTGGCCTTGCTGGTGCTGTCCTCTGAGATGTTCTTTTGGAAGGTGGAGAGGGGGGGCCACCCCGGAAGGGCCGGCACCATCAGGTGGAGATCCTGCGGAGAATGTACATGTGGTTACTGAGAGGAAAGGATCATTTTGTCTGATATGCAAAACTCACTTGAGACAGGTCACCTGGGTGGAGACCAATGTTTCCTCACATCTGCGGCGCAGGCCAACCTGGATGTCAGTGACTGCCCTGTCCTAAGTCACCCCTGCAACCTCCAAGGCCTGTTCCTCATAGGGGGTGAGGAATCTGGGGCGGGATTCTCCGACCCCCCCCACTGGGTCGGAGAATCGCCGGGGGCAAGCGTGAACCCCGCCCCCGCCGGTTGCCGAATTCTTCGGCACCGGATATTCGGCGGGGGCGGGAATCGCTCCGCGCCGGTTGGCGGGCCCCCCCCCCCGGCGATTCTCCGGCCCGTGATGGGCCGAAGTCCCGCCGCTGTCAACCCTCAACAGCCGGCGTGGATTGAACCACCTTTGGGACGGCGGGACACGGCGGCGTGGGTGGGCTCCGGGGTCCTGGGGGGGGGCGCGGGGCGATCTGGCCCCGGGGGGGTGCCCTGGCCCGCGATCGGGTCCCACCCATCCGCAGGCGGGCCTGTGCCGTGGGGGCACTCTTTTCCTTCCACCTATGCCATGGTCTCCACCATGGCGGGGGCGGAAGTGATCCCCTCCACTATGCATGCGCGGGGGTGAGCGGCCGCTGACGCTCCCACGCATGCGCCGCCCGGCAAAGTCAGTTTCGCGCCAGCTGGCATGGCACCAAAGGCCTTTCCCGCCATCTGGCGGGACGGAAATCAGTCCGGCTCGGGCCTAGCCCCTCAAGGTGAGGGCTCGGCCGCTCAAGATGCGGAGACGTCCGCACCTTTGGGGCGGCACGACGCCGGACTGATTCGCGCCGTTTTTGACTCCGGTCGGTGGACATCGCGCCGATATCGGAGAATCCCGCCCCTGATGTCCGGCACCCGCTGCCCGACGGTTGCCAGTGCAGTATTGGTTTGCCCACAATTACATTGGTCGAGGGGCATTGCCCCTCAGTTAAAATAAAATCCTCCTTAACAGAATGTAATAGTTTAACCTTCCTGTGACCATCACCTGTGGGGCAGCCATGTTGCATGACTGTGAGTCAATGAAAAAGATACCATGAAGTGAAGTACAAAAAAGGAACTTGCATTTATACAACATCTTTCACACCACCAGGATGAACAAAGTATTCCACAGACAATAAAGTGCATTGGAAGTGTAGTCACTGCTGTAATGCAGCAAATGTGAAGAGCCATTTGGGATGTCTGTAATGTCATAAAACACCTTCATGGGAAACTGATCCATATGTAAATTCTCCCTCCCTCCACTACCAAAGAACATGATACAGTCCCACAGGCGTTGCTTGTTCCGTCAATGTGTAGAGAGTGTTCTTAGGAACAAATGCCAAACTTAGCAAAGAAAGGTCATCTGTCTTTTCACCACATTTATTTTGAACGTTGGATCGCATCGAAACATCCATAGAAAATAGAAGCAGGAGGAGACCAGACGATCCTCCGAGCCTGTTCTGCCATTCATTATTATCCTGGCTGATCAAGTTCCCTGATCCCGCCCATCCCCTCCATATCCCTTGATACCTTCTTGAAATTACACAATGTTTTGGTCTCAACTACTTTATGGTAGTGAATTGCACAGATTCACCACTCTCTGGGTGAAGACATTTCTCTCACCTCAGTCCTAAAAGGTTTATCCTTATCCTCAAACTATGACCCCTAGTTCTGGACTCGCCCACCATCTGGAACATTCTTTCTCAATCTACCCTATCTAATCCTGTTAGAATTTTAGAAGTTTCTATGAAATCCCTTCTCATTCTTCTAAAATCTAAGGAATATAATATAAATATAATCCTAACTGACTTAGTCTCTCCTCGTATGACAGTCCCGCTACCCCAGGAATCAGCCTGGAAAACCTTTGCTGCACTCCCTCCATAGCAAGAACATCCTTCCTCAGATAAGGGCACCATAAATTCATACAATACTCCAGGTTTGGCCTCACCAATGCCCTATTCAATTGCAGTAAAACGTCCTTATTCCTATACTCAAATCCTCTCGCTATGACGGCCAACATACTGTTTGCTTCTTTACTGCCTGCTGTACCTGTGCGCTTACTTTCAGTGACTGATGCACAAGGACATCACGGTCTCGCTAAGTATCCACCTCTCGCAATTTACACCTATTCACATAATGATCTGCTCTCCTATTTTTGTTATGAAACCAGATAACCTCACATTTATCCACATTATATTGCATCTGCCAGGCGTATGCCCACTCACTCAGCCTGTTTAAATTCGGCTGAAGCATCTCTGCATCCTCCTCACAGCTCACCCTCCCACCCAACTTTGTATCATCTGCAAATTTGGAGATATTACATTTCATTCCCTCATAAAAGGGGAAATTACAGACCCGTAAACCTGACATCAGTAGTGGGGAAGATGCTGGAATCTATTATGAAAGACATGAAAACAGAACATTTGGAAAGCATTATCAAGATTGAACAAAGCCAGCATGGGTTTGTGAAAGACAAATCAGGTTTAACAAATCTACTGGAGTTTTTTGAGAATGTAACTGATAGAATAGATAAGGGAGAACGAGTGGATGTGGTGTATTTGGACATTCAGAAGGCTTTTGATAAGGTTATTGGCCAAAATTAAAGAACACGAGATAGGGGGTGATGTATTGCCATGGATCGAGAATTGGCTGACAGACTGGAAATAGAGCATGGGAATAAATGGGTCTTTTTCTGAGTGACAGGTAGTGACAGTTCGGTACCACAGGGATCAGTGCTTAGGCCCCAGCTGTTCACAATAGTAGATAAATGATCAGAATGAGGGAACCAAATGTAACATTTTCAAGTTTGCTGATGACACAAAACTGGGAGAAATTGAGTTGTAAGGAGGATGCAAAGAACCTTCAAGATGATTTGGACAGGTTGAGTCAGTGGGCAATCAAATGGCAGATGCTGTACAACTTGGCTAAGTATGAACTTGTATGCACTGGTGTAAAAAACAAAAAGGGAGAGTATTATTTATATGGTGATATATTGGAAAGTGTGGGTATACAAAGGGATCTGAGTGTCCTTTTACAGCAGTCAGTAAAAGTGGCGAGGCAGATGCAGGAAACAATTATGAAGACAAATGGTTTGTTGGCCTTCATTGCAAGAGGATTTGAGTTCAAAAGTGGAGATGTCTTACTGCAGTTACACAGGGCCTTGGTGAGACCACACCTAGATTATTATGTGCAGTTTTGGCCTCCCTACCTAAGAAAAGATATACTTGCCATAGAGGGAGCGTAATGGAGGTTGACTAGGCTGAGATTGGGGTTGTCAGGACTCTCTTATGAAGAGATATTGGTTCGACTAGATCTGTATTCATTTGATTTAGAAGAATGAGAGGAGATGTGATTGAAAGGTATAAAATTAGAACAAGTCAGGACAGACCAGATGCAGGGAGGATGTTTCCTCTGTTTGGGGAATCCAGAACAAGGGTACACACGCTCAGGATATGGGTAGGCCATTCAGAATAGGGATGAGGAAATAATTCTTCACTCAAAGGGAATTCTCTACTACAGAAGGTTGTCATTGGAGGCCAAGTCATTGAATGTATTCAAGAAAGAGATCATTTTTTTAGATTTTAATGGCATCATGGGCTATGAGGGCTGTGTGACATTGAGGTACAGGATCAGCCATGATCATATTGAATGCAGACAAGGCTCAAAGGGCCAAATGACTGACTCATACTCCTGGTTCCTATGTTATGTCTCTAGTGTCAGTATGATTTGTCTTTACAGAGCAAGACGGCATAATCAGTATATATATTTCCCACATCTGTAGGTCACCTTGTTTGACTTGAATCTAAATAACTCACAAATCTGCTGCTTCTACCTGACTCCGACAATAGCTTTCCCTCATCGTTTTCTGAATCTGACTGTTCTTACAGTAATCTGTTTAAAATTGAATGTGTCGCCGCAGACATTGTTGGATATGACTATCGTTACAACTTTATATTGATTTTAGGCGACTGAAGCCTGCAGCCCCTGTCTCTGATTTCATATCCCACTACATCTGTGATCATAGGATTGTCTTGGGATTTTACTTCTTATTCTAGAATAGAGACATCACTGGAGACATTTATTTACACTCCTAAGTGTTTCCAAAGGTTAAATAAGACTATGATATAGCTTAGTCTTCCCCTCGCAATGTACTCAGACATCCTCTCTCAGTTAGTGACATCACTGACATAGCTTCCTTTGCACCTGCTAAGTTAACCCTTTCCTCTACAGCTCCCCATAATCTTTATCCTCATACAATTTTACACACATTCCCCGACAGCTCCCTCCAAAATCGATCCTCTGAAAGGGAAAGTCTCTTAGGTAATTTCATTAGTCTCGCAGAATGATTGTGGAGCACCTTCTGGAGTAGATGAGAATTCTACTGCTCTGATGTCAGTTCTGGAAGGCTGTCACTCCTGGTATCCTTCATTGTAGTGTAGCAGGTGCCACACTCCCTTCTGCTTCAGAGAACTCTGTCCATGCTGTCTGTAGTAGCGTGGCCCCTTTAAGAGACGAGCTCTCATGGTCCATATGAACGGTTCAGGGCCTATTGTGTGTGAGCATACAAACCCTGACCAATGGGGACAAAGCGTGAGGCCCTGGGAGCAGGGGTCCGGGCAGAGTGGACCCGGGAGAAAGAGAGTGAAAACCTGTTCAGTCATTTTGTGCCCGTGTATCTTTTACCTTTACTTGTTACCAATAAACCTTTGTTCAGTTGTACTGGATGTCTTCTTAGTATTGCCGCGAGCCACCAAATTGGAAAATGGTTCAGTGAGGCCAATTGCCTCTGCCTCCAGAACTCTTTCTGAGGACGAGCGGAAATGCACACAGATTGAGAAAGAGGGCCTATGGTGCTAAGAAATTTCACCAGCACGTCTGTGGGCGATGCTTCACCACAGTAACTGACCCCAAGCCTCTGTTATGGTTCCTCCATGAAAACAAGCCTATACCTCCAATTGCCTCTCCCAGGGTACAACATTGGGCCTTTTGCTGGTGGCCTTCGATTACATCTTTCAACATAGGCCAGACACACAAAACAACAATAATTTCTCCCTCAGTGGCAGCAAAAATAAAGAGCTGGTTAGTGACTTCAGGAAGCAAAGTATCGTACACACATCTCTCTGCATCAATGGTGCCGAGGTGGAGATGGTTGACAGCTTCAAATTCCTAGGTGCGCACATCACCAACTATCTGTCCCGGTCTTCCACGTCGACGCTAACCCCAAGAAAGTGCAACAGTGCCTCTACTTCCTCAGGAAACTAAGGAAATTCGGCATGTCCACATGACTCTTACCAACTTTTGCAGGTGCACCATAGAAAGCATCCTATCTGGCTGCAGCCTGGTGTGGCAACTGCTCGGCCCAAGACCTTAAGAAACTACAGAGAGTCGTGAACACCTCTCAGTCCATCGCACAAACCCGTCTCCTATCAATTGACTCTGTCTACACTTCCCACTGCCTTGGGAAAGCGAGCAGCATAATCAAAGACCCCTCCCACCCGGCTTATTCACTCTTCCAACTTCTCCCATTTGGCAGGAGATACAAAGGTCTGAGAACACGCACTAACAGATTCAAAAACAGTTTCTTCCCCACTGTTACCTGACTCCTAAACGACCCTCTTATGGACTGATCTGATCTCTTCACACATCTCTCCTGAGTAGTACAGCATCCTGTACGCTTCACCTGTGTCTATGTATTCACATTGTATATTTTATGTGCATTGTATATTTTATGTTTGCCCTATGTATTTTCTTTTCATGCACGGAATGATCTGTCTGAGCTGCACGCAGAACAATACTTTTCACTCCACCTCGTTATACGTGACAATAAACAATCCAATTTCAAACGCTGATGCGCTGAGTCAGCTCCAGTTCAAAAGAACCTGGCACCACTAACGATGCCTTGAGAAGTTGCCTTGGCACTAAACTTTCTTGATTTGTTGCCATTATTGTCAGATCAGATAAAGAATTGGACGCAACAATCATGTCTAAGTGAAGCGCATGATCTTAACTGGGTGGTACCATGATAAATCTTATCATTTAAGGCCTTATCTCCCTCGCAAAGATGAACACAGTTATGAGGATGGAGCTATACTGTGGAGCTATCCCGTGGTGCCAGACCCAGCAAGAGAGCCACTGTTGCAGGGATTGCACAGTGTCCATCCTAGCCAAATTAAAATATTAACTCGGAGCTATATTGGTGGCCCAGCATAGATAAGGATATTAAACAAATGGTACGCCAGTGCGGCCTCTGCTAGAGACAGCAGATGTTGCCATCCACAGTCAAGCTCCACCCATGCGAATGGCCTGGTCATCCGTGGGTGCAGGTAGAAGCGGAATTCCCAGGCCCCGTCTTGGGCAGAATGTTCCTCATCTTGGTTGACACCGACTCAAAATGGCTGTGTGTTCAAGAGATGAGGACGACAACCTCGGCGGACACAAAAGAGGCCCTGCGGATTTTTGCTCCCCAAAGGGGTCTTCCCAAAGTAATAGTGTCTAACAACAGGACCGCGTTTACTGGAGAAGAGTTTCAACACTTTGTCCGAACAAATGACACCTGCCATACTAGAACAGACCCCTGTCTTCCTGCCTCAAACAGGATAGTGGAGAGAGCTGTATAGCCTTTCAAAACAGCCATGAAGAAGCAGTCCAACATATCACTATGCCTTAGGTTGGCCAATTTTTTTCTATTTATAACACAGCCCCTATGCCACCATGAATGTCACACTGGCGGAGTTATTCATGGGCTGTCTCCTCCGGACCCGATTGGACTTAGTGTTCCTGAATTTGGCAGGGGGAGTGGAGGGATTGCAGGCCTCCAAGAGGAAACAACATGTTTCACAAAAAGGAGACTGGTCTTTCAAGTGGACAACCTAGTCCTTGTCAGGAACTTTGGCTATCAGGCAGAATTGCATCAAAGTCAAACTCTGTTTCGTAGGCAGTGGATTTGAATAGCAAGACAGTGAGGAAGCACGTTGAGCATGTAACAAGCAGAGGACCACGATCCCAACCTCGGAACCATTGTAGCCAGCAAGCAGCACCAGTGCTCATATGGTGGAGCCAGAACAAAGGGAATCTGGGAGTTCTGAGGAGGCCCCGTCATTGATCCCCGAGGAAGCAGGAGAAGGGGAAGCCTCTGTTGTAGTGGTCGAATCTCGGAGACAATCTTCCACGGATGACAACGTTGCTACCTCAAAGTTGGAGGAGCCAGTTGGGGAACTAAGGTGGTCTACGAGATCCAGAAAATCCCCTGACAGATTGACATTGTGATGAACTGTAATGGATTCTCTCCTCTTGTGATCCTTTTTATTGTATATAGTAACTGTACATAATCTGTTCTGTAAATATGTTATTGAGGGATTTAAGGGCGGAGAGGTGTGATGGTGTGGCCCCTTTAAGGGGTGAATCCTCGTGGTCCACGTGACCAGCTCGGGGCCTATCGAGTGTAAGCATGTGAACCCCAACCTTTGAGGGAAAAGCGCAGGGCCCTGAGAACAGGGACCCGGAATAGGGAGGCACTCTCTGGGAGGCAGAGAGTGAAGACCTATTTAGTGACTGTGTGTCTGTGTATAGTTTACATTACTTGTTGCCAATAAACCCTTGTTCAGTTATACTGGAAGTCTCCTCATATTGCCATGAGCCACCACACTGTCGATGGTCTCCTTTCCATTGAGGTTGGGGCATATCTGTTCCACCAAAGGATACCTGATTATGTCCTGACCAGGTATGATATCAATTGCAGTAATTTTTCTGCAAGGTTCTGGTCTCTGACCCACAACATCTCTTGCCATGACCCTGACCCACTCGGTGGGTTTTTTTCTTCCTGTTTCATGGTCTTCCCCTGTGACATTTGGCCGCAAGGAGTGGGGCAGGATGTTATAAAAGCTCAGGAAACCCGAGGTTATTTCCAACCAAAGGAAAAGGCCGCAGCGAGACATACAACACATAGGTCCCAACTGGGACTACCCATCATGCTGTTCTCAATCCAGGCCGACTTTTAAGGGTTGATTCCATGAGCCCCATGCCCATCAGCGGGGTATTCCATGAGCCCGATGGGGAGATCAATCGGATTATCTCCACGGATCTCATGGGAGTTATTACAGAAGTGAAGTTGAGCCTTAAGTCTGCGGACCATCAGATGTTCGCATGGGGAAAACCCATTATATAATGGGTCACACAATAACTGCCAGGGGGACTTTTGCTAGCTGTGTCTGCTTCCAATTGACTTTCCCTCCTGGGTGATGGTGGATGGGGTTCCCCCGCCTCCTCCCCACCCCATAAAATGCAGCTCCTATTGTAGCATATCGGGATTAGAGCTTTTCCTTCTTCCTGGACGTCTGCTATTTTAAGTGAAAGTAAAGGTATTTTCTGTTTTGGGTAAACAGTTTCTGTAGTTGCACAATGCATACTTGAACACTGATTAATGGTTCCATCCCTGGCCTTGCAAATGTTTTATCTCTTAAAATTACTCATTAAGATGATGAATCAACATCTGTAGTCATTATCCACAAGAGCTTTTCTGATGTATATCTTTGTCTGAATGCTTCAAATGTTTTGAATACTGCTGTTCTAAATATAAAACAGCTATTTTTCTAAATTGCATTGTTAATTCACTCTTGCTCTGATAAATGGTTATAGAAAATATAATTTAATCAAGAATACATCAACATTTATTTATTGCATAGTTGTCTGGCAGCCAATGACAATGTTCTACTTTGTACATTGACAATAACATGTTCCTAATGTTGGTCAAACCGAAAGTGGTATCTTATGGTTATCTTACATTTATCTTACTGCAAAAAAGTCCTCAATGATAGCTCAGAAGTGAGATTGCACAGGCTCCGAATTGGGGAAGTGGGAGGGGATGGTAAGACACGCATCTGAGATGGTTTCCTAATTTAAAACCTGAGGTGACTTTGGTAGTCCATTTGTGCTAGATTTAATATTCTGTTGACCTATACTGTTGCGATCGAATGAAAAACTTATTGATGTATTGTCACTCAGGAAGATCAGTGACCGTTTAAAGATAGAAATGTGGCTCTGAAGGAGTAATCTGCCACTTGTCATTTTTCAATACCGTTGTGGCTCTTATTTCTTTTTAGCATTCAAATGTTTTCTAAACTCGGAGGAATTTTAAATCCAGGGGCATGATGCATGGTGAGAGAGGACAGAGACATGGCAATACCAAGAATAACTGGAAGAATTGTTGTTTTGAAGAGGCATGGCTTTGTATTCCTGATTGGCAAGTAACACCTTTGTGCAACTTTTCTGTGCTCCGTTACTGATGCTGAATCCAGACGGATCTTGATGTAAAATCTGGCCTAAGTTCAGCATTTCTGTTAAAAAATCATGTTGCCAGGTGAAGCCCATTGGTGATTTACTTTCCATCGGTTGCCGCAGATATAATTAATCTTACAATGAAAACAGCACACCACTGCTGTGGAAGGCACAAGAGCTGATGTGGTTAATCAAGTCCATAACATTTACATGCTACATCAATTTGGCCACCTCAACAAAAAGAACAAATTCTGTTAATGTAGTTATCACATCATCCTTGCAATTAAGGCAAAGTCCCAACTTCACAGAGCAAATACCCTCATTATTTGCCGGAGATAAACAAGGAGACTGAACAGCCCCAAACCACACTCTACATTTGATACAGTGAACCATTAGTAGCAGCAGCACCAATGACCCATTCTGTTTTTTTAAATCACACCATCAAACCTCACACCCTCCACTAGAAGGACAGCAATAGTTTAGGATCACCGTCATTCTCGGGTTTTTCTTTTTCAAGCAGTGTCAGATGTGGCTTAGTTAGTAGCACGTTTGCCTTTGAGTCAGAAAATGGTGCTGCATTGGTGGAGTTACTGTCCTTTGAATGAGACATTAAACTAAAGCCCATTTGCCTCTCAGGTGGACAAAGTATCCATGGTACAAATTCAAAGCTGAGCAAGGGAGCGATTCTCTGATTATTGAAGGTATCCTTTTACATTTAGGCTGGCTGTCCCTTGAGCATTGCTGCAAATTGGAAATACAATTGAACTTTAAAGTTTGCAACATTGCCCTGCTTGGTCCTCAACACTCTTTTCTTTAAATGTTTCACAGCCGTTGAAGGCCGGTGAATAGAGCCTTGTACATAATAATAATAATAATCGCTTATTGTCACAAGTAGGCTTCAATGAAGTTACTGTGAAAAGCCCCTAGTCGCCACATTCCGGCGCCTGTTCGGGGAGGCCGGAATTGAACCCACGATGCTGGCCTTGTTCTGCATTACAAGCCAGCTGCTACATGCATTCGCTTTGGCTAAATTTGCACCTTTTAAAAATAGTACGGGTGTCAAACCCTTAACGACAGCATAACCACATTTTTCTCTTGTAAACATGAAAGCAAAAGTACTGTAGCAAGGTAGACAGTAAAGTTGACAAATTGTTCCACAGTTGAGCTTTTTGCAACACTGGAATGGACTTTCCAGACAGACACAAGTCAGGCAAATGCGTGTGACTACATTGGAGACAAAAGTATTGGTGGTCTTTACTCGGGTTGTATGTGTCATGATATATACTCATGCACATAATGAGATAGACAGGCAGTAACTGACACCCAGTACAGCCAATCAACACACAGGACAGAACGAAACCAATCACCAAGCAGAACACTAGAGGGTAGTCTCCCACTATAAAACACACGAGGCATCAGCACTCTGCCTCTTTCCACTGGTGACAACTGTAGTGACAGTCAGGGTGTATATATCAGTTAGCACCTTCTACATGTGGCTCAGAGCTAGTCTGGTGTAGTTAGTTATAGTAAGCACGCTTAGATTAGTAGAGTGGCAAACCCACAGCGAACTGTGTGCACTGCTTAACAGTTCAATAAAGCGTATTGAACCAACATCACAGTTTGGAGTCTACTTTCAAGTACAACTGCATCCAGTTGCAGTCCGTGCTACCCCAGGGTGAATAACACGACATGGTACCAGTAGTCTACTTTCTCTAAGTGGTTTACCTCGAGTGATTCCGTGACAACCAACAAGTGCCTTCCAGCGGCATGGAGACGATCCAGGCTCCTTCACAGCTACGGATCTCCGGCAGTCTCGGCGCCAACTGGCGGGTCTTCAAGCAAAGGTTCCTTCTCTGCATTGAGGCCTCAGGACTCAAGGATGCGTCCGATGCCAGAAAAACCGCGCTGCTCCTATCAACTGCGGGGGACCAAGCCATCCAGATTTTCAACTTGCTTAATTTTACCGACGGCCAGGGCAAGACCAAATTCAAGACCGTTTTGGAGAGGTTCGACAGTCACTGTGAAGTCGAAACAAACGAGAGCTTTGAGCGCTATATCTTCCAGCAACGCCTTCAGGGTAAGGATGAACCTTTCCAATCCTTTCGAACTCATTTCCGTATATTAGCGCAGTCCTGCAATTTTGGTGACACCGCTGATTCCATCATCAAGGATCAGATCGTGTTTGGGGTGCACTCCGATTCCTTGCGGGAGCAACTCCTCAAAATTAAGCACATCACCCTGCCAGTCGCAATCGAGACGTGTATAGTGCACGAGCATGCGAGAAATCAGGGGTGGGATTCTCTGACTCCCCGCTGGGTTGGAGAATCGCCGGGAGTCGGCGTGAATCCCGCTCCCGCCGTCCTCCAAATTCTCCGGCCCCCCAAAAATTGACCCGGCGTGAGTTGCGCCGCCCGCGTCGTAGAATGGCGGGGACCGGCGCGACTCAATGGGCCCCAGGGCTGCCCAAATTCTCCGGCCTGCGATGGCCCGAAGTCCCGCCCATTTTCTGCCAGTCCCACCGGCGTAAATTGGAAAAGGTCCTTACTGGCGGGACCTGACGGCGTGGGCGGCCTCCAGGCTTCATTGGGGGGCGCGGGGGGATCTGGCTCCGGAAGGTGCCCCCACGGTGGCCTGGCCCACGATCGGGGCCCACCAATCCGCGGGCGGGCCTGTGCCGTGGGGGCACTCTATTGTTCCTCACCGGCGGCTGTAGCAGTCCGCCATTGCCGGTGCGGAAACAAAGCCCTCTGCACATGCGCGGGGATGACGCTAGCACATGCTGGTGCTCCTGTGCATGCGCCAACTCGCGCCGGCCGGCGGAGGCCCTTCGGCACCGGTTGGCGTGGCGCGAAGCCCCTTTCCCGCCGGCCGGCGGGGCGCAAACCACTCCGGGGCGGGCCTAGCCCCTGAAGGTGCGGAGGATTCCGCACCTTTGGGGCGGCCCGATGCCAGAGTGGTTCACGCTACTCCGTCCCGACGGAGTTGCCCGCCCCGCCGATTACGGCAGAATCCCGCCCCAGTACTCCCTTCTCAAATCGACAGAATACGAAAAACGTGCCTCCCACGAGGCAGAGCGTACAGGCCATCGCCCGGATGCAGCGCCTCAGTATCGATGAAAGCGGCCATTTCTCGCCCTTTTCCTGGGGCACCAAGCATGCACAACACAAACGGGAGAACAAAGCGTCCGAAAATCAAACTGCGCAGGTGCGAACGTCAGCTGACAGCACTGCGCATGTGCGATGACTCACGGAGCGTAACGAGGTCAACATCATGACGTGCCCGAACATCGGCACCGCCCATTTAAAGCGGCAATGCCCTGCAAAAGGCAGGCGATGTTTAAATTGCAGGAAGCCTGGACATTTTGCAACCTTGTGCAGGTCTGCATCACCAGTCAAGGGCCAGTGATCCCAACTCCAATGCAAGCGCGTTCGATGTGTACAGCAAGGTTTACTGGATTCTGATCCTGGTAGCACTCCGGATCCAGAGGGCGATTGCCTGGAATCCCACAACATGTGGGCATCATCACTACATGTGAGTATGCCTCCTCAAATTCAGCAAGACGCCTTTCCTCAATGTGGATTCTGCGGACGAATGGCGTGCTGTCATACACGTTAACCAATGCAACATCCAGTTCAAGCTGGACACTGGTGCTCTGCCAATCTCCGCTCTCAAGCTGATTTTGACCGCATTATAAAGCAACCCAAAATTCTTCCGCCAGCCCGCCAGCTCCTCGATTATAATGGCAATGCCACAACTATTAGGACCTTGTCATTTATTCGTCTCCAACGAGACCATCAATGTCACACAATGTGATTCGAAATCGTCAAGCCTGACAAGGCATTCCTGCTTGGTGCCCATGCATGCCAGCTACTCAACCTCGTAGAGCGAGTCCATGCCATGTCTTCTTCCAATGTGGATCTTCAGGCTGACATTGATGACATCCTTGCTCAATATCCGGATGTGTTTGATGGAATGGGCACTCTGCCATACTGCTACAAGATCCTACTCAGGCCTGATGCCATGCCTGTAATCCATGCACCACGCCGGGTGTCGGCTCCTCTGAAGGAGGTTTAAAGGCGCAGCTACAGGAGCTCCAAGACCAGGGCATCATATCCAAAGTGAGGAATCGACTGACTGGGTCAGCTTGATGGTCCGAGTGAAGAAGCCCTCAGGTGAGTTGCGGATTTGCATAGATCGCAAAGATCTTAACCAGAACATAATGCGGGAACACTACCCGAACTCGATGCGGGAGGAACTGACCAGTGAGATGGCACACGCAAAATTCTTTACGAAGCTGGATGCATCGCATGGTTTCTGGCAGATACAACTGGACCAGTCCAGCAGGAAGCTCTGCACGTTGAACACACCAATCTGGCAGCAATCCCGCCTGTCAAGGTGCCGTCGTCCCTACCTCCACCTCTCAGGCGGTTGACAAGGATCAGACGCAAGCCCCAAAGATTGGACTTATAGACATTTATCGTGTAAATTTTGTTCTGTATCTGCACGCTAGACACCTCTCATGTGTATATTCATCCACTCGCCATTTAATGTAAATAGTCATACTTGTAAATACAGTCGCATATGCTCCAAGCAACCAACATTTTTTTTAAAAAGGGGGGGATGTCATGATATGCACTCATGTACATAATGAGATACAGACAGGCAGTGGCAGACACCCAGTACAGCCAATCAACACACAGAACACAACCAATCACCAGGCAGAACACAAGAGGGTGGTCTCTCACTATAAAACACACGAGGCATCAGCACTCTGCCTCTTTCCACTGGTGACAACTGTAGTGACAGTCAGGGTGTGTATATCAGTTAGCAACTTCTACACGTGGCTCAGAGCTAGTCTGGTCTAGTTAGTTATAGTAAGCACGCTTAGATTAGTAGAGTGGCAAACCCACAGCGAACTGTGTGCACTGCTTAACAGTTCAATAAAGCGTATTGAACTAACATCACAGTTTGGAGTCTACTTCCAAGTACAACTGCATCCAATTGCAGTCTGCGTTACCTCAGGGTGAATAACACAACAGTATTCTCCATTTCAGCCTTTTTTTCAGTGTAAAATGGCTCACACAAACAAAGTGATGGTGGGAAATTGTGTCTGTGGCAAACTGAGCGCTGAAGTACTTGTGGTGAGGCTGGAAGGTCCCAGCCAAAGGATTCTGAGAATGTAGTGCCAACCTGGTTTGATGCAGATTTGTTTGCAGCAGATAGCACAGGTTTACATCTGGTTCTTTTCTGTTTTGGAGTACGTGCAGCCAATTCTTCATGTTTGTTGCCAGATCTCTGTCTTGAAGCATTTTGCCACATTCAGGTAATATATAAATACAAAATGTTGTCCGTAGATACAGGTATGTGGTTACTAGCAGATGGGCACAATCAACCTCGGGTTCATTTTAACCTATCTGCCATTCTTGCACTGTTCTCCCTATTCTTCCACCCGTGTAACCATTGTTTCAATATTCTGGGCAAAGAAAAAGCATGGGCATGCCACACCACTTCTTGACATAAAACAATCTTGTCCACTGAGTGGATGCAGGAGAGAAATAACAAAGCTAGAATTGTTCAAAATGAGCCTTAAAGCTCAGCAACAGAAGTTACAGGTGCCTTAAATGCATTGTCCCTGGTAAAGTCCAGAATACCTAGTTAGATAAGTCAGTGGATAGGTGATCAAGTGAATAGTGAGGATGCATAAATGGGGGCCTAATTTAATATGGCAAACTGACAGATGCTTATAGTGGCAGTAGAAAACCTGCATGTAATACTAAATGGTTGGATGTCCAATGTTGCTGACTCCCACATGTTTCTAATCATTTGTATTGATTGTATAATCATTGATTGGACAACTTTCTTCCGAACTAGCTATAAAAACAGATCACACAATTAAGGGAGTACTTCTATATATTCTGGGCTGGATTTTCCAGTCCCCCAGTCACCCGTTTCTCTGCGACACACCGTTCGCTGGCGGTAGGATTCTCTGTTCCCGCCATTGTTGATGGTATTTCCCATTGAAGACACCCCACGTCGCTGGGAAACCCCACAAGGCGGAGGTGCGCTGCCGGTGGGAACAGAGAATCTCTTCATTTTTTGTTTCAAACACCAGCAATTGACTTTTGCTTTCGAATCCTACTATAAATTTGCTCAGGCTGCACTTTGACATTCACATTTAACAGTTTTATAATTAATTTCCAAACAGACAATGTAAGTATTGGATACCCTTGATAACTATCAGTTTGTCCCATGTAACATCTACAAGGTTGTCTATCAATTTTGTTATAGACAGGAGGGGGAATAATTTAAACAGCCTGATTTCTCCTCTCACTGCTTAGCCATCAACAGGAAGATGTTTGGATTTCTAATTTCCCCGTTTATAAGTAGTGGCATATTTTCCCCAAACCTTCAGTTTGGCCTAATCCATGCCTCTATTAAAAATCCCACATTAAACACGAGATAAGGTGTAGTGAAGGGTTGGTTTATTTTGCGCAAACAAAACAAAGGAAGGGATTTTGAAACTTGTGTCGTTTTTTACACATTGCCATGGTGCCAAAGTGGCATTTTGCCCATGCCAGGGATCGGGCCCAGGGGTGTCCTGCCCTTATGAGGTTGAGTCGGGTTTGCATTGGTGAATCGAGAAATCGGGGCACCATTTAAAAATAGTGTCCCAATCTCTTCCTGCATTGGCGAGCGGAGCTCTTCACTGCAGGAAATGGGATAGAGTGCAATCTTGGCAGGTCATTCCTCACAGCGGCCCCATAATGAAGCAGAGACCCGTTAAATCGCGGGATTTTTCTTGACACTGCAAGCGTCGGCAAACACCTCGCTAAACACACGGGACTCTGTTTCAATCCGTTAAATTTTGCCCATGGTTTCACGTGAGTCGTGTCCAGAATCAAAGTTCCAATGGCATATTCTTTCAGGGGTTAGAAGGCTGACTGTTGCAGAGTAATCTGTCTTTCTAGAAGTGAGAATTCCATGACAGAAAAGGGCACACAGAAATGAATTAGCCTTATAGGCACCAATACGGGAGTTCCAATGTCCAGTAGTTCACAGTCTAGATGAGGAACAGACAATTTACCTAGACATACCTCTTTCTGTTGTTAAATGGTAAAAAGATATATTTGGAAAGTGATGGATGTCAAAGGCAGGCTGCTAACCTGGAGCCTGGTTCTCTTTGGAGGTTAAACCACAGCTAAGGATAAAATGCAGAAATTGTGTAATTAAAGGAATTCAAACAGCTTAGGTGTTAGTCATGTGACAGGGTGGTTTCAGGTTGAGCTATTGACTAATGAGGCCCCTGGTTGAAAGCCATTGTGTTTTGGAGCAGGTAATGGTGGGGCCGTTAACATATATCCCTAACACATAACACCCATTTCCCACTTTCTCTGTCTGTTAGCTTTGACAAAGAGTCATTAGACTCGAAACGTTAGCTCTTTTCTCTCCCCACAGATGCTGTCAGACCTGCTGAGATTATCCAGCATTTTCTCTTTCGCAACACATACCCATATCTGGCTGCTGCAGATGTATCGCCTACTATCCTTTGTGTTGGTAAGGCTGGAATGTTTATATGCTGTAAGACCTGTTACATTCCAAAGGGTTTGATGTGTTGGCCCCTTTGTTCACTTTCAAACTGCTTACACACGTCCAGAAACCAGCATGTGATCAGCTGCTGCCATTTTATCAGCCCAGCAATTGTCCATTTTGAGAAACAGAAAAAAAATATATTTTTTTAATAAATATTTTTATTCTCCCTTTTCACATTTTTATCATATTTACAACAACAAATAATTAGCAATGACAATAAATTCAATGGCAATCCTCTAGCTGATGTAGGTGTATTTATTTCTTCCTGTCTCCTGGAAGGGACAATTTTAAGTTCAAATCACAGAATTGAACAAAGAAAAAACTCCATGAGGTTTTCCTGTTCATTCTATAAGCTCCTTTATGCTGTTTTCCAGGATGTACGAGAGATGCACAAATCCAGTTCAGCTTTTATTTTTGCGAATCTTCCTTTGGTGGTGAAGTAGTGGTATCACCGAAAAAGTCTCTGCCTGGTTTGAGTGGGAGATGAATTAATCTGAAGGGAAGAAAAATCATGTACTCCCTCAAACTGACATCAGCAGGAATTCTCCAAGATTCTGTTGCTCCACATCGTGGCTAGCTGCCAAAAACAGATAACTACGTTAGCAGCATTTTTGACACCAGAACAAAGATGAAACTGGAATGACACATGACAAAACTTGCAGCAAAAAGAAAATCAGCAGGACTGGTTAAACAACCCTACTAATAATATATCTTCAACTCTCTCTGGCTTCCCCCGAGCAAGCCACAGGAAACGTCAGCTGTCAGGATTGTCCACATACTACCTGTAATTGTGTACCACTTGTCAGATTCTCTCATGTATTGTAAGAATGCATACAGTATTAGTATTGCAGCGCAGCATGCATACAATATGTAACAAACGGTTGGAAGCTTTCAAGCTGTGAATGCTAAGACACTTTGAGTTTTGAAGTGTAAACTCCATTTTACACCAAGATGATCATGCTATATTCTTGATTCTCTGGATTCATTTTAAATTTAAACTACCGGATGAGCAGAGATTGACCATAACCAGGGTAAATCACCAAAACAAGCTGAAAATGATCATTACAAGAAAGCCCGCAACAATTCTGATCCTCAGCTAAAACTATCGTAATCCAAAGTTTTGAGCATATGTGCCATGACGTTTAGGACTGCCCGGATATTTTAAAGTAGCTTAAGTGCTTTTACCTCCAGGGGTAAGATGGAGAATCAGATGTACTTCATGGTACCATCATAAGAGACAGATGGATGGGACGGAAGATCCAGAAAGGATCTTTTGTTTTAAAAAATTCCAATTAAGGGGCAATTTAGCATGGCCAAAGCACCTACCCTGCACATCTTTGAGTTGCGGGGTGAGACACACGCAGACACAGGGAGAATATGCAAACTCCACACAGACAGTGACCTGGGGACGGGATCGAACATGGATCCTTAGCGCCATGAGGCAGCAGTACTAACCACTGTGCCACCATGCCGCCCTTTGAAAGGATAATGCTTGTGCAGCATTAAAACCAGGAGAGTAACAGGACAAAGAAATAACTTGCATCTATACAGCACCTTTCAAACCTTAAGGGCGTTCCAAAGTGCATTACAGCCAAGTCACTGCTGTAATGTGCATGATGTGGCAGCCATGTGAAAGTCCCCCAAATAGCATTGTGATCGTCATTTTTTTAAGTGTTCACTGAAGGAACTGTATTAATCAGGTCACAGGGAAAATCTCTCTGCTCACCTTCAATATAATGCCATGGCAAACTTTATGTCCATCAGGGAGAGAAGGGCATGGTTTCATGCCTCATCAATAAGATGGCATCACTACAGTGCAGCACTCCCTAAATACGCCTCTGACCTGTCAGCCTAGGGCTTGTGCTTAAATTTTTGTAGTGGGACTTGAAACCACAGCCTTCTGACTGAGAGGTGAGAGTGCCACCACCGTTATGGCTCATAGCACTGAAGAGGAGACTTAATGTTGGAATTTAGGCACCCAGGTAGCCAAACAGAGGTTCATATTTCAACCTCAGCAGTGAGCATTGCATAAGAAGACTGCACTTCCATCTGAGACTGTACAGGAGTTGTGCCGCCTGCTAGCAATAGATTTGAATCCCAGCACTATCAAAGTTAACAGCGCCACTGTCCGTGCTGCATCCCTTAACATCTATGCTAGATTTCTCAGGGAACATTTGCAACATCTGCCAAATCCATTGTCCATCCAATCATTGTTTGCTCAAGTTGCCCAGTTTTGAATCTCCGCGTGAATCAAATGCATCCGAGTTGAGATGGTCGCCAACTGAATTACCTCAGGTGGCAATCAATGGCATCCATGAGGCTTTTCCAAAATGTTATCAATTTCAACAACAGGAAAGATTTTCACTCTAATGTACAGCTTGAATGTTCTTTTTATTGCCTCAATGGATGTGGGTGCTGCTGGCAAGGCCAGCATTTAATCCCCATCCCCAATTGCTTCTGAACTGAATGGCGTGATAGGCCATTGTAGAGGCCTGATAAGCACCAACCGTATTGGCATGAGTCACATGTAGGCCAGACCGGATAAGGGCAGCAGATTTCCTTCCCTAAAGAATATCAGCGAACCAGATTGTTTTTTCAAAAATAGAAATCAATATTCGTTCTCATAGTCGCCATTAATGAGACTTGCTTTATACTCCAGATTTTTAATTAATTAAATGTAAGTGTCTTCAGCTACTGTGGTGGGATTTGAACTAATGTCCCCAGCGTATTAGTCTGGGCCTCTAGGATTACTAGTCCGGTGACATTACCACCATGCCACTGCCTCCCTGTGAACATAATAACCTAATAATGCACATTATTATTATTTGCTATCCATGGAAATGATCACGAATATGATATTTTAAGAGTTTATGATATGACCAAAATTCGCAGCGAAAAAGAATGTTTGGCTGATGACCTTGGTCAGGCTCCAGCAGGCAGGCTGAGCAGTGCCATAATGAAGCTTATGCCACAAGGATTGGTATTCTGAAGCCATTCTTAAGGAGCATTGATAATTTTGATAGAACTCTCCAATATATTCCAGAAATGTATCTCAAATTGTTGCTGTTTGCTTCATATTAAACAGATTTGTAACTTGTAAAGGGCTTCTGATGAATGCCCCAGGGAGGAAAGAGAGCAGTGAAACAGGCTAGTATGGCAAGCTGGCGGATAGCTTGCACAGAAGAGAACCCCTTGCCCACTGTGCAAGGTTTTTAAACTGACCTTTTCTACAAATATCAAATCATTCCAACTCAGGCATTTGGTTGTCATCTACAACTGCCCTGGGCTTCCATTTGGAAACATTCTGTAACTCATTCTCCAAAACCTTTCTGCACTTAAAATATCAATGCTTATAATTTTAAATCAAAAGAGTAGTTGCAGATAAGATGAGGCTTTCATTATTTCATGTTAGACTGCGGATGAAGGTGAGCCTACATTTTATATATGTTCACGCTGCATATGATTTGACAGATGATTTATGAAAGATAGCCTTTGGCTTCCTGCAGCTAAGTTGAACATTATGGTATTTTTAGATTTTGCAAGGATTGCGGATTAGAAATGATCTGTGTGTAAGCTTGTGGTTGTTTAACCAACAACCACGAGTCTCCGTGCTTATTCTACAAACTGAACTCATTCTATCTCTGGTTTTTACCATGTGTCAATCAAAGAAAATCTTCGTGGTTTAACAGAATCTTTCAAATGTGACTCACAAGTCGCATGATTTATGGACTTTCTGACTGCACTCTAGGTAAGATCCAAAACATGCTGATCCGTTCCATAAATGAAGTTGCGCTTGTCTTGCATGGGTTAGGAAAGGGAAAGGAGGTAGATAAAGCTTGTGTGAGTTTTGTCCCAAGTAACCTAATGAGGTGTTTCAGTTCAATGTACATCATCTTGATGTGGATTTGTAGTCAAAGACTAAAGATTGCCAATGATTCGCTTATGGATTTGGCACTCTTTGAAAGAAGCTATTGGCCATAAATGTGGCCGACAAGGAGCTCCGTATTTTACAACAGCAGCAATAACTGTCCTCTAATGCAAAAAAAATGTTCCAAAGCACTTTGCAAGTTGTCATACCATTATTAGATGCAAAGACAGCTTTTGGTTTACAAATATAACACATTTGCAAGTTAAAAAGGCCACAAATTGGCAATGAGCTAATGTCCCTTGCAGACAAATACTACAATTGTATCAAGTGCCATGTTAAAAGTTGTCCTCGATAAATTTTGTCGCATGTCCTGTTCAGGATTGTCAGCAGACAGATTTTCAATTATAAAAAATTATAGGAGCAGCATCGATATTCCGGGCCCCCACGAGGAAATCTTAAACCATGACCTTGTTCCACCCCGATTGGAGGGGATACTATGGGAAGGAGCAGAAGCCAATTCTGCAGACTTACCTGTTCAGCACTGGGGACATTTGTGGAACTTCCAGTTTCGAATAGAAGTCAGCGGAGGCATTTGAATATGGTCTCGGATATTAAATACCGCAGGCCTCGTTTATCCTGAGCATGGGAGTTTTGAAAACTGACCTTCACTGAAATTCTGGGCAATAGAAATTTGCTTTTATTTGGTTCAGAAAAATGAGAGTATTGCTATCAATGTCCCCTTTGTAACCATATATATATTTTCAAAGTTTTGCACTTTTTAAGAATCATTTTTAAGTCAATACTGATGATTTCATCAATTAAACCTGTGAGGACAATTTAATAACTTCCTTCATGAAGCGACTGAATTTAGAAGATGCCTCCTTTCTTTTCATTTGTTTGCAATAATATAAATTTGAGTCTACAGCAGATATTCTCTCAAATTCAGTGGCATCAATCATTCACTGAAGTGATACAGTGAAGGGGTAGATTTAGAATTGAATGCTTATCTTCATGGCAGGGTGAAGGTTGCGAAAGAAAGGGAACAAAGTGGTTTTGGCTGAATCCAGACTGAGAGTTCACAAGCAGATTATTGGCGAGTAGTTGATTGCTGTTATTCTTGATGATCTTTCCATCGCCTCACCAATGTGGCAATATTGGCCAGCTTAGATTTATTCTGTTTTGGTGGACAGGTCATACTCGAGCAATTTTTTTACTTTGTTAGGAAGATAGGAACAGGTTGGCAGGGATACAGCTGGGCTGTTGTCAGCATTGATAGTCTTTACTGTACATCAACTGTTTCTCAATATCACAGTACATCCATATCCATGGAATTGGCTGAGTCAGGACTTGTTCCCGAATGAGGAACAAAGTCTCATCTCCAGTTAATTAAAGCTGCCTGGGCCATTTCATTGGTTGACGGGCAGCCAGCAACATTGGGGATCCATTTCCTGCCAACCCCTTGGATATGGGGGTGGGAAACCCTGCCACCTATTGAATTCTGTCCTGTATTCCAATACTCAAGTAATTTATTTATATATTTATAAATGCTGTTGCCACATTTGGTGTCAGCAGCACTAAAACTCTCAAAGGCTGTTAGAACAACATTCTGCAACCGATGGCAAAAATGAATGTAATTCAATTTGTTTTGTTGCCTATCCTAGATCCCATTTACTTAAGTGAGCAGATTGCACGATCAGCTCAATACTGGAATAGCAAATTGCCTGGTTAAACTTTGTTTTTACCATATGTTTCAATCTCGTTTTTAGTTTTCCCTGGTATTATTCCTCAGTCTGTTTCTTTCTGCACATCCTGGGGGGGATAATACCATAGGGTCAAGAGGAAAGTTAGATTATTTGTCTGGATTGATTCCTGAGCGACTTTATTTTTACAGGTTAACAGTCAAATAAATGTTTGGAGGACTTGAACTGAAGACTGTAGTTTTGTCAAGTGGTTTCCCTCTAAAGTTAATTATTTGTTGTAATTATTTAAAGTAACAGAATTAGTTACTTGCATTAAATTCAGTTCATTAGATTTATCCATCCAAGTCCCAAATTAAATCTCTACTCTGATGCTGAGGTATCAGATTTTGAAATGAAATGAAAATCGCTTATTGTCACAAGTAGTCTTCAAATTAAGTTACTGTGAAAAGCCCCTAGTCGCCACATTCCGGTGCCTGTTCAGGGAGGCTGGTATGGGAATTGAACCCGGGCTGCTGGCATACCATGGTCTGCTGTTAAAAGCCAGCTATTTAGCCCTATGCTAAACCAGCCCCTGTGCCAAATTTCAGTGCCAGAAGCACTACATGTGGTCCCAGAGAGTTGAGGAGAAAATGAAGCTATTCTTGATAGTTACCTAGTGACTACAGCTAGAAAGTATGCACAGGTGTTGGGTGGGGATCTGACACCGTTCAGTCAAATAGTTTGTCACTACATACTGTCATGGTTCATATATGGCCACTGGGATGATGTACCGACCATTTCATGGAGAGCTACAGAAGGGGAAGAAGACAAATTTAAAGAATTTAAAAAGCCAGCAGATTTTAATCACACAAAAGAGATACCAATTAATAATTAATGAGATATTAATTACTCAGCCTTTAGCTACTTTGAAATGCTACTTCCCAGAATTCTGAATCAAATTTAGAAGCAATTCCATTCTATCATTTCCGGTCCTTTATCAAGTAGTTGACATCATATGAATGTAGGAGGGGTGATCAGTCAGTCCGTAGATGGTACGAAAATTGGTGGGGTGGTAACTAGTGAGCAAGATAGCCTTCAGGAGAATAGTGACAGACTGGTCAGATGGGCTGATCAGTGGCAAATGGAATTCAATCCGGTTAAGTGTGAGGTGATGTACTTGGGCAGGACAAACAAGGCAAGGGAATACATGATAAATGGCAGGACCCTGGGAAACGCTGAAGATCAGAGGAGCTTTTCTGGGCATGTACAGTCCCTTAAGGTAACAGAGCAGGTGGCTGCAGTGTTTGAGAAGGCACATGGTATACTTGCCTTGCCTTTATTAGCTGAGGCATAGAGTTTAAGAACTCGATGGAGGTTATGCTGGAACCGTATAAAACGTTGACTAGGCCACAGCTAGAGTATTGTGTGCAGTTCTGGAATCCATATTATCGGAGGAATGTGACAACACTGGAAAGGGCTCAGAGGAGATTTACCGGGATGTTGCCTGGGCAGAAGAGTTTTAGTTATGAAGAGAGATTGGATAGACTTGGAATGTTTTCCTTGGAGTAGAGGAGACTGAGGGGCGGGGGGGGGGGGGGGGGGGGGGGGGGGCGTAATTGAGATGTATAAAATTATGAGGGGCATAAGAGTAGACAGAACAAACATTGGAGAGATCAATGACCAGGGGGCATAGATTTAAGTGAGGGGCAGGAGGTTTAGAGGGGATGTGAGGAAAAACTTTTTTTACCCAGAAGGTGGTAGGAGTTTGGAATTTGCTGCCTGAAAGGGTTGTGGAGGCAGAGACCCTCATAACATTTAGGAAGCATTTACATGTGCACTTGCGACCCCAAGACATTAAGTGCTGGAAAATGGGATTCGAATAGTTAGATGGTTGCTTTTGACCAACGCAGACGTGATGGGCCAAAGGGCCTTTTCTGTGCTGTATGACTCTGTGGCTCAAAATGAGCTTTTTTGCATAAAGCAAGTTGCCATTAATATCCACCGTGAATCAAAACAGGTATGTAGATTATTTTTTCAAGCAATTTCTTTTTAAATTTTTCAATCCCCTGATGTCATTGAATCCTTGCTGGAATATATGGCCTCCAGCACCTCACCAAAGGTATGTGAACCCCACAAGTCAATGTTAACATGCTGCCGAGCTATGGAACAAAGATATCAGCCTTTGCCCAGTGCTAACATCCTTGCCTCTGAGTCAGACGTTTGTAGATTCAAGCCTCACTCCCAAAACTATACATATAGGGCACGATCTATCCAAATGGGGACAGAGTACCGTAGTGTGCAAGATTAGCCGGACGTTTCCCGGTGCTCAGTGTGCTGAGAAACACTCCGCTATCTAACGCCCATCTGGGTAGATCAGGCGCCTCAGCGCCCCAATCAGGCCGTTTTCTGAACTGAGTTCATGACGTCCCGATCTCTCAAGCCCCCAACACGACTCCCGAATTCCCCTCCCCCAACGAACCAACTCACTATGGGGGGGTGCCTGGGCCCCCCCATAACCCCCAACCCTATACAGTTTACACCCTCTTAACCCCCAAACTCCATACAGGGTACACCCTGGCCCAATTGCCACCTTGCAGAAAACGCCAGCCTGGTACCTTGGCAGTGTCCCTGCCAGCTGGTAGTGCCATCTGGGCACTTTGGCATTGCCAGGCTGGCACCTAGGTGCCTGTGCCAGGCTGGCAGTGCCATGGTGCCCAGGTGGAACCAGCAATGCCAGGGTGCCACCCTGCCCAGAGGGCAAGCACCTGGGGCCTCCGATCCCCTAGGGGACCCCCATGAGTGCTAATCCATCTGGGCCCTGTTTGTGGACACCAGCACTCGCCCGAGGTCTCCAAGGCGAGAGAGTTAGACCCCACGTCTAGGTTAGACCTCAGGAACACATCTTAAAGTGAGACCAGTTTTCTCATTCTAATATGTGGGCAGCACAGTAGCACAGTGGTTACCACAGTTGCTTCACAGCTCCAGGGTTCCAGGTTCAATTCCCGACTTGGGTCACTGTCTTCCTGGAGTCTGCATATTCTCCCCATGTCTGCATGGGTTTCCTCCGGGTGCTCCGGTTTCCTCCCACAGTCCAAAGATGTGCAGGTTAGGTGGATTGGCCATGCTAAATTATGTCCAAATAGTGTCTAAAAAAGTTTGGTTGGGTTACTGGAATAGGGTGGAGGTGTGGGCTTGGGTAGAGTGCTCTTTGCAAGGGCTGGTGCAGGCTCGATGGGTCGAATGGCCTCTGATGTGTTGGGTATGCCGGGTCTGCGAGGACTGCGTTTACTGCAGCAGTGAGAGAGACAGGCTTCCAACACTTGAAGAAATGCAACTCGATTTTAATGAACTCTTAACTATAATACATACTTTAACTGTGGGTTGACACTATGCTGACTTGACTGGAGACCTGAGGCTAACCTGACCAGACTATCTTACTACCACATGGTGTATGTTCTAGTTGCTGCTCACGGGCTCTGACTGTCTCAGAGGCTGGATCCCAAGAGAGCGGGAAAACTAGTGCCCTCTGGCTTTATAGTGGTCGTGTCCTGTCTGGTGATTGGCTGCTGTGTTCTGTGTGTTCGCTGGTCATCCTGTGTGTCAATCACTGCCTGCCTGTGCACCATCATATACCTGCGTGTATATTATGACATCTCCCCCCCCCTTTTTTTAAACTTATTTTTAAAAAATGTGTGTAGGTCAATAAATAGTGCGTGTGTGTACAGGAGCCTGACTATATACAAAGTATGTTAACGTATTTACATGGGAAAGTGTCTAGTACAGATAGAGGGCAGATAACAAATTAGAAAGAAACAATATGTACAGATGTGTAAACGGATCACAAGGTAATGCAGCATTCAGTCTATAAATTCAGTCTCTGTGGCGGGTGACGAATTCTGGTTGACCGCCTCAAGGGTGGGTCAGGGGCCGCCTGCACTTTAATGGGCGGAACTGCCGCCAATGTAGAGGTCGGTAAAAGAACTGGCAGATCGATGGCCTCGTGGAGGGGCACGTCCTGAGGAACCAGCTTCCCAGTGAGGCGGGACATCACGTTCAGGTGGCGGGTGTAGAAGTTGCCGCAGGGCCCGCCTATTACGCCGAAGAAAGGAGCCATCATGCATGCGAACGCGGAACGATCTCGGGGCCACGTGCTCAATCACCACAGCCGTGGCACACCAGCCACCGTCAGGTAGCAGAACACGAACTCGGTCAGCAGGAGCCAGAGCAGGGAGATCTGTGGCGTGGGTGTCGTTTGCCGACTTGCATTGAGCCCGAGACTGTTGAATCCTCTGCCGGACCGGGAAATTGTCAAGGTCCGGGATGTGGATAGCATGGATACCGTCGTCTGTAGTGTGCGGTTCATTGGCAGCTGTGCTGGGACAGGCCAGCGGACAAAGGAGTCGCCCTGTAGGCTAACAGCGCCAGGTTAAAATCCAAACCCAAGTCAGCAGCTTTGCACAACAGTCTTTTAACAATGTGCACCCCCTTTTCAGCCTTCCCATTCGACTCGGGTAGTGGGGGCTTGAAGTGACATGCGTAAAATTGTACAGCCGGGCAAAATCCGTCCACTCCTGGCTGAAGAAACAGGGCCATTATCAGTCATCACTGTAAGTGGAATGCCATGGCGGGCAAAAGTCTCTTTGCATGCCTTGATGACTGTTGCTGATGTGAGGTCAGTCAGTCTGACCACCTCGGGGTAGTTGGAAAAGTAGTCCACGAGGAGGACATAGTCTCGGCCCTTTGCATGAAAGAGGTCAATACCAACTTTGGACCATGGGGAGGACACCAGTTCATGCGACTGTAGAGTCTCTTTGGGCTGAGCCGGCTGGAACCTTTGACACGTTGGGCAATTGAGGACCATGTTGGCGATATCCTGACTGATGCCTGGCCAATATACTGCCTCTCGGGCTCGACGGCGACACTTTTCGATCCCCAGGTGACCCTCGTGGATTTGGCCAAGGACCAGCTCTCGCATCCTCTGTGGGATTACTATCCTGTCTAGCTTCATTAATATGCCGTCCACTACCGCTAGATCGTCCTTTATATTATAAAACTGGGGGCACTGCCCCTTTTGCCAACCATCCGTGAGATGTCACATTACCCGCTGGAGTAAAGGATCCCTGGCCGTCTCCTGGCCGTCTCCTGACTAATTTGCACGACCCTTTCATCAGTGGCCGGAAAGTTGGATGCACAAAACTTCACCTGATCGTCTAACTGACAGACAAAGTCCGACTGCTCACACGGCATGGTGATGGATCTATAGAGCGCTTCGGCCACAATGTAGACAAGGTCGAAATCGTAGCGGCGGAGTTTGAGGAGGATATGTTGTAGTCGTGGCGTCATATCATTTAGGTCTTTTTGGATGATGTGAACCAATGGCCTGTGGTCTGTCTCGACTGTGAATTTGGGGAGTCCATACACGTAATCATGGAATTTGTCAATCCCTGTGAGGAGGCCCAGGCATTCTTTTTCAATCTGAGCGTATCATTGCTCAGTAGGTGTCATGGCTCTAGAAGCATATGCGACTGGGGCCCAGGAGGAGGATTCATCCCGCTGTAGGAGTACTACCCCAATGCCAGCCTGGCTTGCATCGGTGGAGATCTTCATCTCCTTGGCGAAGTCGAAAAACGCCAGTACCGGGGCCTTGGTGAGTTTCGCCCTGAGCTCATGCCACTCTTGCTCATAAGCGGGGAGCCACTGGAAGTCCGTAGTTTTTTTGACAAGATTGTGGAGAGCTGTGGTGTGTGTTGCAAGATTGGGGGATAAACTTCCCAAGGAAATTGACCATCCCTAGGAAGCGGAGGACCCCCTTCTTGTCCTCCGGGGTCTTCATGGCGTTGATCGCCGACACCTTATCTGCATTTGGCTGCACACCGAACTGCGAAATATGGTCGCCAAGGAACTTTATTTCTGCTTGACTGAACAAGCATTTGGCTCTATTGAGTGGGAGACCATGCTCGTGGATCCTGTGGGACATTCGCTTGAGGCGATCGATGTGCTCCTGAGGCGTTGTGGTCCAGATAATAATATCATCGACGTACACTCGCACCCCCTCGATGCCCTCCATCATTTGCTCCATTATGCGGTGGAACACCTCCGAGGCGGAGCTGATGTCAAAGGGCATCCGGTTGTAACAGTAGCGACCGAACGGGGTGTTAAATGTGCACAATGTTCGACTGGGCGCGTCCAGCTGTATTGGCCAAAACACCTTGGAGGCATCCAGCTTCGTGAAAAGCTTGGCGTGAGCCATTTCGCTGGTGAGCTCTTCTCGTTTAGGGATAGGGTAGTGTTCCCTCATGATGTTACGGTTCAAATCTTTGGGGTCGATACAAATGCGAAGTTCCCCTGACGGTTTTTTGACACAAACCATGGAGCTAACACAGTCCGTGGGTTCAGTGACCTTAGAAATGACGCCCTCGTCCTGGAGGTCTTGAAGCTGCTGCTTGAGGCGTTCCTTAAGGGGTGCCGGCACCCGACGCGGTGCATGAACCACAGGTGCGGCATTCGGCTTCAGCAGTATCTTGTTGGTAGTGCAAGGTAGTGTACCCATACCTTCGAAGATGCTGTGGTATTGTGCTATGATGTCATGAAATGAAATGAAATGAAAATCGCTTATTGTCACAAGTAGGCTTCAATGAAGTTACTGTGAAAAGCCCCTAGTCGCCACATTCCGGCGCCTGTTCGGGAGGCTGGTACGGGAATTGAACCGTGCTGCTGGCCTGCCTTGGTCTGCTTTAAAAGCCAGCGATTTAGCCCAGTGTGCTAAATCATCTAATTGGGCTTGGAAGTTGACATCTGGCGAGGCCGTTGCTTCTGCCGACGACATGGTGTGAACCCGCTGCACAAGATTCAGGATTTTGCAGGCCCGAGCACCGAGCAGGGAAGCTCTGTTGGTTCCTACAATTTCAAAACACAGGGTTGCTTTTGAAGAATGATGGGATACCACAAGCTGGCATGAGCCACTGGCAGCAAAGGCATTGCCATTGTAGTCTAGGAGCTGGCAGGCCGGGGAAGAATGCTTGGCTTGACGCGGATGGTGTCAAGGTCAGACTTTGAAATGAGGTTCGCTGAAGCGCCGGTGTCCAGCCTGAAGCTTATGCGAGCCTCGTTGACCATAAGGGTGGCACATCATTCGTCGTCTGGATCAATGCTCATCACTGGGACTTGTTTCACCTTCTTCGCTGAAAGCATCGTATGCTTGGTGATGATGCCCACCCTGAATGGGGATGTGAGGCCATCGGTGTCGGAATCTGGAACCATGTCAGAGTCGGAGTCTGCAATGGGTTGCTGTACTGACCGGATATTCCTGCGCTGCGACTGGGATTGCTGTGTGGTGGGTAGTTGAGCAGTGTGGTGGGTAGTTGAGCAGATCTGCACAGGGCTGCGTAGTGGCCAAGCTTGTCACACTGGAGACAGCATCGAGATTTTGCGGTACATTACCGCTTTAAATGGGCGGAGTCACAGTTGTTGCACGTCATGGCGACGACATCAGGACGCTCCGTGCGCCACCGCGCATGCGCGGTGCGGTCGAACGATGTGCGCACCTGCACAGTTTGGTCGTCGGCCTCGCCATCCCCTTGGTCGTGGCACGCATGTGCAGGAGGCCAGGAAAAGTGCACGAAATGGCCGCCCTCATCCAGACCCAGGCCCTGGAGCTGTTTTACGGCCTGCACCCGCTCCGCATCGTGGGGGCCTTGCCGCGCCATCTCTGCCGCCTTGATATGGGAGTACCGGTTGTTAGCGTGCTCATGGAGGAAGCAGGTTTCGATGGCGATGGTAAGGGTGAACTGCTTAACATTAAGGAGCTGCTGGCGAAGGGGGATCAGAGTGGACCACAAAAACGATCTGGTCGCGGACCATGGAGTCGGAAGTGGAGCCGTAATTGCAGGACTGCGCGAGGATACGGAGATGGGTGAAGAAAGACTGAAAAGGTTCATCCTTACCCTGAAGCCTCTGCTGGAACACATAGCGTTCAAAGCTCTCGTTGACTTCGATGTCACAGTGGCTGTCGAACTTCAGCAGGACTGTTTTAAACTTTGTCTTGTCCTCGCCTTCAGCAAAGGTGAGGGAGTTCAAGATGTGGATAGCGTGGTCCCCGGCTGTAGAGAGGTAGAGAGTGATCTTCCTGGCATCTGATGCGGTTTCGAGGTCAGTGGCTTCAAGATACAGCTGGAACTTCTGCTTGAAAATCTTCCAGTTAGCACCGAGGTTGACGGCGATGCGGAGCTGCGGGGGAGGGCGGACGCTGTCCATGTTACCGGATGGCTGATCGCTGGTCAAAGGCAGACTATCTCAAGGTAGGTCCGTCAAACTCTAGCATGACTCACTGGTACCATGATGTGTTGGGTATGCTGGGTCTGCGAGGACTGCATTTACTGCAGCAGTGAGAGAGACAGGCTTCCAACACTTGAAGAAATGCAACTCGATTTTATTGAACTCTTAACTATCATACATTCTTTACCCATACCATCGAAGTCGCTGTGGTATTGTGCTATGATGTCATGAAATGAAATGAAATGAAAATCGCTTATTGTCACAAGTAGGCTTCAATGAAGTTACTGTGAAAAGCCCCTAGTCGCCACATTCTAGCGCCTGTTTGGGGAGGCTGGTATGGGAATTGAACTGTGCTGCTGGCCTGCCTTGGTCTGCTTTAAAAGCCAGCGATTTAGCCCAGTGTGCTAAACCATCTAATTGGGCTTGGAAGTTGACATCTGGCGAGGCCGTTGCCTCTGCGGATGACATGGTGTGAACCCGCTGCACAAGATTCAGGACTGTGGGTTGACACTATGCTGACTTGACTGGAGACCTGAGGCTAACCTGACCAGACTATCTTACTACCACATGGTGTATGTTCTAGTTGCTGCTCACGGGCTCTGACTGTCTCAAGAGAGCGGGAAAACAAGTGCAATCTGGCTTTATAGTGGTCATGTCCTGTCTGGTGATCGGCTGCTGTGTTCTGTATGTTCACTGGTCATCCTGTGTGTCAATCACTGCCTGTCTGTGCACCATCATATACCTGCGTGTATATTATGACAGCCTCCTTCTGCACTGTAAATTCTACAAATGGGGCTTGTCGCAAACAGTGTGCTAAATAGCTGGCTTGTAATGCAGAACAAGGCAGCAGCGTGGGTTCAATTCTCGTACTGGCCTCCCCGAACAGGCGCCGGAATGTGACGACTCGGGGCTTTTCATAGTAACTTCATTGAAGCCTACTTGTGACAATAAGTGATTATTATTATTATGAATAATATTCAGATTTGCCAGTCAGTGATTGCAACATCTCACAAAATCATGTTTGATCTCATGAGGGTGGCAAGCCGTATATATCCTGCAAGTAGGATCCACTGGCGTCTATCGGTCGCATTGCACCATGCTGCGCTGCTTTTCAGGTGTTATGCAACTGGTAGATCCTGCCGATAATCTCAGCTGACATTCAGACACAACATGTGCTGCACTATTGAAGGTGCTATTTTTCAGATGAGACATGAGGTCCCTTACCCTTTCAGGTAGATGTAAAAGTTCCCATGGCACTATTTATAAAAAACAGAGCAACCGACGTCTCTAAGAACATAAATTGCGGCCAGTGTGTTACTATGTTTTTCTCCATTACAACAGTGACTATGGTGGTGGTGTGTTAGAGATCACTAAGGAAGTCTATGTTGCCATGGTAACATGCACTTTTACATGAGTGTTGTAGTCTGTATCATTGGATATTGATGGTAGAGGCGCCTCCAAATTTGTTTCCAAAACATATGGTTGACCAGAAATACCTCCTGTGCTTAACACCTATCATTAGCATACAGTAGAAGGATTTGCAGGTTGATAATCAACTTATTTAGCTGAGTTATGGAGGCAGCTTTCATGGCCATCATGTCCTGAGGTGGGACCCGAATTTGAAATTTCTGGCTTGGAGGGATTCGGATTTGGGTTTATTGTCACGTGTACCGAGGTACAGTGAAAAGTATTGTCCAAACAGATCGTTCCAAACATGAAAAACATAGGACATACGAGAAATACACAATGTAAATACATAAACATAGACATCGGGCGAAGCATATCGAGTGTAGTGCTACTCAGTGGAGAAGATGCGTGGAGACATCAGTGCAGTCCATAAGAGTGTCAGTCACCTTATCAGGGCTGCAAAGGTCTGGTAACAGCGAGGAAGAAGTTGTTTTTGAATCTATTAGTATGTGTTCTCAGACTTTTGTATCTCCTACCAGTGGAAGATGTTGGAAGAGTGACTAAGCCGGGAGGGAGGGGTCTTTGATTATGCTTAAATGACCATACTTCAAAAGTATTTAATTGGCCTGATGGTGCTTTGGGACACCTGGAGCGAGATTCTCCGACCCCCCGCCGGGTCGGAGAATCGCCGGGGGCTGGCGTGAATCCCGCCCCCGCCGGTTGCCGAAGTCTCCGGCACCGGAGATTCGGCGGGGGCGGGAATCGCGCCACACCGGTTGGCGGGCCCCCCGCGCGATTCTCCGGCCCGGATGGGCCGAAGTCCCGCCGCTAAAATGCCTGTCCCGCCGGCGTAGATTAAACCACCTACCTTACCGGCGGGACAAGGCGGCGCGGGCGGGCTCCTGGGGGGGGCGCGGGGCGATCAGGCCCCGGGGGGTGCCCCCACGCTGGCCTGGCCCACGATCAGGGCCCACCGATCCGTGGGCGGGCCTGTGCCGTGGGGGCACTCTTTTCCTTCCGCCTCCGCCACGGTCTCCACCATGGCGGAGGCAGAAGAGACTCCCTCCACTGCGCATTCGCGGGAATGCCGTCAGCGGCCGCTGACGCTCCCGCGCACGCGCCGCCCAGAGATGTCATTTCCGCGCCAGCTGGCGGGGCACCAAAGGCCTTTTCCGCCAGCTGGCGGGGCGGAAATTCGTCCGGCGCCGACCTAGCCCCTTAAGGTTGGGGCTCGGCCCCCAAACATGCGGAGCATTCCGCACCTTTGGGGCAGCGCGATGCCTGACTGATTTGTGCCGTTTTGTGCACCTGTCGGTGGACATCGCGCCGTTTCCGGAGAATTTCGCCCCAGGTGTTGTGAAAGGCACAACGTGCATGCAGTTCTTTCTTCATGACAGAGCTAAGCTACTCTGTCTGAACCAGATGTTCCAGCTATTGGGACCAGGATCCCTAAGATAATTTTTTCCCTCTTATTTGCATACCCCTATTTGCAGTTTTTTGGATAAAACCTGCGAAAAGTACGTGTCAGATAGTTCACCCTGCACTCTTCAACAGCAGCTTGAGGGACAACCCGACAAGGAAACACTGTATGGCTTACTCGTATTGTTCTCAAATAACCTCAGTGTGCTTTATCAATATTTTTATTATCCTTGTATGGAATGACAACTGTACCAAGAGAGAAGCAGGACCAGTTCCTCTGAAGAATGCACAGCTTTACTGATGCAGACCTTCAAATTGTCCTTGACTAAATTGGTGGCAGATGCCACAGGCTCCTGGGCATGACTGACTCCAAGCTTGTCAAGAGTGTAACTTCTGTTGCTGAGAGGGAAGTGGTGCTGACACTGGGTACCAATTTGCTCACCCCTGAGACTGCAGAACAGTACTGGAAAAAGTTCAATCACCTTATCAGGACTGCGAAGGTTACACACAGAATACTCTCCTCTTTTTTTCTCCTTCTCTGCCTTGGGTTCCAGCACACTCAATGAAGCAACATTTAGACAATCAACCCATCGCCACCCCATCACCCTCCATGACTAGTGAGCTACTCTCCAGACACTATGTGTGGCAGGCTTGGTCCTCAAAATAGCTCAGGCCTCTCACGAGTGATTGGGAATGGATATTCTGATCATCCCAGCCACATAAAACATGTCCCCCATGAAGTGGGTGGATAGTTTGAGCCAACATCTCTGTTGTCATGGACTGACTAAGCAGTGACGTAGTAGAGTGCGTATATTTTCTAAATTCAATTCTGGACACATTGGCTGACAATCACCCAGATAATCCGAATTGGTGGAACACAATCTTATCTGGTTGTCGGGACATCTCCTTGCTCTGGCTCCAGACGCCGCTCATTTGTCCTATTACCAATGGCTCCCATTACTCTGGGGCTGTTTTCTCAAGAACAATGTATATTTACATTACACCTTTAATAAACTAAAATGTCTGAAGGCACTTCACATATTATATATATTTTTAAAAATATTTTTTTATACTCCTCATTTTCATCAAATACTCAACAATTCATGGACTGAATTCATGGACAATTAGGACTGAGTTTAGGAGGAACTTCTTCACCCAAAGGGTTGTGAATCTATGGAATTCCTTGCAGTGAAGCAGCTGAGGCTCCTTTATTAAATGTTTTTAGGATAAAGATAGATAGTTTTTTGAAGAATAAAGGGATTAAGGGTTATGGTGTTCGGGCCGGAAAGTGGAGCTGAGTCCACAAAAGATCAGCCATGATCTCATTGAATGGCGGAGCAGGCTCGAGGGTCCAGATGGCCGACTCCTGCTCCTAGTTCTTATGTTCTTATGTAAAAGATAACCAACAATAACACATACAATATCAATCCCCCAACCAGCATCCCCTTCAACATACAAACCCAAACATCATTCCTACATTCCATACACAACAAAACAAAAAGACCAAAAGAGAATTAACGATCATCCCATAAAAAATGTGCTCAACGCCCCCAATAGCCCTCCTCTAATGTTGGATGGCATCCGATTCTTGAAAGTGCATAATAAACGATGCCCATGAATTGTAGAACCCTTCCATCCTCCCCCTCAGCTCAAACGTCAGCTTCTCGAGCGTCACAAATTCCAGCAGGTCACCCCATGAAGCCCAGGCACAGGGCGGAGAAGCTGACCTCCACCCTAGCAAGGCCCGCCTGCAGCCCGGGCCAGTCCAACACCCCGAAAATGGCTTCTAGGCGCCCTGGCTCCAAACTCACTTGTCACCCCCGAGATGACCTTAAAAACCTCTCTCCAATACCCCTCCAGCTTCGGGCAGGACCAAAACATGTGAATATGGTTTGCGGGGCTCCTCCCACAGCGCTCACCTATATCCTCCACCATATATCCTTCACCTCCTCATAGAGTCAGCTCATCCTCCCCCAACCTTTCCTCCCACGTGGCTTTAATACCCTGCAAGGATCCTTACCCTCCCCCAAAATCCTCCCATAAATCGCTGACACCACCCACTTCTCCATTTCCCCTGCCGTCAATACCTCTTCCAACAACATGGGGGCCAGCACCATCGGGAAGCTCTGAACCTCCTTCCTGGCAAAGTCACAGAGCTGCAGGTATCTAAATACTTCCCATGCCCCAGTTCATATTTCCCCCCAACTCCTCAAGCCTCACAAAATGACCTCCCCGGAATGCCCTCTCCTCCCATCTTCGAAACCTCCCATCCAACTTCCCTGGCTCAAACCTATGGTTCCCCCTAATCGGCATCTCTATTGATCCCG
The DNA here is from genome assembly GCF_047496885.1 of Scyliorhinus torazame. Taxonomy (NCBI): domain Eukaryota; kingdom Metazoa; phylum Chordata; class Chondrichthyes; order Carcharhiniformes; family Scyliorhinidae; genus Scyliorhinus; species Scyliorhinus torazame. Next base: position 148,375,793 of record NC_092722.1, on the reverse strand, counting down.
CCCACAACTTGAAGCGCTGCCTCAACTGCCTCCACCACCGAACCCACAGAATAATTACCTGGGGCCATCGGGAGCGGCGCTGTTGCCAATGCCCTCAGCCCAGTCAACGCTTGCGCCCCCCCCAACCCCCCGACTGGGCAAGCGAGCACAACTGCGACCTAGCCAGCCTTGGTGCATGCACCAAGTTCCAGTCCCTACCCACTATCAGCTCAAGTGCGTCCATGTCAAGAATGACCCCACATACCTTCCTCATGAACCTTACATCATCCCAGTTAGGGCCATACATACTTGCCAAAGCCACCAACCTCCCCTCCACTGCCCCTGTTACTATCACATATCTAATCCCCGGGTCCACCACACCTTCTCCACCTGGAACCTCACTCTCTAACTGACCAAAACGACTAACCCCCCCTTGCCCTTCTGCCAAACCCCAAACGAAAAATGTGGTTTACTCAGCCCTTCCTGAGTCTCCTGTAATATTAGCCACATTGATCTTTAAACTTTTTAGGTGCGCGAACACCCACAATCTCTTTAATGGCCCTCCCAAACCCCTCACGTTCCACGTAACTAACGTAACCGGGGGTCTCTTCCCCCCCCCCCTTCTACCATCATAACTCCGGCCCTGCCCACTGGACGTGACCCGCCCCCACCCATTGTTATCAACGAACCCCTCCCTCAACCACTTCCTCTCGAAAACACCTCACCCAGTATTGATCCCCTCCCCCTCCCCCTTTTCGCACATCCTACGCCCATTGAAACCTGCTCACCAGGCTCCAATGCCCGTAGCCCTTCCCCCACCACACCTCCGTTCCCTAGCTGACTTAAGCTTGCTAGTGCGGGGGCCCCTGCACAGCCCCCCCCCCCCCCACCCCACTTCTCCCCACCCATTGTTACTGATGCACAATCAATAACCTCAGAAACGAGATTGGAGACAATTGAAGGCTTTAATACGCTGGATGTTTCCCCCAGCAGCGCAGGTACAGAAGGAAGCTGCTGGGGCGGCACGGGCTTTTCTCCACCAATGGTATTCCGGCATTACTAGGTACCGTAATCCTCCTAACACAGACTACCACATTCACCCCCTGTTAAAAAAGAGTCCGGCGGGGGTGGTGGCTTCGTATTACAACATGGTAGAAGTGGTAGAAGTTATAGTTATGAAGGTACCGTAATGCCTCCGTATAGCGTTTTGCCGCATTACAACTTTTAACTATTTACAACAGTAATGTACATTTCAAAAGGAAGCAATTAGTTGATCAGGGGCAATTAGTCTTTACCACCACTACATGAGCTCTCCAGGGACTGTTGCTAGCCTCAATGACACCTTCCTTCAGTAACCGTTGGACCTCTGACCTAATAAAAATCCGGTCATGGGCACTATAGCATCTGCTCCTGGTGGCGACGGGTTTCCAATCCGGGGTGAGGTTCCCAAACAGGGAGGGCAGATCGATCTTGAGGGTCGCGAGGCTGCAGACAGTGAGGGGGGTTATAGGGCCGCCAAATTTGAACGTTAGACTTTGGAGGTTACACTGAAAATCCAATCCTAGGAGTGTGGCCGCGCAGAGGTGGGGAAGGACGTAGTTTTTGAACTCCCTACCTTGGACTGTGAGGTTAGCTATACAAAACTCTTTGATCTCTACTGAGTGAGATCCGGAGGCCAGGGAAATTTTTTGATTAACGGGATGGACAGGGAGAGAACAGCGTCTTACCGTGTCGGGGTGTATGAAGCTCTCCGTGCTCCCAGAGTCGGTTAGGCAGGACGTTTCATGCCCGCTGATAAGCACCGTCATTGTAGCAGTCGATAGTGTTCGGGGCCGAGACTGGTCCAGGATCACCGAGGCTACTCGTGGCAGCAGTTGAAGGTTCTCTTCGGGCGGTGTGTGGTCAGCTGAGAGCTGGGGTCTTGGGAGTCCTTCCAAGATGGCGGCACCCATTGGTCGCACATGGCTGGCGGTGCACAAAATGGCGGCGCCCATCCATTGCACGTGGCTTCCGCGGGACAAGATGGCGGTGTTTGGAGGCCGCACGTGGCCCTGGAGGAGGAAGATGGCGGCGCCCGCTGGCCCCACGGGGACCGTGGAGAGGATTGTGGTGGCGGTCCACATTCGCCACCAGAGACCGCAGTGACCGCCCGGGCCTGACATACCGCCACAAAGTGGCCCTTTTTACCGCATCCCTTGCAGGTGGATGCGCGGGGAACAGCATACCTGCAACAAAAGCGTCCCGGATCAAAAGTTGTGTGTGGTCCCTCGCCGAAACTTGCGGCCAGCTGCAGTTTCTCCCCAACACCAGGAGCGCACAGTAGCATTCTTCCAGCGATTCCCCAGGGATTTGTCGCCTCGTCGCTAGCAGAAGTCGAGCGTAGACCTGGTTTACCAGGCGAATATAATGTCCTTTCAGCAGCTCCATTGCTGCATCGAAGTCGTCCGCGTCCTCGATGAGGGTGTAAATTTCTGGGCTCACCCTCGAGTGCAGGGCTTGCAGTTTCTGTTCTCCCGTGGGTGTGTTTTCGGCCGTTCCGAGGTATCCGTTAAAACCCGCCAGCCAGTGCTTGAAGGTTACCGCTGAGTTTGTCGCGTGGGGGCTGAGTTGCAGACACTCTGGCTTGATTCGGAGCTCCATTCTTTTAAATCTAGCGTATTAAATTGATGCACAATCAATAACCTCAGAAACAAGATTGGAGACAATTGAAGGCTTTAATACGCTAAATGTTTCCCCCAGCAGCGCAGGTACAGAAGAAAGCTGCTGGGGCAGCACGGGCTCTTATACCCCACCTTGCAAGGCGGAGCTAACATGCAAGCTTATCCAATGGGAACAAATACATTCTCCACCAACGGTATTCCGACATTACTAGATACCGTCATCCTCCTAACACAGACTACCACTGTTGCCCATCGAACCCCTCCCCCCTCCCAGAATCCCCCATCCACTTCCTCTCAAAAACACCTCACCCAGTATCGATCTCCTCCCCCCACCACTCTTTTCACGCCTTCTAGGCCCATCCAAACCGGCTCACCAGGCTCCAATGTCTGCAGCCCCTCCCCCCCCCCCCCCCGCACCTCCTTTCACTAGCTGACTTAAGCTTGCTAGTGCGTGGGCCCCGCCCAGGCTCCACTCCCCCCCCCCCCCCCCCCTCTCCCCGCCCGGTCCCAGGAAAACAAAAAATTACATACCCCCTTCAAACAAACATATCCAGTGCAAAGATACAAATCCCAGAAAAACCATCGCTATAAAAAACAAAGACAGAACCCCCCCCCCCACCTTACCTTATCCAAAACTACAACTCTACCCCATTTAACCCATATAACAGCATGAAGTAAAAAATAGAACTATATACACTCTTGCAACTCCCCTCCCCTCGGTACAAGACCTCAGTCCCATTCCTCACTTCTGCCACAAACCTTCCGCCTTCACAAACGGTACCGCCGCCTCCACCTTATTGAAATAAAAGTCTCTGGAGTTGTAGGTCACCCTCAACTTCGTTGGGTACACAACATCAAACCGCACCGCACTGTTATACAGTGCCATCTTCACTCGGCCGTAGGTCGCTCACCTCCTCGCCGGCTCCACAGTTAAGTCCTGGTAAATACGAACACCAGCTCCAGCCCACTGCACCTCCCGTTTCTGCTTCGCCCACCTCAGGACCTTCTCTCCTTCACGTGGTACCTTCCTCCATTCCCTTCATTTTCTCACTCTGCTCTCGTACCTCGGCCGATGCCTTTGATACAGCCACCTTCACCGAGGCAACTGCCTCCTCCACCAGCACCTTCAGCGCTGCCATCATCTCCCTCCTCATTGCCTCCATGTGCTTTGCGACTGCTTCTCCAATTCCAAAGCCATCACCTTCGGTCATCTTTTTTGCCGTGAGCATTGTGGCTCCACCCAGTGTCCCAGCTTTCATCACCTTGCAAGTTCCCGGGCTGGCCCTTTCACTCGATGGTGAACCTTCACTCCCTCCCTTCTTCATGGCGGCTTTCTTCTGGTTTTTCAACATCTTCGGCTCCTTATGCCTTCCAGGTCACAGCGGCATTAAAGCAAAATATGACACTAAGCCATATAAGGTCAGATAGCAAAAATCTTGCTCAAAGCGAGAGTTTTAGGGAGTGACTTAAAGGCAAACAGTGAGGTAGAAAGGCAGAGAGAAGCAAGTAGAGGCATGTTTAGAGCATAGGCAACTGAAGGTGTTATTAAAATCAGGGATTCTCAAGAATCCAGAAGGGCTGTGGGATTGGAGGAAACTTCAGAATTAGGTAGGAGTGGGGTGATGATGGACTTGAAAAGAAGGATGAGAAATTTAATGTCACAATATTGCTTGACTGGGAAGGGATGTAGGTTAGTTAGCATAGGGATGATAGGTGAATGGACTTGCTGTGAGTTAAGACATGGCAGTGGAGTTTTGGATGACCTCACGTTCATTGATGTAGAATATGAGGGCCCTGCCAGGGATGCATTGGAATAGTTCAGTCTGAAGGTAAGAAAGACATAATTGAGGTGTTCAGCAGCAGATGAGTGGAAACAGGGAAAAGACGGATTCCGTTACAGAAGTGAAAATGGGTGAGTCATAGAATCATACAGACCTTCAGACCAACTTGTCCATGTCACCCAATTTATTCCACTAAGCTAGTCCCGATTACCTGCATTTGGCCCATACCCCTCTATACCCATCTTATCCATATAACTGTCTACAATGCTGTCTAAATGTCTTAGTGATGCTGCTAATATGTAGTCAGAAGCTCATCTTGGGGTCAAATATGACACCACAGTTGTAAACAGACTGGCTTAATTTCAGATGGATCAAATTAATACCTAGAGAGTTTGGAACAGGGACTGAAAACAATAGCTTCAGTCTTCCCAATATTTAATTAGAGGACAGTTCTGACCAACAAGCACTGTGTCATCAGTGTGCCTGAGAAAACTAATGCTGTGCCTTCAGATGATGTTGTCGAGGGGCAGCATGTAGATGAGAAATAAGAGGGACCAAGGATAGATCCTTGGGGGATACCAGAGGTAAGTTTGGGAATAGGAAAATGAAGCCATTGCAAGTGATACTCTGATTCTGATTAGATCGAGATGAATGAAACTACTTGAGAACAGTCCCATCGTGGGGATGGTTGTGGGTATTGGGGTAGTTGGAGTGTGGAACATGCGAACTGCAACCGCAGAATTGAATCTTTGTCTAAATTAATGTCCCTCAGTGAGTCTACCCTTCTACTCTTTGAAAAAACGAGACCGACATCCTCCAATTAATTTGTATCCCACTGTATCAACCACCCACAAGGTCAGGGCCGTGATTTGTATCTGCACGGTCCTTGGGTACTTGTTCAAGATTGAGTTTTGTGAACTGGGGCATTTTTTTGAGCCTTTGTTTGACGAGGACAGCTCATCCTAACTATTCTAGTCCGGAGTGGGAGCTCACACTGTGCGCAGCTAAATGGAAAAACCCTAATATTTGTAAGACAAACATTTGGGAACCACCTATAAATTTAGTTATATTTATTTTTTCAGAAATTATCAGATTGTGGGCTAGGTTTTCAGCAGGTTCGGTTCATGGCAACTTGTTGTGTAACCTTTGCAGAGTTTCGTTCCACTGGCAAAACACACTCCATTAAAAGTTTGTGAAGGACCGGACATGCACTGTAAAATTCAGTTCGCATATCTTTGTTCATTAATTTTTGGGAAGTGGATGCAATCAATAATTGCATCATTATACATCTTTAATTATAAAACATGACACTCATTTCACCAAGGGAACAGTATCTTTGAAAGAACTTGTAGCTAATTAGCATGTCTGATAGTGGCAGTTTGTGATTAAGTCACATGTCAAAGAGGAAACCAGCAGAAGGTTTATTTTAAAAGTGGGGTAGTGACAATAATACTGTATCAGGAAGAGAACAGAATGAAAGCTTGCTAGAACTGTTTTCATTGCATTATGGAACTGTAATTTTATTGAAAATCCTTTTGTAGGAAGTGTTAAAGTGCACACTTCTCAGAGGAAGGTGCTGATGGTTAAACTACACAGTTGGGGTGAATTTTTGCACCACATGGGCTTTTCCCAGTTGATATTATCTGGTGCAACTACTGTATACTGTTGCTTTCTTAGCAAGTGTGTGTATGCACTGTACAAGGTCTCAAAGCACAGCATTGTTATTTGCTGCGTTACTATAGGGTGTTGCGATGTTGAATATTGGTACAATGTTTGGATCACTGAGGTCATGTCATGAAACATAGTTTCTGTTATGGTTATAATACAGTGCTGTGTTCACTGGAGAAATGAATACAGTACCAACTATGTCTGTGTGAATGGTGGCGGGTTCACTGGCATGGACGCAAGTCGTCCTCAGTCAACTCAGTGGAAAATGTATCTGATTTTGAAGGTACCGGGCAGATTGTCTAACAAAGAAATACTTTTAAATTGCAGAAAATATTACATTGTTGATATTTTTAAACTATTTACAGTTTATTTTCAATGTGCGGTGATCTGGCTCGGAACAAAATATTGTTTAATAAGACATAGGCCTGAATTTTAAGCTCCCCTTCAGTGGGATTTGAGGCAGGGGGAGCGCGAACAATTCAAGAAAAAGCAAATTGGCCCACATCCCAATGTGACTTTCCCCATTTTCCAGGAACAGTCCGCACACGATGTTCTGTGCCTCTCTTCAAACAAGGTCCCCATTCTGGACGTGATTTCACAGTTGGGAAGACAGGGCCTCAGATGGGAAGCCTGCCGTTACCCATATTAGATTTCATAGATTTCATAGAATTTACAGTGCAGAAGGAGGCCATTCGGCCCATCGAGTCTGCACCGGCTCTTGGAAAGAGCACCCTACCCAAGATCCACACCTCCACCCTATCCCCATAACCCAGTAACCCCACCCAACACTAAGGGCAATTTTGAACACTAAGGGCAATTTAGAATGGCCAATCCACCTATCCTGCACATCTTTGGACTGTGGAAGGAAACCGGAGCACCCGGAGGAAACCCACGCACACACTGGGAGGATGTGCAGACTCGCACAGACAGTGACCCAAGCCCACTTAATGGCCAGAAGGGCCTTTTCCCTTCCTGCAGCCTCACTTTTCAGCAGAGGCTGGATAACTGAAGGTGGGTAATAGAAAAATTCTCCGGCCTCAATCTTTGGGTGGGAAAGTGGAGGCAGAGGGGCACCTCCATGTGAAGCCTCCATCTGACTGGGGGCTTTCCCCCAAGGACCAGTCTCCTTTGGACACTCCACCCCACTCCCGGCCTATCCTACAACCCCCTCAGGGCATTACCTCCCTTCCCTTCGATTCCTGCAACATACCCTCACACTGGCTCCATGCACTTAGTCCCAGGCAATGCAGGCATGACAGATGACAGCCAATCCATGGGTCTTCCTTCTAAGTGCCTGCTGCCAATCAACGCTCATTTGAGCGTGGCATGGCAGTAGGCCTGTCTGTCATTCGAGCCTCCACCATGCGAAAAACTCAGGCCATAATTTCTTGTGGAAAAAAAATAAATCTGTTGGTTTACTTTCTACAATTTATACAGTCTTATACAGCCTAAATATTAGTCAGATCTTGGATTGCATGAGGTTGCGATGCTGTCATTTCATTTAGGCACCGATTAAAACATACAAGGACGTTTTATTGCAGTTCCTCATTGCTTGTTTCTTCAACCATGACCTCAGTGAATGGCAGAACAAGACCGAGAGACAGAATGACCTACCCCTGTTCCTGTGTCCCTCTGCCTCACGTTTTGAACTACACATTGAACTTTTCTTTCCTTCATTCCCAATTCTCTTAACGCGTCTGCTCTTCATTTAGATTTCCCCACTGCACCCTCTTCCTCCCGTCTCCATTACTTCACAAAGGGGCTTTCTGCTATTGTGGAGAAAGTGACAATGACTAACCATTGTACATATTAATGAAGAAAAATCTCCCCAAATCCTTCACAGAGCCATAATCAAAAGCTGGACACCGAGCCAAAGAAAGAGATAGATGACCGGAAGCTCAGTCATGGGTTAAGAATTTTGACGGGAGGCTTAAAAGATTGGGGAGAAAATTACAGAGCGTGGAACTTGGATGACTACATGGTTGGCAATAGTTTGGGGTGAAGAATGAGAGAGACTCATAAGAGGACAAAATTAGTGGAACAGAGTGTCTGTGGGGTAAGAGGCAGAGTTGGCAGAATTGAGAAAGACAGATCGGTTTAAACCCAAGTTTAAAAAACCATGGTGTTGGGGAATTGGGAACCGATTTCAAAACAGGAAAACCTCACAAACAGCAGACACTAATAACAATGTTCTTGGCACGCAAGATGTGTTTTTCTAATGTAGTATGAAGGGCAGAAGGGCAAGAGTTCATACAATGTAATCTGGAGAATTTACTGCAGTAGTGTTTCCAGTCCAATGACAGGAAAGCACGCCTGGACCTGACTCTTAGAAATGAGATGACCCAAGTGGATCAAATATCAGTTGAACATTTCGGGGACAGTGATCATAGTAGCATAAGCTTTAGAATGGCTATGGGAAACGACAAGGAACAATCGAGAGTAAGAATAATTAACTGGGAGAAAAACAACTTCAATAGGATAAGAATGGATCTGGGTTGAATAAATTGTAATCAAAGGCCAACAGGAAAAATGGAGCTGAAGAATGAACCACCTTCAAAGAAATGGTTCAGGCACAGTCAAGGTATATTTTCTGAAGGAGAAAGGTAGGGGACTGGATTCTTCTGCCCTGCCCGCTGAAAGATCGCCACGGGCAGGGCGCGGATCATGTAAAGGTCATTGACCTCGGGCGGGAATATCTGGTCACTGGGCAGGTGAGGGTAGAGAATCCCGCCCTGGGTGACAAATAGATCAAGTATAAGATAAAGAAGACAAAGTGTGCTTTTGACATTTGTCAGGTGGATAATACAATGGAGAACCAGTGGAGAACCACGCTGAATATAGTGTGTTCATGAGGGAGTGAAAAAGCAAATAAGAGAAGGAAAGAGGGATTATGGAAAAGAAACAGGCAGTTAAGATAAAAGGAATCCTAAAATCTTTTACAGGTGCATAAAGAGTAAAAGGGTGGTAAAAAGAGGAGTAGGGCTGATTGGGAACTGAAGAGGGCGTTTACCCATGGAGGTGAGGGAATAATTGAGGTATTAAATGAATACTTTGCAACTGTCCTTACCAAGGAAGAAGAGGCCACCCAGACCATGGCTAAAGAGGAGGTAATTAATACACTAGAAGGGTTTAAAATTGATCAGGAGGACTTCCGGTGGCATTTCCGAGTAGGGCAGCCGCATCGAGAAGAGCTCCCGGCGGTGGCCACGATTTGCGGCGCTTTCAGGGATTTCCCCGATTTTTCGATCTCCCTTCAGTGCTGACAAGATGGCGGAAGCCAAACCGCATGGTGGGGCCGCACTACTTACGGTGGAGAAGATGACCGAGGTGATGGCCATGGAGCTGGAAAAACAGTTTGCGAGGCACATGGTGGCCTTGAGGAAGGAGACGGCGGTCGCACTGAAGTCATTGGTGGAGGAGGCAATCGCCCCGGTGAGGGTAGCTGTGGCAAAGACATCGGCCGAGGTGAGAGAGCAGGGCGAGAAGATGAAGGAAGTGGAGGAGGCCGTGTCATAGCACAGCAACCAGTTCACGTCGATGGGGGACGAGCTGCAGAGGGTGGTGGAGGTCAATAGAGGACTCCGAGCAAAGCTCGAGGACTTGGAGAACCGTTCAAGGTGGCACAATTTGATAATTGTGGGTTGCCCGAAGGGACAGAGGGCCCAAGGCCAAAAGAATACTTCGCTAAGAAGTTGGCGGAGCTGATGGGCGAGGGTGAGAGCCCCTCCTGGTACGAGCTAGTCCGAGCTCATCGGTCATTAAGGCCGAAGCCCAAAGTGAACGAGCCGTTAAGAGCAGTAATTATCTGCTTCCATAAGTACTGCATAAAGGAGAGGGTGTTAAGCTGGGCGAAGCAGAAGCGCAAGGTGCAGTGGGATGGTGCTGTAGTTCGGATCTACAAGGACCTGACGGTGAAGTTGGCAAAAAGACGAGCGGCGTTCGGGCGAGTGAAGGCGGCAATGTACAAAAAGGAGGTGCGATTTGGTATGGTGTACCCGGCGAAGCTGAGGGTCATGTATAATGCCAAAGACTTTTATTTCGAGGCGGCTGAGGCGTTCGTGAGAGCAGAAGGCTTGGGATAGATGTGAAGAGTGGAGCTGGAAGAGAAACGCGGGACTGTGGTTGGGCAGCTGGAAAATGTATAAATTCTACAACTTTCTTTTTACTGATGTGTATTGTAATTTACTTCTCTTTGCATTGTTACAGAGTACAATTTAATGGTTGGGTTGATTGGCATTCTGTGTTGCGACGGTCATATCTTATTTTACTGAATTATATGGGTTGGATTGTTTTTGTTTTTTCTTTCTCTGGGACTGCGTGGGAGGGGACGGTATATCCCGCGCTAGCTAACTAAAGTCGGCTAGTGAACGGAGGTGAGGTGAGAGGAGGGCTGAGGACATTGGAGCCTGGATAGCAGATTTCAATGGGCCTACGAGGCGAGAGGGGGGGGAAGGGATTGATGCTGGGAGATGTTTTTTCAAAGGGTAGTGCAGAGGCCGGGGTGGAAATTGGATGTGGGAGTTTTGGGGAACCAAGTGTTCTGTGAGAAAATTAAAAAGGTAATTAAGGAATATGTAGGTTTCAACTGTACGGGTGAGGTGTCAAAGGCAGTTGTCTGGGAGGCTCTAAAGCGGTGTAAGGGGTGAGGTAATTTTGTTTAAGGTCAGGGCGGACAAAGAGGAGAGATTGGAGCGGCAGAGGGTAATAGATAGGAATAATGCAGAAGATGTGGACCCAGTGAAGCTGGAAAAGAGGAAGGAACTACAGGCGAGCTTTGACCGACTGACCACCAGGAAGGCGGGGCGCCAACTGAGGCGAGCAAGGGGTGCAGTTTATGAACATGGAGATAAGGCTTCATGTTAGCAGGTCAGCTCCGGAGGGAAGCAGTGGCAAGGGAAATTCTTCAGGTGAGGGATAGGGCAGGGAAGTTGGTGGTGGCTCCGGATCTGATTAACAAGGTTTATGAGGAGTTTTATGAGAGGTTGTACAGGTCAGAGCCACCTGGGGGAGACCGTGACATGCAGGAATATCTAGATGGGTTGGAGTACCCAAGGTCAGGGGAGGGGGACAGGGGTACATTAGTAGAGCAAGAGATAAAGGATGCGATTGGGAGGATGCAGTTGGGGAAGGAGGCAGGGCCGGATGGGTTTCCGGTGGAATATTATAAAAAATTCAAGGATAAGCTGGCGCCCCTGATGGTGAGGATGGTTGAAGAGGCAATAGGGAAGGTGGTATTGCCACAAACTTTGGGGCAGGCATCAATTTCACTTTTGCTAAAAAAAAGATAAGGATCCGATGGAGGGCGGGATTCTCCGACCCCCCGCCGGATCGGAGAATCGCCGGGGGGGCGGCGTGAATCCTGCCCCCGCCGGCCGCCGAATTCTCCGGCATTGGAGATTCGGCGGGGGCGGGAATCGCGCCCCGCCGGTCGGCGGGCTCCCCCCGGCGATCCTCCGGCCCGCAATGGGCCGAAGTCCCACTGCTGTAATGACGGTTGCGCTGGCGTGAATTAAACCACCTCCCTTACCGGTGGGACCAGGTGGCGCGAGCGGGCTCCAGGGTCTTTGGGGGGGCGCGGGGTGATCTGGCTCCCGGGGGGGTGCCCCCACAGTGACCTGGCCCACGATCAGGGTCCACTGATCCGCAGGCGGCCCTGTGCCCTGGGGGCACTCTTTTACTACGCGTCGGCCGTGTAGGTCTCCATGATGGCCGACGCATAGGTGACCCCCCCCCCCCGCGCATGTGCGGGGATGATGTCAGCAGCCGCTGACGCTCCCGCGTATGTGTGGACTTCCGCCGGCCGGCGGAGTCCCTTCGGCCCCAGCTGGCGTGGCGCCAAAGGCCTTCCACGCCAGCCGGCGGGACGGCAACCACTCCGGCACGGGCCTAGCCCCTAAAGGTGAGGGCTTGGCCCCAAAAGGTGCGGATTCTCCGCACCTTTGGGGCGGCCCGACGCCGGAGTGGTTCACGCCACTCCATCCTGCTGGGATCCCCCGCCCCGCCGGATAGGGAAGAATCCCGCCCGGACTGTGGGTCGTATACACCCATGTCACTTCTGAATGTGGACGCAAACGTATTGGCGAAGGTACTGGCAGGTAGGCTGGAGGAGTGTCTCCCGAAGGTGATAGGTGAGGATCAGACGGGGTTCGTGAGAGGGAGGCAGCTCTTTTCAAATGTTAGAAGGGTATTGAACATCGTTATGGCACCGGCAGAGGGGAAGGAAACAGGTGGTTGTGGTATTGGACGCTGAGAAGGCGTTTGACCGGGTAGGATGGGGGTACTTGATGGCAGTTCTGGAGCAGTTTGGGATTGGACCAAGGTTTGTGAACTGGTAAAGCTACTATATAAGAAGCTGAGAGTGAGTGTCCGCACAAACAACATCAGCTCGAGATACTTTTCTCTCCACCGTGGGACGAGGCAGGGATGTCCTATATCCCTCCTGCTGTTTGCACTCGCGATTGAGCCGTTGGCCATCTCATTAAGAAGTTCAGGAGCATGGAAAGGAATAGTGCGGGGTGGTGGGGGGGATAGATCATAGGGTGTCCTTATATGCCTGACGACTTGCTGTTATACGTGTCGGAACCGAGTGTGTCGATAGGGGGAATATTGGAGCTGCTTTGAGTATTTGGGTCTTTCTCGGAGTACAAGCTGAATCTAGACAAGAGTGAGTATTTTGTGGTGTCTCGGCCGGGGGTGGGGGGGCTGCCATTCCGTTGGGCAGGGACTCACTTTAGGTATCTGGGGGTGCAGGTTGCCCGGGCGTGGGCGGGGGGGGCTTCACAGGTACAACATCTCTAGTTTGGTGGGGAGAGTGAAAGCTGATCTGGCAAGGTGGGATGGTCTCCCTCTGTCACTGGCGGGTCGGGTACAGGCGGTTAAAATGAATGTGCTGCCGCGATTTCTCTTACTTTTCAATGCCTGCCGATTTTCCTGCCAAAGGCTTTTTTCAGAGAGATTGAGGAAAGGATTACCTCATTCATATGGGGAGGGAAGGTGGCCAGAGTGAGAAAGGTGCTGCTACAGAGGGCAAGGCAGGCAGGGGGTTTGGGTCTTCCGAAACTGATGTATTACTACTGGGCGACGAATGTGGAGAAGGTGCGGAGCTGGGTCAGAGGAGTTGATTCCCAGTGGGTCAGAATGGAGGAGAGTTTGTGCAGGGGGTCGGGACTGAAAGCACTAGCAACAGCGCTGCTCCCGATAGCTCTGGGGAAATACTCAGTGAGTTCGGTAATAATAGCTTCATTGAGAATTTGGAGGCAGTTTCGCCAACACTTTGGGTTGGGGGGCAGCGTCAAGGGAAATGCCGATTCAGGGGAACCACAGATTTGAGCCAGGGAGGTGGGATAGAAATTTTTGGAAATGGGAGGAGAAGGGGATTAAGACGCTAAAAGATTTGTTTCTTCGGGGTCGGCTTGCCGGATTGAGGGAGCTGGAAGCGAAGTATGGGCTGGAGTGGGGGGATGTGTTTAGATACATGTAGGTTCAAGATTTTGCCAGAAAGGAGATACAGAGCATCCCAGTGGAACTGGCCTCCACATTGCTGAAGGAGGTGCTGACGACAGGGGGACTGGAGAAGGGGGTAGTGTCAGTGGTTTACGGAGCTATTTTGGAAGAGGAGAAGGCACCACTGGAACGGATCAAAGCAAAGTGGGAGGAAGAGTTGGGAGAGGCTATGGAGGAAGGGTTCTGGTGTGAGGTGCTCCGGAGAGTAAATGCCTCCACCCGGTGCGCGAGGCTGGGGCTGATACAGCTGAAGGTGGCATACAGAGCACACCTCACGAGAGCGAGGATGAGCCGTTTCTTTGAATGAGTAGAAGATGTGTGTGAGCGTTGCGGGGGGGGGGGGGGCGCTAATCACGTTCATATGTTTTGGTCCTGTCCAAAGCTAGAAGATTACTGGAAGGAGGTTTTTAGGGTAATTTCCAAAGTGGTGCATGTGAAACTGGACCCGGGAGGCCATATTCGGGGTGTCGGACCAGCCAGAGTTGGAAACGGGTGCGGAGACAGATATCGTAGCCTTCGCCTCGTTAATTGCCCGAATGTGGATCCTGTTGGGATGGAGAGCAGCCTCGCCACCCTGTGCCCTGGCGTGGCGGGGGGGACCTGTTGAAGTTCTTGACCCTTCAGAAGGTTAAGTTTGAACTGAGGGGAAGGCCGGAGGGATTCTACAATTCATGGGCATTATTCATTATGCACTTTCAAGAACTGGATAACATCGAACAATAGTTTGGGAGGTTGGGGGGGAGGGTTGGGGGGAGGGGAGCTGTGTGTATTAAGGGTGACTATGGGTGATTCCTGATTCCTTTATGTCATTTGTTTATGTCAACATGCGGGCTAATGTTTGGGGTTTGGTGAGAGGATGGGATTGACATATTGTTGCTGATTATTGTTTATTGTTGGTGGGTGTAAATTTGGGAGAAAATGTGAAAAAGGAGAATAAAAATATATATTTTTAAAAAATAAAATTGATAAGGAGGAGTTATTAGATTGGCTGTCAGTAGTTAAAGTTGATAAAGCACCTGTGCGAAATAAGGTTCGTCCAAGGATACTGTGTGAAGTAAGAGTGGAAATTGAGGAGGCTTTGGTCATAATTTATCAATCTGCTTTAGACACTGGGATGGTATCAGAAGACTGGAGAACTGCACATGTTACACCCTTGTTCAAAAAAGGCATAAAGGGGCAGCACGGTGGCACAGTGGTTAGCACTGCTCCCTCACGGCACCGAGGACCTGGGTTCAATCCCGGCCCCGTGTCACTGTCCGTGTGGCGTTTGCACATTTTCCCCGTGTCTGCATGGGTCTCATCCCCACAGCCCAGAAAAATGTGCAGGGCAGGTGGATTGGCCACGCTAAATTGCCCCTTATTTGGAAAACAATAATTGGGTGCTCTAAATTTATTTTGCCCCATCAACAAACATTCACCTCCTCCACCATCAGTGCTCAGTAGCAGACGTGTGTACAAACTACAAGATGCACTGCAGGAACTCACCAAGACTCCTTAGGCAGCACCTTCCAAACATATGACTACTTCCACCTAGAAGGACAATAAGGACATGGGAACACCACCACCTGGAAGTTTTCCTCCAAGCCACTCACCATCTTGACTTGGAAATATGTCACGGTTCCTTCACCGCTGCTTGATCAAAATCCTGGAACTTCCTCCCTAACAGCACATTGGGTGTACCTACAACACATGGACTGCAGCGTTTCAACAAGGTAGCTCAGCACCACTACCTTCTCAAAGGCAATTAGGAATGTGCAAAAACTGCTGGCCTAGCCGGCGAAGCCCAGACTCCTTCAATAAATAAAACAATATATAAACCCACCAACTATGCTCAAGTCATTTTAACTTCAGTGGTGGGGAAAACGTCTTGAAACAATAATTCGTCACATGGACAAAAGTTAATATGAGGTTGTTAAAGGAGATTTTGATGAGGTAAAGAGTGGGTTGATGAAGGAAATGCCGTTGATGTGGTGTACTTGGATTTCCGAAAGACAGTGCCACACAGCAGACGTGTGAGCAAACTTATCACTCATGGAATAAAATAATAATAAAATAATAAAAGGAACAATAGCAACATGGATATGAAATTGTCTGAATGACAGGAAACAGAGAGATGTGGTTAATGGATGTTTTTTGGGCTGGAGTTCCCCAGGAGTCAGTATGGGATATCTTGGTGACATATATGGTGTACAGGGCAAAATTTCAAATTGTGTAGATGATTCAACACTTGGAAGCATTGTGACTGTCAGAAGGTTAGTGTAGAACTTCAAAAAGACATAGACAAGTTGGTGGAATGAACAGACAAGTGGCAGGTTCTATGTGGAGAAGTGATAGGAAGGGCATGGCGAGACAAAATAAAATAAAGGATAAAACTGAAAGTCAGGTGCAGGAGCAAACGGACCTGGATGCATATAGAAATCTAGAAAAAAGGAGCTGGAGTAGGCCATTTGGCCCTTTGACCCTGCTCCGCCATTCATTGTGATCATGGCTGATCATCCAACTCAGTAAACCTGTGCCTGCTTTTCCCCCATATTCTTTGATCCATTTTGCCCCAAGAGCTTTATCTAACTCCTTTTCGCCTCAACTACTTTACGTGGTGAAGAATTCCACAGGCTCACCTCTCTCTGGGGGAAGAAATTTCTCCTCATCTCAGTCCTAAATGGTCGACCCCTTATCCTTGGGCTATGACCCCTGGGGCGTCATTCTCCGACCCCCCGCCGGGTCGGAGAATCGCCGGGGGCTGCCGTGAATCCCGCCCCCGCCGGTTGCCGAAGTCTCCGGCACCGGAGATTCGGCGGGGGCGGGAATCGCGCCGCGCCGGTTGGCGGGCCCCCCCGCTCGATTCTTCGGCCCGGATGGGCCGAAGTCCCGCCGATAAATTGCCTGTCCCGCCAGCGTAAATTAAAGCACCTATTTACCGGCGGGACAAGGCGGCACGGGCGGGCTCCGGGGTCCTGGGGGGGTGCGGGGCGATCTGACCCTGGGGGGTGCCCCCACGATGGCCTGGCGCGCGATCGGGGCCCACCGAATCGCAGGCGGGCCTGTGCCGTGGGGGCACTCTTTCCCTTCCGCCTCCGCCACGATTTCCACCATGGCAGAGGCGCAAGAGACTCCCTCCACTGCGCATGGGCAGGAAACTGTCAGCGGCCGCTGACGCTCCCGCGCATGCGCAGTGGAGGGAGTCTCTTGCGCCTCTGCCATGGTGGAAACCGTGGCGGAGGCGGAAGGTGAGGGCTCGGCCCCCAAAGATGCGGAGCATTCCGCACCTTTGGGGTGGTGCGATGCCCGTCTGATTGGCGCCGTTTTGGGCACCAGTCGGCGGACATCGCGCCGTTTCGGGAGAATTTCGCCCCTGGTTCTGGACTCCCCTGCCATCAGGGACATTCTTCCTGTCTAGTCCTGTTAGAATTTAATAGGTTTCTATGAAATCCTCCCTCTTTTTACTAAACTCCAATATAATCCTAACTGACTCAATCTCTCCTCATACATCAGTCCTACTATCCCAGGAATCAACCTGGTAAACATTCATAGCACTCCTCCTAGAGGAAGAACATTGGGCGCGATTCTCCACTCCCACGCCAGTTGGGAGAATCGCCTGGGCCGCCAAAATTTCCGGGGACGCCCTCCCGCGATTCTCCCAAGCGGCGGGAATGGCCCGGTTGAGTTTTGCGGGCCGCAGGCCGGAGAATCGCTGGATACACCGAAAATGGCGATTCTCCGGCACCCCCGCTATTCTGAGGCCCGGATGGGCCGAGCGGCCAGGCCAAAACGGCGGGTTCCCCCCGGCGCCGTCCACACCTGGTCGCTGCAGTCATGGGCGGTGCGTGAACGCTGGGGGGGCGGCCTGCAGGGGGTGAGGGGAGACCCTGCACCGGGCTTTACCTGAAATGTGGGGTGGCCCGGGATCGGTGCCCACCGATCGTCGGGCCGTCCTCTCTAAAGGAGGAACTCCTTCCTTCCGCGGCCCCCCAAGATCCGTCCCCCATCTTCTTGCGGGGCGGACTTAGAGAGGACGGCAACCACGCATGCGCGAGTTCGCACCGGCCAACCCCTGCATGCACGTATGACGCCCGTTATGCGGCGCCGGCCGCGTCATCTATGCGGCGCTGCTTTTACGCGGGCGACAAGGCCTGGCGCGTGTAGATGACGTGCCCCGATCCTGGCCCATTGTCAGGGCCTGAATCGGTCGGGACCGGGGCCGTTCCGCGCCGTCGTGAACCTCAACGGCGTTCACGACGGCGCGGCCACTTCGGCGTGGGAGTGGAGAATCCCGCCCATGGTTCCTCAGTTAAGGATACCAAAACTGCACACAATATCCAGGTATGGTCTCACCAAGGCCTTGTATAACTGCAGCAAGGCATCCCTACCCCTGTACTTGAATCATCTCACTATGAAGTCCAACATGCCATTTGCCTACTTCACTGCCTGCTGTGTCTGCATGTCTACTTTCAGCGACTGGTGAAATATATGCGTATGATGAAAATTGCAGGACAGATGGAGAGAACAGTTAATAAAGCATGCAGTGGAACAGAGTACAAGAGCAAGGAGGTTAAATTTAATTTGTATAATACACTAGTTCAGCCTCAGCTGGATTATTGTAAATAATTATCGATGCCGCATTTTAGGAAAGATGTGAAGGTATTGGAGAGAGCAGAGAGGATTCATGAGAATGGTTTTGTTATGAAGATAGATGGGAGAGGTTGGGAATATTTTCTTTGGACAAGAGAACCCCGAGAGGGAATTTTGATAGATTTATTCAAAATCATGAAGAGTCTGAACAGAGTAGATATTGTTCCCACTCGTGACATGTTCAAGAACAAGAGGGCACAGATTTAAAGTAATCGGAAAAATAAACAAAAGCAACTTGAGGAAAAGGTTTATTATGGGGCGAGCCTCTCTCATCTCCCCACGGCTTGTTTCTCGGCGGCAGAGGTGGCCCGCTATTGGCCAGCAGCGGAATTTTCTGGCCCGCTCCTGTCAATGGGATTTCCCATTGAATCCTCCCCACGCCGTCGAGGAACCCTTAGCGGGAGTGCACCACCACTGTGGACACCCGGAAGATCTCGGCAGGGGTATGAGTGGTTAACATCTGAAATGCATTGAGAGTGTGGATGAGGCAAGATCAACCGACCCATGTTCAAAAGGGAATTCGATTGTTACCTGAAAGGAAGAATAATTAAGGTTACTGAAAGAAGGTGGTGAAATGGCAGAAGGTGAAATGCTCATTTGGACTGCCAGTGTGGACACGGTGGACTGAATAGCCTCCATCTATGCTGTAGCAATTCTGTAATTCTGTGATTAACTAGCAACCATGGCTGTTTGGTGGAAACTTGCTGTGTATAAAATTGTATTGCCTACTTCATAACCTCGACACTCCAAAAAGTAATTTTGTGTCTGAAAAGTGCCTGAAACTAGTGAGATTTGCGATACAACGCTTTATGAATTGAAATATTCTATTTTTTCTGTTCCCTTTTGTTCTATGAAAGCAGGTAGTATATTTCACTTTGTGATTCCTTAGTTGGGTAACATGACTGGCTATAGAGAACACTTGTTCGGATAATATTTTTTAATTCTGTTAAAAAGTCACACTAGTTTACCCTGAGCTCAAGTGAATCTGTAACTAAGTCATGCAGACCCTCCGCTTTCTTGTTCCTGGTCAGCTAACTAAGTAGAAATATTACTGGGAAAGTGGAGGTGGGCTAATTTACTATCTAGTCACCCCGTTTGGAAGATTCACGTGTGTAGGTCTGGTGAGAATAGGCCTGGGTTTGGCTGAACTGCCCTCTGCAACTATGTATCTTGGCAGTACTCACTGTTGAGTCTTATGTGCAAAGGGTAGCCACTTGGCTGGGGTTTTAAAGGACATTCAGGAATTGTAGTCTGCAAGAAAATCAGAAGTAGTAAATGCAAGTGTGGACTAGGCACGGGCTGATTCCTGCACCGTAGCAGGTGGGCATCCAACATTGGGTTACATGAGGCCAGTGTGCCACAGACATCCACTGGCAGTCCCCAGGCAAAGAGCACTTACTTTCAGGCCACTGTGTCACTGGTAGCTGGTCTCGGGTCATTCCTGGCAGGGGGAAGGTATTGGGAATGGGAGGAGGCCAATCATGGGCTCAGTCTGAATTTTTCCATATTTTTGTTTGCAAAATGTTTACCTTTTTGGCAGTGTCTAGTGATCCTTTCAGGTGATCTAAGGACTAGGGCAGCCCAAATGCGAAGGGGCGGGTGTTCGGCCACCTATTGACACTTGTTTCAGGCACAGGACCTGGCTGCCTCCTTTTCTGCCTTCACCAATGTAACGGGTTGTGTACTTCTGGGTGCAATGAGCTCATGCCATATTGGATGTTTCGAAAAAGACACAAATTTATAGGGAAGCGGGATGGGGAGGGGGCAGTAAAGTGAGGAAAACCAACAAAAAGAATATGACATTGACAATGGAATCACTCTGCCACTTGCTGCAGAGTACAAACTAAAAATTCGGCTGCTTTAGTAAATATTTTGACGGAAGAATTCCCAGCAGTGAACACGCCCAAAGAGTCATGTGGAGGAGGTTTGAACTTTGGTAACATGCTGGCAGCTCACTCATTCACAAAATGTGCTCCGAATACAGAAGGACATTGTGTGGTTAAGTACATTAATGACATTACCTATAGTTATGACAGGAAATTGGCACGGGTATCCAACATAATAGGTCACCTTTAAATTAATTTTTAATTTGCTGCGTGACGAAATATTCAATTGTCTGCCTGCATGAGTTACGAATCCTTGAAGCGCAAGTAATTGGATCAACCAGCAGGAAAATAAATTGTATCTCTGTTGCTGCCAATCTGAACTCCACTATTTTATCCAATGCCGGGTCATTTGAAAAGGTCATAAGATATCATTTTTCTTCAGCGATAAGTTGTTAGTAATGTGGCTAACTTGAGTGTTTGGCTGCAGTAGTAAATTCCTGCTGTTAATTGAACCTAGTCACTTCGAGAATCACTGGGTGCGATTCAACGGCTCAAGTTAAAATCCATTGAATGGGGCACTGAATGGGGTGTTCCTCGGCGGCTGCAGTGCCGAGAAACATCCCGCTATCCGACGGCACTCTGCCATTTCTAGGGGGCCTCGGGGAGTTTCACCCCGCCAGCCCGCACTTCGAGGAATTTCCTCGCAGATCGGGGTGCTATTTTGTTCAGAAGTACTGATCTTTTCATCCCCACCCTTTCAGGCCCCCCCGCCATGCTATTTTGACCCACCTCTCTGCACCCACCAAGCTTGAGCAGGCTGACGCACGATCAATTGCACAAAGACTAAAGTTGGGTACAACTGTGGCTTTATTACAGTCAGACGCGTGGCCTCCTGCTGCAGCTGGCGAAATGGCAGGGCACTGGAGGTCATGCATATTTATACAGTTCTCCGTGGGTGGAGCCAGCCGGCAGGAGCTACCGGCGAACCTGTAGTGCAGGTCCTACCTTACAGCTCCTATTACAGTGGTTCACCACATTCACCCCCTGTTAAAAATGAGTCCAGCGGGGGTGACGTGAAACTATATACAATTAGTGCAATTATGTACAGTAGTAGGGAAAGAAAAGTCCATGTTGACAGTCCGGAGTCCGTCAAAGGTTCAACCGGTTTGGTGATTTGGTGCTTCGTTGGGAGTGGCGTAACGGTGGTGGCGAAGTCAGTGCTGGCGGTGGTGGAGGTGGCACCAATGGCAGTGGTGGCTGTGCTAATGCTGGCCAGTCATCGGGGAACTCCGGGAACGTGCAGAAATCTTCTTTGTCCTCGTGTGCGGAAAAGGGGAGTGGGGGGTTGGTCTGGTGGGGTCAATATTGGCGGTGCGGTGGGAGGTGGGGCGCATTGGTGGGGGTGGGGGGTGGTGTTGGGGTGGAACCTGACGGTGCCAGGTCCCTGAGTGAGACAGTATCTTGGCGGCCATCGGGGAACTCAACGTAGGCATATTGAGGGTTGGCGTGGAGCAGGTGAACCCTGTCCACCAAGGGGTCCTTGTGGAGTCGGACGTGCCTATGGAGAAGGACCGGATGTAGGCGGGGAAACCGAACAGAGCGAAGATGGTGCTGATGACGCCAAGGCCGGGATGTCACCCAGGGGTCACTCGATTGTACCAACGATAGCTTTGGCCTCCTTTTCGACGGATGAGTGTCGAATTTCCGAGGCATGAAGGGTGCGGGAAAAGAATGCCACGGGTCTGTCTGCCTGGTTCAGAGTGGCGGCAAGGGTGACGTCTGGAGCATCGTGGTCCTGCTGGTCATGGCCGCAGATGGTGACATTATCTAAGTACGGAAAGGTGGCCCGCAAACTGTACTGGTCGACCATTCAGTCCATCTCTCTTTGGAAGACCGAGACCCCATTTGTGACACAGAAAGGGACCCTAAGGAAGTGGTAGAGACGACCGTCCGCCTCGAAGGCAGTGTATGGCTGGTCCGACTTCCGGATGGGGAGCTGCTGGTAGGCGGATTTCAGGTCAATTGTTGAGAAGATCCCGTACTGCGCAATCTGATTGACCATATCTGATATGCGTGGGAGGGGGTACGTGTTGAGCTGCGTGTACCGATTGATGGTCTGGCTGTAGTTCACGACCATCCTGTGTTTCTCCCCAGTTTTAACCACTACCACTTGGGCTCTCCAGGGGTTGTTGCTGGCCTCAATAATACCCTCCTTAAGCAGCCGCTGAACTTCGGACCTGATGAAGGTCTTGTCCTGGGTGCTGTACCGTCTGCTCCAAGTGGCAACGGGCTTGCAATCTGCAGTTAGATTGGCAAAATGGAAGGGGGATCAACCTTGAGGGTCACGAGGCCGCAAACAGTAAGGGGAGGTAAGGGCCCGCTGAATTTGAGGGTGAGGCTCTGGAGGTTGCACTGGAAGTCCAGGCCCAACAGGAGTGCAGCGCAGAGATTAGGAAGGACATAGAGGCAGAAGTTACTAAATTCTACGCCCTGGACTGTGAAGGTGACTGTACAAAAGCCTCGGATCGGGACGGAGAGGGATCCGGAGGCCAGGGAGATCCTTTGATTGGCAGGGTGGACCGCGAGGGAGCAGCACCTTACCGTATCTGGGCGAACAAAGCTTTCGGTGCTCCCAGATTCCAGCAGGCATGAGGTTGCGTGGCCATTGATTTTAACCATCGTCGACATGGTGGCCAGGTTGTGCGGGCGAGATTGGTCCAGCGTCGTCGAAGCGAGCTTCGGGTAGCCATCGGATGCTTCGGGTGGCGAGCGTGTGCGGTTCCAATGTCGGGATGTCCGGAGACCCTGTGGGGGACAAGATGGCGGCGCCCATTGGGCGCACGTGGCTGAAGGGGGACAAGATGGCAGTGCCCATTGGTCGCACATGGACCCGGGAGGAGAAGATGGCGGCTCCCATTGTGCGTCTGGCTTGGGGGAGGGGGCGATAGCGGGCACGATCGCAGCGACTGCGCGGGCCTGGCACACCGCCGCGAAGTGGCCCTTTTTACTGCAGGCTTTACAAACTGCAGTGCAGGCAGGGTAGTGTTGGCGGGGGTGCTTCTGCTGACCGCAGAAGTAGCAGCGGGGACCCCCGGGGTGCGCGGATCGACGTGCGGCGCAGGCGTATTGGGAAGGCAGGGCTCTGGCTGAGGAGGTCATCGGCAGGGTCCAGGAGGGGTAGGAAGGAGTAGAAGGGTGGGCAGCACGGTGGGAGGGGTACGATTGTACGTTACGGATGCGACCGTCATGGAGAGCGCCAAGGTTTTCGTCTCCGCCAGTTTGAGCGTGGCCCCTTCCAGTAATCGTTCTTGGATGCGGTCCGACGCAATCCCCGTCACGAAGGAATCGTGCATGATGAGATTTGCGTGTTCGACGGCCGTAACGGCCTGACAGTCACAGTCCCGGACGAGTGGGATTTGGGCCCGCCAGAAGTTTTCAATGGACTCACCAGATATTTGCGAGCGGGTGGCGAGTACATGCCTGGCGCAGAGCGTGTTCACCTTCTGTGCGCAGTGTTCCTTAAGGAGTTCTATTGCTTCTGTGTAATTCGTGGCGTCTTGGATCAACAGGAACACACTGGAGCTCAGTCTGGAGTACAGGACGTTTATCTTCTGAGCCTCCGTTGGCTCGGGGTCCGCAGCCTTGATGTCGGCCTCAAAACATGCTAGCCAGTGAGTAAAGTCTTTTCTGGCATCGGGCGAGCGTGGATCCAACTGCAGGCGATCGGGCTTAATTCTGATATCCATTCTGTGGAAAATCTGACTGTAATAAATTGATGCACGATCAATTGCACAAAGACTAAAGTTGGGTACAACTGTGGCTTTATTACAGTCAGATGCGTGGCCTCCTGCGGCAGTTAGTGAAATGGCAGGGCAATGGAGGTCACACGGAGCCAGCCGGCAGGAGCTACCGGCGAACCTGTAGTGCAGGTCCGACCTTGCATCTCCTATTACAGTGGTTCACCACACCGGCCCCCGGGAACCCCAGCACTACTTGGCAGAGCCCCCTTCCTGGGCCTGACTCCTGGCAGTGCCAATCTGCCAGGGTGCCTGAGAGGCAGGGTCAAGATGCCCAGGTGCCAGGGGGAGTGCCAGGTGCTACCTGCCCTGTCCCCGACCACCCGTAGGTCTCCAATTGCCTTCGAAACCCCACCAGGTGACATCCACGTTTGACCAGTACTAAACGGCGTCCTGGCGAGGTCTCTCAGGCTCGGCCAGTGAGTCCCGGGCCGAGTGAATCTGGCATATGGTTCATGGCTTCATTAAATATTCAGATCTGGGCAAGATCCAGATCATGCCGGACAGAGCAAGTCAATAACTCGGGTGAGCTTTTGCGCCAGGCGTGGAGCCCGATTTGAAGCTCATGCGCGATTCACCCAGTGACCGGATCCATGCCGGATGCAATAGAGCCACTAAATCGTTCAAAAGTTTTGCTCACTGAAAGGTCAATTTGGTGATAGAAAGGTTTATTCAGATGACACTCAACTTGGACATCTGAGGGAGTACATAAGCCATCTTGCACACCTCCATCCACCAAAAGAAAATCCTTTTGACCCCATACTAATTTAATTGCTTAACTTTAAAATCTGCGAAACACATTTATAAACATCTCCACCACATTCACTGTGAATACTTCAACAAGTCGTCCATCTGAAAGCTTCAAGTAATTATTACACCAATGTACTTATGAGAATGACAAAGAACAATCCAGTTATAATTTCAGCAATGTATATTATGAAGGCACTTTTGGAGAAGACTTTTAATCAAATGATTATCATAAACAAGTGACTATTTCACAGCTATTCATCTTGGACATTTCACACACATTTGTCCGAAATAAGTTTTCAGAAATTTTAAGAGAAGAAAAGATAAACAATTGAATCCATCAGACTGTTTTGAGCAATTAAGTCAAAAATGGGCAGCAAATTCCCTACCTTCTGAAGTCCTTCCATTTAATCCAACTTCTTTATATGTTTGAAAATATCAGATTGAAGGCCTCAAATTGTTTCAAACTTAGGAGGCTAGAAGGCAAATAATATCAATTAACATTTGAAGCTATAATCAAGGAATGATATTTGCTTACTGTTACGATCCCAGTTGATGTTATAACTGGACAGGAAGATCCCAGAATGGAACCCTGGCTCAATAACTTTTTTTTAACAAAACGTGGAGGAACAGTCACAGGATCACTAATTAGTTTTGGCAACAAGAAAAAAACATTTATTAAAACAGAAAAATTGGATTATTATACAATGTGCCCCTTTACTCCCCCTTTAGCTTAACAAATATATTAGAATTTTGAGATGAACACTGATTACAAAGTAATCTTAAACTACAATGGCCTCATTAACACAAATTCCCTTTTAAAGCCCAGGGATTGGCTGTGGTCAAATACCCACATTCCGCTCTGAACCCAATTTAGTGGGCGGGATTCTCCAACCCCCCGCCAGGTCGGAGAATCGTCGGGGATCGGCATGAATCCTGCCCCCGCCATCCTCCAAATTCTCCTGCCCCCCAAAACTCGGCCCGGCCACCTCGGAGAATGGCGGGGTCCGGCGCGACTCAATAGGCCCCGGGGTTGCCCGAATTCTCCGCCCCGCGATGGGCCGAAGTCCCGCCCGTCTTTTGCCAGTCCCGCCGGCGCAAATTGGAGTAGGTCCTTACAAGCGGGACCTGGTGGCGCGGGCGTCCCCCGGGGTTCTTGGGGGTGCACGGGGGTATCTGGCCCCGGGAGGTGCCCCCACAGTGGCCTGGCCCGTGATTGGGGCCCACCGATCAGTGGGCGGGCCTGTGCCATGGGGGCACTCTTCTTCCGCACCGGAGGCGGTACCAGTCCGTCATTCCCGGTGCGGAAACGAAGCTGTCTGCGCATGCGCGGGGATGACGCCAGCACACGCTGGCGCTCCCGCGCATGCGCCAACTCACGCCGGCCGCCAGAGGCCCTATGGCGCCGGTTGACGTGGCGCCAAGCCCCTTTCCCGCCGGCGGGTTTCTCTTAACCTCACTCGTCTGAAGACATTTCTTTCTGTCCCAATTCCCTTGTAATCTGGACTGTATTTTGTTCCTTAGGAAGCCTACATCTTTGCAATTCCCTTGTCCTGTCCAGCTTCTCCTGACAGAGTTGAGAGATGTTCACTCTCCAGTGCCCAGTTCGCCAACAGCAATATATCCAGCTAAAACTAAAACTTAAAAACCTTTATTCCCTTAAAAGCTGAGTGAGTGGGCATATGCATGGCAGATGCAATATAATGTAGATAAATGTGAGGTTACCCACTTTGGTGGCAAAAATAGGCAGGCAGTTTATTATTTAAATGGGTGTAAATTGAGAGAGGTGGATACTCAGCGAGGCCTTGGTGTCCTCGTGCATCAGTTGCTGAAAGTAAGTGTGCAGGTACAGCAGGCAGTAAAGAAAGCAAATGGTACGTTGGCCTTCATAGTGAGAGGATTTGAATGGAGGAATAGGGATGATTTATTACAATTGTACAGGGCACTGGTGAGGCCACACCTGGAGCATTGTGAGCAGTTTTAGTGCCTTTATTTGAAGAAGGATGTTCTTGCTATGGAGGGAGTGTAGCCTACATTTACCAGGCTGATTCCTGGGATGGTGGGACTGTCATATGAGGCGAGACTAAGTTGGTTAGGATTATATTTATTGGAGTTTAGAAGAGTCAGAGAGGATCTGATAGAAACTTACAAAATTCTAATGAGAGTAGACAGGGTAGATTCAGAAAGAATGTTCCTGATGGTGGAGAGTCCTGAACTTAGGGTCATAATTTGTGGATAAGGGGTAAACCTTTTAGGACAGAAATTAGGCGAATTTTCTTCACCTAGAGGGTGGTGAATCTGTGGAATTCACTACCTCAAAAAGTAGTTGAGGCGAAAACATTGTGTAATTTCAAGAAGTTAGATATAACTCTTGGGGCTAAAGGAATCAAGGGACATGGGGGGAAGATGGGGTCACGGTTTTGAACTTGATGATCAGCCATGATAATGAATGGTGGAGCAGGCTCAAAGGGCCGAATGGCCTCTTCCTGCTTCTATTTTTTAAAAATGTATTTTATTACAAATATGTATCAAAATAGGTTACAGCGAATAAACACCCTGGGAAACATACTTCCCAACAATCAACTATACAGTCTGTACAGATTTTTCCTCATTTTCACCCCCCCTCCCCGTCCCCGCAACGAACAGCCCCTTGAACACGGTCACAAACATCCCCCACCTTTCCTCAAACCCCCCCGAGAGCCCCTTAACTCATACTTTATCTTTTCTAATCGCAGGAAGTCGTACAGGCCACCCAACCAAGCCACTAACCCCGGCGGCGATGCCGACCGCCACTCCTGCAAAATTCACCGCTGTGCAATCAGAGAGGCGAAGGCCAAGACATCAGCCTTCCTCCTCTCCATGAGCTCCGGCTTCTCTGAAACCCCAAATATTGCCACCAAAAGGTCCGGGTCCATCTCCTCCTCCACTATCTTGGCTAAGACCATGAACACTCTCGCCCAGAATCTTCCCAATTTTTCGCAACACCAAAACATGTGCACGGGATTCGCTGGCCCCCGCCCACACCTCTCACATTCATCTGCTACCCCCTGAAAGAACCCACTAATTCTCACCTGAGTCATATGCACCCTGTGCACCACCTTAAACTGTACCAGGCTCATCCTTGCACAAGAGGAGGTCCCGTTTACCCTATGCAGAGCCTCACTCCACACTCCCCAAATAATCTCCCCTCCCAACTCCGCTTCTTATTTATTGCTTCTATTTTCTATGTATATTTCTGTGTTTGTATCTAAAAGGGCCTCCAGCTGTGAAGCAACTCCCTCATGCCTATGCCTTTTATTTATTTCTCATGCTGTAATCCTTTCATTCATTCATTTCATTTCTAAGCATAATAGACACACAGTTGGAATTGAATCCAACCCCCACACATCTTTGTCCAGCATGAACCTAACTATAGGTTTTACCCATCCAAATAGAGAATTGTACACATTTAAAACTATACCTTGGGCGCGATTCAGCAACTGCGTTGATCCCGGTGCGGATCAGGAATATTTAGCAGGAAAGGCCAAATAACGACGAGTCCGAATACAGGAGGGAGATAGCGAACCTAGTGGAGTGGTGTAGCGACAACAATCTCTCCCTCAATGCCATCAAAACTAAAGAGCTGGTAATTGACTTCAGGAAGCAAAGTACTGTGCACACCACTGTTAGCATCAACGGGGCCGAGGTGGAGATGGTTAGCAGTTTCAGATTCCTAGGGGTGCACATCTCCAAAAATCTGTCCTGGTCCACCCACGTCGACGCTACCACCAAGAAAGCACAACAGCACCTATACTTCCTCAGGAAACTAAGGAAATTCGGCATGTCCACATTAACCCTTACCAACTTTTACAGATGCACCATAGAAAGCATCCTATCGGGCTGCATCACAGCCTGGTATGGCAACTGCTCGGCCCAGGTCCGCAAGAAACTTCAGAGTCGTGAACACCACCCAGTCCATCACACAAACCTGCCTCCCATCCATTGACTCCATCTACACCTGCTGCCTGAGGAAAGTGGGCAGCATAATCAAAGATCCCTCCCACCCAGCCTACTCACTCTTCCAACTTCTTCCATCGGGCAGGAGATACAGAAGTCTGAGAACACGCACGAACAGACTCAAAAACAGCTTCTTCCCCACTGTTACCAGACTCCTAAATGACCCTCTTATGGACTGACCTCATTAACACTACACCCTGTATGCTTCATCCGATGCCAGTGCTTATGTAGTTACATTGTATACCTTGTGTTGCCCTATTATGTATTTTCTTTTATTCCCTTTTCTTCTCATGTACTAAATGATCTGTTGAGCTGCTCGCAGAAAAATACTTTTCACTGTACCTCGGTTCACGTGACAATAAACAAATCCAATCCAATCCAAAATTGAGATTTGCGCCAGGTGCGAAGCATTTTGCGATTTACCCAGCCGTTCTCGATGGCGAGTTCCGGATCACGTCCAAAAATAGCAAGAATATCATTAACTCTCATTAACGAGATTGAAATCAATAGCAGGGGCCTCCCAGGGATTACCCAACTCACAAGCTGGAAGGCTAGTACTCCTTTTCAATAACGTGAGACTGGTGCAATGGCCACTGAGGGGAAGTAAGTTGGTGAGTAATCATCTCCATTTTCCGGAATGCAGCTCAAGGCCACCAAAGCTATTGCCACAGTGCTTGGGGCGGGGGGGGGGGGTCGGGCTTGGTAGGGGGCTGAAGCATTCTAGGTCGGGTGTCACCCCTGGGCCATGGGGGTTGAGGGGATTTGCATCTGTCAGGCTTTCAAGCCATCTTTAAATATTGTGGAGACTCATACCAGAGGGAACCACAGCTGCAGCCTAACTGCCCTAGCAAACCATTCCAGGAGAGAATCTTGCTGCTGCCTCGATTGTGAAATTCAATTTCACTCCCTTTGACTGTGAGCAGCCTCTAGATTCACAGCTGAAGGCTGTTTCAAATGAGGAATTAGATTTGTTAGTTGTGAGAGCGCTTCACACTCCTCAACTCAAATGCCTCCTTGAGGGCACACATGCCATGCTACAGGAGGATGATTTGTGCATTGCTAATCCAGCAAACTTTGAAGCCTGTACTCTAGGAACATTGAGGTAGATGCTAAAGAGCAGGCCTTCAGCACTGTGGATCTTCTCACGATCAAAGGGTGTGTGGATGAGTAGAAGGCACCTAAGTACGGCCTCCCTAATGTTCCCGGCAGAGGTCTAGGGGCTCCTGATGTGGCGGGCAGCGAGTACGCAGAGCAAGTTTTGCCAGTGCAAGAGGCTCGCTGGATGACACTCTGAGAAAAGGTGGGACACGTAAGGGTGGAGGAAGTTTGGGGGGCCCCAATTCCTTACATATATAACAATGTCTGCTGGTGAGAACTCGAATCTCTGAGACTCCGCCTCTCCTCTTGGCCCTTTCCCGTTTATTATGGGCTACCTTTTTCTGTGGGTCAAAGAGGAGGCATTTTGGGCTGCACATTTGATGGATCAGAGGTCTATGGCAGGTGTGGGCAATGCACCTGGACATGAAAGGGCTGTGCTGGTGAGTGCCAGCAGGTTCTGAGGAACAAGCACAAAGATTGAATATGGGGAGGGTGCGAGGTGTCAGTCAGTAATTTGGGGGGTGGGGAGGATGGGTTTGAGAATTTGAGGAGTGGCAGGCGGAAATGATGCCAGGAGAGAGGTGATAACTTACCCTTGCATCATTGGATGTCGTTGGTCTTCTTCCGACATTGGACGGCGGTCCTCCTGGTCATGCTGCCCACACTGACAACCGCTGCCACCGCCTCCCAGGTTTGTACTCCATTTTTATTTATTACTTCCTGTTCTCCAAAATATACTGAAGTACAATAATCTTCACCATCACGGTTGGTGAAATATTTGCAGACGTTAGGGAAACAAAGATAATTTTAAGGGATTCAGATTTGTATTGGTAAATATTAGAAATAAGGGACACAATTCAACGGAAGAAATTCAAAGGGCCGGATTGTTCGGCCAGTGCAAGATCACTAAGGAAGGGACACGGACCATGTAAAGGTCCATTGACCTCGGGGAGGAATTTCCAGTTACTGGGCGGGCGCAGCCAAAGAATCCCGCCCAAAGTTCGGTTTCGGGTTTCGCGTTTAAAAGCAACTCCCTTAAAATTATCTTTGTTTCCCTAACGTCTGCAAATATTTCACCAACCGTGATGGTGAAGATTATTGTACTTCAGTATATTTTGGAGAACAGGAAGTAATAAATAAAAATGGAGTACAAACCCGTGGAATTCACTACCTCAAAAAGTAGTTGAGGCAAAAACATTGTGTAATTTCAAGAAGTTAGATATAACTCTTGGGGCTAAAGGAATCAAGGGACATGGGGGGAAGATGGGGTCACGGTTTTGAACTTGATGATCAGCCATGATAATGAATGGTGGAGCAGGCTCAAAGGGCCGAATGGCCTCTTCCTGCTTCTATTTTTTAAAAATGTATTTTATTACAAATATGTATCAAAATAGGTTACAGCGAATAAACACCCTGGGAAACATACTTCCCAACAATCAACTATACAGTCTGTACAGATTTTTCCTCATTTTCACCCCCCCCTCCCCGTCCCCGCAACGAACAGCCCCTTGAACACGGTCACAAACATCCCCCACCTTTCCTCAAACCCCCCCGAGAGCCCCTTAACTCATACTTTATCTTTTCTAATCGCAGGAAGTCGTACAGGCCACCCAACCAAGCCACTAACCCCGGCGGCGATGCCGACCGCCACTCCTGCAAAATTCACCGCTGTGCAATCAGAGAGGCGAAGGCCAAGACATCAGCCTTCCTCCTCTCCATGAGCTCCGGCTTCTCTGAAACCCCAAATATTGCCACCAAAAGGTCCGGGTCCATCTCCTCTTCCACTATCTTGGCTAAGACCATGAACACTCTCGCCCAGAATCTTCCCAATTTTTCGCAACACCAAAACATGTGCACGGGATTCGCTGGCCCCCGCCCACACCTCTCACACTCATCTGCTACCCCCTGAAAGAACCCACTAATTCTCACCTGAGTCATATGCACCCTGTGCACCACCTTAAACTGTACCAGGCTCATCCTTGCACAAGAGGAGGTCCCGTTTACCCTACGCAGAGCCTCACTCCACACTCCCCAAATAATCTCCCCTCCCAACTCCGCTTCTTATTTATTGCTTCTATTTTCTATGTATATTTCTGTGTATGTATCTAAAAGGGCCTCCAGCTGTGAAGCAACTCCCTCATGCCTATGCCTTTTATTTATTTCTCATGCTGTATTCATTATTTCATTCATTCATTTCATTTCTAAGCATAATAGACACACAGTTGGAATTGAATCCAACCCCCACACATCTTTGTCCAGCATGAACCTAACTATAGGTTTTACCCATCCAAATAGAGAATTGTACACATTTAAAACTATATCTTGGGCGCGATTCAGCAACTGCGTTGATCCCGGTGCGGATCAGGAATATTTAGCAGGAAAGGCCAAATAACGACGAGTCCGAATACAGGAGGGAGATAGCGAACCTAGTGGAGTGGTGTAGCGACAACAATCTCTCCCTCAATGCCATCAAAACTAAAGAGCTGGTAATTGACTTCAGGAAGCAAAGTACTGTGCACACCACTGTTAGCATCAACGGGGCCGAGGTGGAGATGGTTAGCAGTTTCAGATTCCTAGGGGTGCACATCTCCAAAAATCTGTCCTGGTCCACCCACGTCGACGCTACCACCAAGAAAGCACAACAGCACCTATACTTCCTCAGGAAACTAAGGAAATTCGGCATGTCCACATTAACCCTTACCAACTTTTACAGATGCACCATAGAAAGCATCCTATCGGGCTGCATCACAGCCTGGTATGGCAACTGCTCGGCCCAGGACCGCAAGAAACTTCAGAGTCGTGAACACCACCCAGTCCATCACACAAACCTGCCTCCCATCCATTGACTCCATCTACACCTGCTGCCTGAGGAAAGTGGGCAGCATAATCAAAGATCCCTCCCACCCAGCCTACTCACTCTTCCAACTTCTTCCATCGGGCAGGAGATACAGAAGTCTGAGAACACGCACGAACAGACTCAAAAACAGCTTCTTCCCCACTGTTACCAGACTCCTAAATGACCCTCTTATGGACTGACCTCATTAACACTACACCCTTGTTGCTTCATCCGATGCCAGTGCTTATGTAGTTACATTGTATATGTTGTGTTGCCCTATTATGTATTTTCTTTTATTCCCTTTTCTTCTCATGTACTAAATGATCTGTTGAGCTGCTCGCAGAAAAATACTTTTCACTGTACCTCGGTTCACGTGACAATAAACAAATCCAATCCAATCCAAAATTGAGATTTGCGCCAGGTGCGAAGCATTTTGCGATTTACCCAGCCGTTCTCGATGGCGAGTTCCGGATCACGTCCAAAAATAGCAAGAATATCATTAACTCTCATTAACGAGATTGAAATCAATAGCAGGGGCCTCCCAGGGATTACCCAACTCACAAGCTGGAAGGCTAGTACTCCTTTTCAATAACGTGAGACTGGTGCAATGGCCACTGAGGGGAAGTAAGTAGGCGAGTAATCATCTCCATTTTCCGGAATGCAGCTCAAGGCCACCAAAGCTATTGCCACAGTGCTTGGGGCGGGGGGGGGGGGGGGGGGGGGGGGGGTCGGGCTTGGTCGGGGGCTGAAGCATTCTAGGTCGGGTGTCACCCCTGGGCCATGGGGGTTGAGGGGATTTGCATCTGTCAGGCTTTCAAGCCATCTTTAAATATTGTGGAGACTCATACCAGAGGGAACCACAGCTGCAGCCTAACTGCCCTAGCAAACCATTCCAGGAGAGAATCTTGCTGCTGCCTCGATTGTGAAATTCAATTTCACTCCCTTTGACTGTGAGCAGCCTCTAGATTCACAGCTGAAGGCTGTTTCAAATGAGGAATTAGATTTGTTAGTTGTGAGAGCGCTTCACACTCCTCAACTCAAATGCCTCCTTGAGGGCACACATGCCATGCTTCAGGAGGATGATTTGTGCATTGCTAATCCAGCAAACTTTGAAGCCTGTACTCTAGGAACATTGAGGTAGATGCTAAAGAGCAGGCCTTCAGCACTGTGGATCTTCTCACGATCAAAGGGTGTGTGGATGAGTAGAAGGCACCTAAGTACGGCCTCCCTAATGTTCCCGGCAGAGGTCTAGGGGCTCCTGATGTGGCGGGCAGCGAGTACGCGGAGCAAGTTTTGCCAGTGCAAGAGGCTCGCTGGATGACACTCTGAGAAAAGGTGGGACACGTAAGGGTGGAGGAAGTTTGGGGGGCCCCAATTCCTTACATATATAACAATGTCTGCTGGTGAGAACTCGAATCTCTGAGACTCCGCCTCTCCTCTTGGCCCTTTCCCGTTTATTATGGGCTACCTTTTTCTGTGGGTCAAAGAGGAGGCATTTTGGGCTGCACATTTGATGGATCAGAGGTCTATGGCAGGTGTGGGCAATGCACCTGGACATGAAAGGGCTGTGCTGGTGAGTGCCAGCAGGTTCTGAGGAACAAGCACAAAGATTGAATATGGGGAGGGTGCGAGGTGTCAGTCAGTAATTTGGGGGGTGGGGAGGATGGGTTTGAGAATTTGAGGAGTGGCAGGCGGAAATGATGCCAGGAGAGAGGTGATAACTTACCCTTGCATCATTGGATGTCGTTGGTCTTCTTCCGACATTGGACGGCGGTCCTCCTGGTCATGCTGCCCACACTGACAACCGCTGCCACCGCCTCCCAGGTTTGTACTCCATTTTTATTTATTACTTCCTGTTCTCCAAAATATACTGAAGTACAATAATCTTCACCATCACGGTTGGTGAAATATTTGCAGACGTTAGGGAAACAAAGATAATTTTAAGGGATTCAGATTTGTATTGGTAAATATTAGAAATAAGGGACACAATTCAACGGAAGAAATTCAAAGGGCCGGATTGTTCGGCCAGTGCAAGATCACTAAGGAAGGGACACGGACCATGTAAAGGTCCATTGACCTCGGGGAGGAATTTCCAGTTACTGGGCGGGCGCAGCCAAAGAATCCCGCCCAAAGTTCGGTTTCGGGTTTCGCGTTTAAAAGCAACTCCCTTAAAATTATCTTTGTTTCCCTAACGTCTGCAAATATTTCACCAACCGTGATGGTGAAGATTATTGTACTTCAGTATATTTTGGAGAACAGGAAGTAAGAAATAAAAATGGAGTACAAACCCGGATGGACTCAATCTTACAAATTTGAGGTCAACTATGAATGGCAAACTGAGAATGAAATAATTTCATTACGTCACAATGATTTTATTTATATTTGTGCTGTTTTAACTATAATTATTACAAATGTGTAGGACCCTTTAGTTATCTCTTGTACGTCGTCTCTTGCCTCTCATTCTTCACTGCCCCACCTTTACCACCTTAAATGTGCCATTGTACTCAACTGTTAAAAAGTATACTTCTGTGAATGGAGGATTCACATGTCATTGATTCCCTTTGGTCAATCAGTAACCTGTTGAAGCACAATCAAAAGCAATGATTAACTTGCCTTTCATCAAGTCCACTTAAATCGACTTCAGAACTAGACTCAAAAAAATTTCTGAAGTATCTGGCTCAGTAATAAAAATGACCACAGAGCTTCCTGAAATAATCTGGCACACAGCAGCAGCCCATTTCAGCATGGTTCAGGGCTGAGTGAGAGGACACACAGGTTCTCAGACATGGCACTACATGTTCTGTTGGAGGAGGGATGTCCTGTACTCACCAGAGAAGGAAGTCAACCTTGTCTTCCTGTCCCTCTGTCCTGCAGCAGTTGTTGCGCTCTCCTCCAGTTCCTCCTGCAAAACAAGGTGGCCCTAGCAAGATACCTGTGACCAAGCATTTCCGTTCTTCTAAAGACTCCTATGAGGCAGCCACCGAGTTCCATTCATAAGATATAGGAGCAGAATTAGGCCATTCAGCCCATCGGGTCTGCCCCTCCATTCTATCAAGGCTGTTATGTTCCTCATCTGCTACCTACAATGTTACAGACCAAGAGCTGGATTGCAAAATCAGCCAGAGCATCTCCTCCCTGGAACACGACCTAGGAGCAGTAGTAGACAATTTAGCCTCCCGTGCCTAACACCCTCAATGTGATTATTGCTGATCCCATCCTGGCTTCAACTCCACCCCCCTGCCCGTTCTCCATTACCCTTCAACCTATTACCAATTTAAAATCTGTCCAACTCCTCCTTAAGTTTACTCATTGTCCCTGCACCCACCGCACTCTAGGGTAGTGAATTGCACAGATTCACAACCCTTTGAGAGTAATTTCTCCTCAAATCTGTTCTAAATTTGCTACCTCTTATTTTAAGATTATGACCTCTCATTTTAGAATGCCCCACAAAAGGAAGAATCTGCCCCATATCTACTTTATCCAGACCTTTTAGCATCTTGTATACCTCAATTAGATCTTCCCTCATTCTTCTAAACTCGAGAGAGTATAGGCTTAAACTGTTCAATCTCTCCTCATACAACAAACCCCTCATCTCTGGAATCAAACTAGTTGACGAGGCCCTAAATTCTGCAATTCCATCGATATATCTCTGTGCCTCACTTTCCCTCTTTACATCCATCCTTAGAATCTACGTTTTTAACCAAGCTTTTGGCCAGCTGACCTTGTATTTCTTTGCATGACTTATTATGTATTTTCTATTGCTCCAGTGACGTGCTTTGGACTTTTTAATTACATTCAAGGCATTATGTAAATAGAAGTTATTTTCGTCTTGTTGTAGAGCAATGCTTTTCAGGCGAAATCCTCATAGAATTACTGAATTGAAGAGCATTGATGAAATATTGGCAAAATGTCTTCGAAAGTTCCCTTGTGTTTCAAACCTCCAGCAGCATTAAGTGAGCATTGAAAGGTGATCTATCATTAAGTAATGCTCAAAATCCTCTGCACTGTCTAATTAAATCCCAAGCAGCCAGTTGTTCTTACGGGAGGTTGTAGGTCAGGTCCCAGCCACTGAAATACTGAGTAGTCTTATTAATGAACACTAGAAGCTGCTTAATAACCTACCTGACAAGTTTCAATTCCTTTATCAAAAGGGTGCCTTGCATGAAATACAGGTGAAACCAGTCTTTCAGTTAAAGATCCAATCTTGGTCAAATCAAAGGCTCTTTACTATGTAGAGTATCTTGAAAAAACTGCCCTTGTGAGTTTAATGTGCTATTCCAAAGATAGAAATGGTAATCGAAGCATGTCAAGTTATAATTTTGTAATTAGCTAAGATCAGCTTATGGATACAAAGAACAAAGAAATGTACAGCACAGGAACAGGCCCTTCAGCCCTCCAAGCCCGTGCCGACCATGCTGCCCGACTAAACTACAATCTTCTACACTTCCTGGGTCCGTATCCCTCTATTCCCATCCTATTCATGTATTTGTCAAGATGCCCCTTAAATGTCACTATCGTCTCTGCTTCCACCACCTCCTCCGGTAGCGAGTTCCAGTCACCCACTACCCTCTGTGTAAAAAACTTGCCTCGTGCATCTACTCTAAAACTTGCCCCTCTCACCTTAAACCTATGCCCCCTAGTAATTGACCCCTCTACCCCGGGGAAAAGCCTCTGACTCCACTCTGTCTACGCCCCTCATAATTTTGTAGACCTCAATCAGGTCGCCCCTTAACCTCCTTCGTTCCAGTAAGAACAAACCGAGTTTATTCAACCGCTCCTCATAGCTAATGCCCTCCATACCAGGCAACATTCTGGTAAATCTCTTCTGCGCCCTCTCTAAAGCCTCCACATCCTTCTGGTAGTGTGGCGACCAGAATTGAACACTATACTCCAAGTGTGGCCTAACTAAGGTTCTATACAGCTGCAACATGACTTGCCAATTCTTATACTCAATGCACCGGCCAATGAAGGCAAGCATGCCGTATGCCTTCTTGACTACCTTCTCCACCTGTGTTGCCCCTTTCAGTGACCTGTGGACCTGTACTCCTAGATCTCTCTGACTTTCAATACTCTTGAGGGTTCTACCATTCACTGTATATTCCCTACCTGCATTAGACCTTCCAAAATGCATTACCTCACATTTGTCCGGATTAAACTCCATCTGCCATCTCTCCGCCCAAGTCTCCGAACAATCTAAATCCTGCTGAATCCTCTGACAGTCCTCATCGCTATCCGCAATTCCACCAACCTTTGTGAGTTACAGCTAAGCCAGAGTGGCAATGATATCCCAAAAGTGTGGAGTACACATGTGGCACAGAACTTGTATGAAGTTCTTGCCAATGCTGTACGTGATCTGACTGGGAATGGAGACTATCGAAGATCTCCACTGAACTCCCGACTAAACTGCGGTCTTCACTGTCTTTCCTAACCCATACAGTCATGACCAGGGATTTACGACTTGGGGAATTAAACAGAGAAACCTAAATCTCTACATTATAGTGAGTTAGAGGATTTTCCACTGGCCAAATCGTTTTATACCAGGAAAACCTTTTTGTTAATGGCTGAAAATGTTATTCAAGTATCCATTATTTTGCAGTGGTGATTTAACGTTTTGGTGTTGAAGAAATATGAACAAGATTGACATCATAAGGTGTGTGACGTGTTGTTGTGAAGCTGTATTTGTGGTGGTTTGTAATGGTTCCAGTAGCACAGTGGTAATGTTACTGACTAGTAACCCAGCAGCTCAGGCTAATGAGACATGAGTTTAACTCCCACTATGGCAGCTTCGGGACTTTAATTCAACTTATTAATGGAAATTGGACTAAAATGCTAATCTCATTAATAATAATCATGATTATGTTTCTTTAAATCATCTGGTTCACTAACATCCTTCTATCAGGGAAGGAAATCTGCCCTCCTTACCTATTCTGACCGACATGGAACTTGCAATGTTGTTTACTCTTAACTGCCTCTGAAATAGCTTAGCAAGTACACAGTTCAAGGGCAATTAGGGATGGGCAATAAATGCTGCCCTCACAAGTGACGCTTACATCCTATCTAATTACAGCAGCACGCACTCATTGTTAATCCAATGACATCTGCGCTGGCTTGACTGCCTTCATCGGATAGATGATGACTATTTATCCAAGGACTTCTGTATGGCGAACTGGCGACTTGAGTAATTTAACCCTGAAAATGTGAGGTGATGCATTTTGGGAGAACTAACAATGCAAGGGAATATGCAGTGAATGATGGTACGCTAGACAGAACAGAGGACCAGAGGAATCATGGGTGCATGTTCAAATATTTCTGAAGGCTGCAGGACAGGTAGTTAAGGTGATAAAGAGGACATATAGAATATTGGCCTTTATTAGCCGAGGCATAGAATATAGAGCAGGGAGGTTATGATGGAGCTTTGTAAAATGCTCGTTAGGTCACAGCAAGAGTACAGTGTGCAGTTTTGGTCACCACAATATAGGGAGGATGTGATTGCTCCAGAGAGGGAGCAGAGGAGATTCACCAGGATGTTGACTGGGTTGGAGTGTCTCAGCTTTGGGCAGAGGCTGGCTTCGCTGGGGTTGTTTTCTTGAGAGCAGAGCAGGCTGAGGGGGGACCTGATTGAGGTGTACAAAATTATGAGGAATATAGAGAGGGTCGTAGGAAGAAAGCTTTTCCCTTAGTCCAGGGGTCCATAACCAGGGGGCATAGATTTAAAGCAAGGGCAGTAGATTTAGAGATTTGAGAAAAAGCTTTTTTAGCCAGTTGGTGGTGAGAATCTGGAACTCACTGTCTGAAAGGGTGGGAGAGGCCAGAACCCTCACAACAATTAAGAAGCATTTAGATGAGCACTTGAAGCATAAAATGCTACGGACCAAGTGCTGAAAAATGGGATTAGAATAGACAGATGCTTGCTGGTCGATGCCACCACAATGGGCCGAAGGGCCTCTTTCTGTGCTGTAAAAATCAGTGACTCTATTATCTGCTCGGCATCCATAACCTCTGCTACAAAGAGACCTGCAAGTGACTTATTAAGATGGCGGATATTGACACTGATACTGGGAGATTGTTGGCACGGTCATGGGGCTGCATTCTCTGGCTGCCGACACCGAAATCGGGTTCGGCAAATGGCGGGAGAATCCAAATTCCCGACAAAATTGGGGGCGGCGCCGCTTTCGCGATGCACCTCCCTCTCCAAAGCGGCGTATTCGCAGAGGCTATTGACTGATGCCCACCCCCGATGCTCCGCCCTCGACGGTGCGGGACACGTGTAACCTCATCCGTCGGGAACTCGGCGTGGCAGCTGCGGACTCAGTTCAGCACCTCCACAGTCGGGGAAGGGCCGATCTGCGGGCAGGGGAGGACTTATTTGGGGTTGGGGGCACTGTGGTGGGGTGGTCCAGAGCCCGTGAGCCAGTCGAAGGGGGGGACTATTTTGCGGGCCGGGTCCACGAGTGGCCTCTGCCATGGGGCATAGCGCGGCCACCGCCATGCGCATGCGCGGCCACAGACCCAGCAATTCTCCGGGCCTTATCGGCAGCTAGAGCCGGGTGCTCTACGCTGCCTCCCTGCCAGCCCCAGCAAAACAGGGAATCAGTGGCCGTTTTGCAGCAGTTTTCATGACGTAAAACGCCACTGTTCCCACGCCGACGTGGGGACATAGCTCCAGAATCGGAGAATCCAGCCCATGATCTATGGAGGCTGCCTTTTTGGAGCGATGTTGGAAGAGGCGAGGAGAAATAGAAATCTCAGCTCACTGAGGTTGCAGACCCACAGAAAAGAAAGGCCAAAGAACTCTCACCTCAGCCCACTGCCAGCTGCAGCACATGCAGAGTGCGTCTCTGAAGCCACACCAGGCGATGTTTAACACAAAGTTGACCACAAAGGTGCAAACCATAAACTTATGAAATGTAAGCCTGCTAAGAATCACGTCCCAAGGGGGAAAACAACTGGATTGATTTGTCTCAATCTTACCTCGGCAGAACATGTCCCTTCTTCACAGGAACTGCCTTTTGTATTTCTAAACTACTTCGAAAAAAAATATTGGAACTAGATTACCGACCATGTTCTTTCCCTCAGTAGCATCTTTTGTATAAACATCTGTTGTTGTTAAAGGTGTAGATACAGACAACAGATTTAACTAAATCTACACCAATTTCTAACAGTATCTATTCTGTTTGTTGTATAAATGAGTCCTTTTAGTTTTGCTTCTGGTAAATTGTTGATGAAAGCGAAAAGTGAATTTAATGAGCGTGAAGCACAAACAGCTGTATTCATTGATCATGAGCTTTTGTTTTGATCTTCTTGCTGTTTTCAGCATTGATGTTTCATGCTTGGGTTCGCGTGGCCTTGTGAGCAAAAAGAAAGGTCAGCAATAAGGAGCACCCAGCTGTTGCCTAATACAATTTGAATATCTGGAAGAACAGTTGCACTAAAGTTTGCTCACTCTTTTATGTCCCGAATTGTTTCCATTTGACTAATATCCTTGAGCTCAAATGCAACACTGTGATGGCTGTTATCACTGCTTGTAACTATTTTATGACAAGAGAAGGCAACAGAACAGAAGATATGTTACTATCCCTGCAGAGAAACCAAGAACCAAAATAGCAAATTTACTAAATGATTCCCCCAAATGAAAAAATTACCAACAAAATTTCATTTTTGGTAACTTTTATTTTAACTCAAATCCTGGTGGCGTAGCTTTCCAAAGCTCCTTTTCAACGGGAATTAAAGATGAATTAACAGGCAAATGAAACTTCAAATATAAAGATAAATTTCACTTTAAATAATCGATACAACAAAGATGTGGGGCGAAATTCTCCCGAAACGGCGCGATGTCCGCCGACTGGCGCCCAAAACGGCACCAATCAGATGGGCATCGCGCCGCCCCAAAGGTGCGGAATGCTCCGCATCTTTGGGGGCCGAGCCCCAAAATTGAGGGGCTAGGCCGGCGGCGGAGGAATTTCCGCCCCGCCAGCTGGCGGAAACGGCCTTTGTTGCCCTGCCAGCTGGCGCGGAAATGACATCCCCGGGCGGCGCATGCGCGGCCGCTGACAGTTTCCCACGCATGCGCAGTGGAGGGAGTCTCTTCCGCCTCTGCCATGGTGGAGGCTGTGGCGGAGGCGGAAGGGAAAGAGTGCCCCCACGGCACAGGCCCGCCCGTGGATCGGTGGGGCCCGATCGCGGGCCAGGCCACCGTGGGGGCACACCCCGGGGTCAGATCGCCCCACGCCCCCCCCCCAGGACCCCGGAGCCCGCCCACGCCGCCTTGTCCCGCCGTTCAAAAGGTGGTTTGCGGGACAGGCAATTTATCGGCGGGACTTCGGCCCATACGGGCCAGAGAATCCAGCGGGGGGGCCCGCCAACCGGCGCGGCCCGATTCCCGCCCCCGGCGAATATCCGGTGCCGGAGACTTCGGCAACCTACGGGGACGGGATTCACGCAAGCCCCCGCCGATTCTCCGACCCAGCGGGGGGGTCGGAGAATGACGCCCGTGGTATTATTATACATGCCAGTAAAGTAAGGGTTAACTAAATGTACACAGAGAGCCACTAGAGGGAGCTAGTCTCAGAACTATATAAGGGATGATGCAGAGCCTTGTGGTACAGAAGGTTGGAGTAAGTGGTACAAGCTGACTAGAAGGACTGAAGATAGTGAGAGAGCAAGAGAGTAGTTTATTATGTTAGTGAGTTAGATGTAGATGAGTATAGTGAGTATAGTTTATGTGTGATCAATCAACAGTTTGCTTCTTAGGGGTAAGTGTCAAATACAGTTAGTTCAATAAAATAGTTCTGTTGGTTTACAAGACTCGTCGTTCCCCGATCAACACTACACATCTAAGCCATCCGGATAGAGCAAGGCAGAGAACAACACAAAAGATACATCTTACATAATCATGGGAAACGACATCAGTGCCCCCCCCCCTTCCCTCGGATCCTTACACAGCCCTCCTTCCACATTTCCCTCCCCTTGTCTTCATCAGGCACAGTCCCCTTAGCCTGCCTCACCTCACACTCAACCCCCGGTCGAACTTTGGACCTTTTGGTGGCTGCATGAGTACTGTAGCACAGTGCTGTCCAGATAGACACTGGTGTCTGGCACCGGAGGGCAAGGAGAGCCCAACACTACCCAAAATCAGGTACTGGACTGATCGGACTCGGCAACTCAGGATGGCCATGGGCCCAGTAGTATGGTGCTGTCCATGAAGACCAGCTTGGCATGTGGTTGGAGGCATGAACCGGTTTACCCCGGCAGTGGCGAGACGCGAATCACAAGCAATGCAGCGCTATGGCCTCACCTTGTTGGACTCACCTTAATGTCTCTTGCAAACTGAGGACCGCCTTGTTGCACGTCACCCTTTATCAATCGGATTTTAGACTGACGTAATTTCACGCTGAAAGCCTGAAGGGATAAGACATTCATGAGATGCAAATAAATGCAAATAACATTCATGCCACCAGCCAGTGGGAGGACTGGCCATTAATCTGCCATTGGAAGAATTGCAACAGGATTTTACAACAGCAAGTTTCTGAATTTTTTGCTCCAGCAGGATTCTCTGCTCCAGCCCACCACCAAACCCACCGTGGATGGGATGGGAGAATTCCATCCTTTGTACGATCTTTGTGCTGATCACTTTCTACCCCCAGCTCTCCTTTGTGTCTGGCTGTATGGCTTCTGTATCTCAACTTCCAATGGTACTGCCTCCAGGTCAAAGTCTGCCAGCAAACATCTACCAATATTTCTTATGATCCAAGAAAATTACAATTGATTCCTTTATAATTAAACTTTTTTTAAAGATGCTGAAAAACAATAACACATTCCCCAAACATTTTAAAGATAATTATAAATTTTCCTGAATGTTGCTGCTCTCAGGTCAAAGGCCATCACAGATGGCAAGGCATTGATGAACATTGCATGGCTACCTTCACCAGTTCAATTAAATGACCAGAGACTTATTTGAGGGATTCTATTTGCTGTTAATTTTCTCATTTGCTCTCTTGATCATATTGGGGAACGGCATCTTTCCCAGGGAGCCATTCTCTGACTGGTACAGATAAGCTTGCATACTGCGTCAAGATGTATTAAAAGAACTAAGGTTATCGTTTCTTAAATGTACTGCAGGCAGAATCACTCAGCACACTGCTGAAAAAAATGAATTGCCCCTTTTCTGAAACAAGTGTTGGTCTCAGTGTGGGCACAGCCATGGCAAGAAACCATGAAATTAACTTACCCCTCCTGCAAGCTGTGGTACAAGTATTGTGTGAAGTGGCTTCTCGAGAACATGTGTCTGTGTATAAACAGTTGAAGATTCAATAAAGAAAAGAGGTGTTAGCTTCTTCAGCGATAAGGCAAGACGCTCATTATCAGCCTAACAGCTGAAGCGCTACTTTT
Organism: Scyliorhinus torazame; assembly: GCF_047496885.1. Lineage (NCBI taxonomy): Eukaryota > Metazoa > Chordata > Chondrichthyes > Carcharhiniformes > Scyliorhinidae > Scyliorhinus > Scyliorhinus torazame. The sequence continues at coordinate 148,331,885 of NC_092722.1, read as the reverse complement.
GACAGCCTGGGCCACCATCTGTTAGACTCAACACCTTGCCAGTGATTTAATTCTTGAATCTTCCCGAAAGGAATAACAGGAAGACAGAGTACTGGGCTAATGGTAAGATTCTTGGCAGTGTGGATGAGCGGAGAGATCTCGGTGTCCATGTACATAGATCCCTGAAAGTTGCCACTCCGGTTGAGAGGGTTGTTAAGAAGGCGTACGGTGTGTTAGCTTTTATTGGTAGAGGAATTGAGTTTCGGAGCCATGAGGTCATGGTGCAGCTGCACAAAACTCTGGTGCGGCCGCATTTAGAGTATTGCGTGCAATTCTGGTCACCGCATTATAGGAAGGATGTGGAAGCATTGGAAAGGGTGCAGAGGAGATTTACCAGAATGTTGCCTGGTATGGAGGGAAGATTTCATAGATTTCATAGAATTTACAGTGCAGAAGGAGGCCATTCGGCCCATCGAGTCTGCACCGGCTCTTGGAAAGAGCACCCTACCCAAGGTCAACACCTCCACCCTATCCCCATAACCCAGTAACCCCACCCAACACTAAGGGCAATTTTGGACACTAAAGGCAATTTTGGACACTAAGGGCAATTTATCATGGCCAATGCACCTAACCTGCACATCTTTGGACTGTGGGAGGAAACCGGAGCACCCAGAGGAAACCCACGCACACACGGGGGGGATGTGCAGACTCCGCACAGACAGTGACCCAAGCCGGAATTGAACCTGGGACCCTGGAGCTGTGAAGCAATTGTGCTACCCACAATGCTACCATGCTACCCCCATCTTATGAAGAAAGGCTGAGGGACTTGAGGCTGTTTTCGTTAGAGAGAAGAAGGTTAAGAGGTGACTTAATTGAGGCATACAAGATGATCAGAGGATTGGATAGGGTGGACAGTGAGAGCCTTTTTCCTCGGATGGTGATGTCTAGCACGAGGGGACATAGCTTTAAATTGAGGGGAGATAGATATAAGACAGACGTCAGAGGTAGATTCTTTACTCAGAGAGTACTAAGGGTGTGGAATGCCCTGCCTGCAACAGTAGTGGACTCGCCAACACTAAGGGTATTCAAATGGTCATTGGATAGACATATGGACGATAAGGGAATAGTGTAAATGGGCTTTAGAGTGGCTTCACAGGTCAGCGCAACATCGAGGGCTGAAGGGCCTGTACTGCGCTGTAATGTTCTATGTTCTATGTTCTATGAAGGTATTGCATGCACCACTATGGATTGCATCTTCGTGAACACTGCACCATTTACTTCCATTCGAGGCTGTCAGTAAATAACTGGATTCAGCAGTCCCTGGCTTGCAGGTCACAAATATTTTGAATTTACTTGCTGAATCTTTTAGTTTGGATTTTGAATATTGCATTCCAGTCCTACTCTAAGTGCAGATTCCAGCCTCCCTGCTCTGAGCCTTGAACTGATCTCCACTGCGTTTCTTTGTGTGAGTTAACATTGTTACCCACTCTATTGGCATTATCAACTGCAGGAGGTAATACTTAAAAATAGAATTAGAAATAGATTCCAGGTGCACTGTGCCATTGGCCACCTTTGTGGTTGCAAATCCATATTTATTTGTATAAAGAAGAAGTTAAGAGGATTCTGCCAACTTTGCTGGCAGCAGTCCTGTTACTGAATGAGTTGGGCCCACTAAAATAGATGGAGGCATTTAGGTCAAGAAGAAACAATTCAGCGATTCAGCGACCGCGTTGCGCCCGGCCCGGATCTGGGCGTGATGGGTGAATAGTGAGAGAGGGCAAAATAGAGATTTGTGCCGGGCACGAACCATTTTGCGATTCACCCAGTCCGCACCCGATAGCAAGTTCCGGATCATGCTCCAAAATAGTGAGAATATCATTAGCTCTCATTTGCATTCATTTCAATCTGATTAACGAGATTGAAGTTGAGTGTAGCGGCCTCCCAGGAATTACCCAACTCCCAGCAGGAAGTCAAGTGGGCATTGTTTAATACTCCTTTTCAAAAGTGAGAATCTGGCACAATGGCTACTGAGGGGAAGTGAGGAGATGAGTAGCATTTTCCATTTTCCAGAATGCAGTTCAAAAGCACCGGAGCTGCTTGGCTGGGCTTGATCGAGGGGGTGGGGGGGAGCGGAATGTTCCAGTGCTTTGCGTCTGTGAGGCCTTCAAGCCACCTTTAAATAACATGGAGACCCATCCACTGCTGCAGCCTGTCTGTTCTACCAAACTATTCCAGGACAGAGCTCTGCTGCTCACCTGAAAGTCAATTTCACCCCTTTGACTGTGAGCAGACACTAACTTCACAGCTGAAGGCTATTTCAAATGAGGAATTAACCTTGTTTGTTGTGAGAGCACTTCACAGCTGTGGGTTCTGTTTGCTGCTCGGCCCTACTGGTAGCTGCAGATTTCTGGAGGCTGCTGCTGCTGTTTCCTTCCTTTTCTGCAGCCGGAAGGAAGGACAATTTTTCGAAGATACATGGTTCCTGGGACAACGGGCTCAGTGGGATGTATGAATCCAGAAGGCAATCTGATTTGAAACATGAAGACGCTGCGGGACATAGTGTGTTGCATTGTGATCCAAATGAGCCACCTGATGACACCATTGAAGAAATGCTTTTGTGGATTTCTGATGCTTTTGTTGCTCCCAATGCAGCTGACGATAAACACCCCATCAAATGGGTCCAAATGCTGATTTTAACCTTTGTCTGCTGAATTGCGCCCAGAGTGTTTCCCGCTGTGGAGGCTGACAGGAAAACACACCAAATCTTCTGGTCCTGGTCCTTTAGTTATGTAATGAGGTGCTTTCGGCTGTAATTCCGTGGCGGGGCAGGCAAACATGGTGTATAGTCCACTGTCGTGTCTAGATGCCAGATTGAAAAGGCGCCCCAACATCACTGGCCCACTAATGAAGAAAGAAGGTGGATGACCTGAAAATGAAGGTAAATTTATGGGGCTGGAATATGGACCTCCTGAGAACAAAGATTGATCTCTGGGAACACTCTGAAGCTGGAACGTGCTTCCCCTTCAGGACACTGAATCTGGAAGGTCCACCTGCAGATGCACCTCCAACACATTGCTGTCGTGTACCAGGATCCATGGTTGCCGGCGACCTTCATCCTAAACTCCGGAGACAGGTCCAGGCATTGATCAGATGTGCCCCGACACCTGCACACCACGTTGTTCTGAACGGGATGCAAATGAAGTTCACGGCAGCCTCTGATCCGTTTTCCAACCTGCCATGGCAGCCATCAACAGATGATCCCACTGTATTTTCACACCAGCGTGAAACTGATTTTGGGCCTCCCTCCATATTTTCCTCCCCCCCCCCCCCATCGAACCCACAGGCGGGGTCTTGGGAGAATTCTGCCCAATGTGTACTGCCTTCCGCAGAAGTAGCTGCTTGTTTCTGGTCGCTGTTGGAGTGAGTGTTCCCATTATCCATAAAGACAAGCAACCAATGTTAGGGGCTGGATTCTCTGGTCCCCTAGCCACGTGTTTCTTGGTGGCGCGCCATTCGCTGGCGGTGGGATTCTCTCTTCCCACCTCTTGTCAATGGGAGACATTCCCATTGAAGCCACCCCGTGCCTCTGGGAAACATTCAGATATAAAGTAATGAATTCTAACTTTCTGATGGCTTATGCATGCAAATTATTTTTCTGGTACTGTTTATGCTGTGCAAGCGGTTCCATGATTTTTAACAGGATAGATAGCACAACACCAAGATTATTACAAATCACTTTGTTTAAAGACTTTATTTTTTTTAAATAAATTGAGAGTACCCAATTCTTTTTTTCCAATTATGAGGCAATTTAGCATGACCAATTCACCTACACTGTACACCTTTTTGGGTTGTGGGGGTAAGACCCATGCAGATATGGGGAGAGTGTGCAAACTCCACATGGGCAGTGACCCGGGTGTGGTAGTCAGCACTGTTTGTATAATACGTATATGAGAGGTAATACGGTAAGGCTCCTGTGCTACAGGTACGGGGGTAGATCCCTGCCTGCTGGCTCCGCCCAGTAGGCGGAGTATAAATGTGTGTGCACAATGAGCTGCTGCCATTTCGGTAGCAGCTGCAGGAGGCAACAGATCTCTACTTAATAAAGCCTCGATAACTCTCTATTCTTGTCTCGTCGTAATTGATAGTGCATCACTGGGGCTGGGATCGAACCCGAGTCCTCGGCGCCGTGTGGCAGCAGTGTTAACCACTGCGCCACAACGCTGCCTTTGTTTGAAGATTCATGTCATATAAACACGATGTAAGCCATGTAAAAAACAAATTCCTGTACTTTTTCTGCATAAGTTTGCAATAACCTTCATGTATTTTGTACCTTTGTTCCAAGATGCTTCATTGATGGACGGATGGAAAGCCAGAAATGATGTGACTATGGGGGTTAAGGTGCTTTTCATGGAATTTTAGAATGGTACAGTGCAGAAAGGGCCTGTGCCAGCTCTTTGAAAGAGCAATCTAATTGGACCCACTCCTTTGCCCTCTCCCCATTGCTCTGCAATTATTTGTTTGTCAAGTATTTATTTTTTCAAAGCGAGCTGTATCATGTATCTTGTTCATACCATAAGTTTCATGATTTTGGAGTTAAAACTGTGGAAAGTTAAATCAATTTTGTGTTTACTTTTTGTGCTATTACAGAGCTGTTTTATTTACAGAGGGTAGTAATCTAATACTTGGTTGATGTCATATGAAACCTCGGGATTTATTTGGTTGCTAATCCAGATATACTAACATATGTCATTGGTTACTGTATTTTTTATTGTGTCATTTTCCATGCTGTCATTCAGGAGTATAATTTCCCCCAAATTTCTGCACATAGATTATTTGAGAAGATCAATACTGATGAGAAAAGAGAGCAAGTGGGACAAAGAATGTTGGAAGTAAATGAGGTGAGTGGTGTTCAAAGATGCATTTCTGTGTCAAGCAATTGTGCCAAATTTAGCTATGAGTTTCAACTTTAGTGTGTGAAAGAACATAATAAGAATGAGGAAACTGCAGTTCCTATTGCTTGGAAATAGTACAGCTTCAAAAATAGATGATCACTTCTGCAATCGGAGATTTTTGTCTTCAATTTTCTTAAGCCGGGTTTATAATGAACTTGCAGTTGAATACCCATGAGGTCCATAACCTGTACTTAGCCAGGTTTCCCAGTAGCTATTGGAGTTGCACAAATTTACGAGTAATGATGAGATTATTACACTGGCTCTTTTTAAATTTCACAACTAAGATGTACCTTGGGATGAATTTTCTATGTCGAAGGCAGCATATGAATGCAATTTCTTGTCCTTGTGATACAGCTTATTTTTATTTTAAAAAATATATATTTTATTCAAGATTTTTTGGCCAAACATAACAGTACATAGTGTTTCTTTTAAACAACAATAAAGCAATATAAATAACAGTGGCCAGTTTTAAACAAATAAATAAATAATATATGAACAGAAACAAAAACCAAACTAAATGGCAACTGTCTTGTCAAAAATAAATACTCTCCAAAGATACAATCCAACAGTCCAATATACATTACCTAAAACAAGTGCCTATACATATACAATAACATCCCTGAGAGTCCGTCCGATTCCTCCCCCCCCCCCTCCCCCTGGGTTGCTGCTGTTGTCTTCTTCTTTTCCATTCCCTCTATCTTTCTGTGAGGTAGTCGACGAACGGTTGCCACCGCCTGGTGAACCCTTGAGCCGAACCCCTTAGTACGAACTTAAACCGTTCTAACTTTATAAACCCTGCCATGTCTTTTATCCAGGTCTCCACACCCGGGGGTTTGGCTTCCTTCCACATTAACAATATCCTGCGCCGGGCTACTAGGGACGCAAAGGCCAAAACATCAGCCTCTCTCGCCTCCTGCACTCCCGGCTCTTCTGCAACCCCAAATATAGCCAACCCCCAGCTTGGTTCGACCTGGACCCCCACCACCTTCGAAAGCACCTTTGCCACCCCCACCCAAAACCCCTGTAGTGCCGGGCATGACCAGAACATGTGGGTGTGATTCGCTGGGCTTCTCGAGCATCTCGCACACCTATCCTCTATCCCAAAAAATTTACTGAGCCGTGCTCCAGTCATATGCGCCCTGTGTAACACCTTAAATTGTATCAGGCTTAGCCTGGCACACAAGGACGATGAGTTTACCCGACATAGGGCATCAGCCCACAGCCCCTCCTCAATCTCCTCCCCCAGCTCTTCTTCCCATTTCCCTTTCAGCTCATCTACCATGATCTCCCCCTCGTCCCTCATTTCCCTATATATGTCCGACACCTTACCATCCCCCACCCATGTCTCTGAGATCACTCTATCCTGCACCTCCTGCGTCGGGAGCTGCGGGAATTCCCTCACCTGTTGCCTCGCAAAAGCCCTCAATTGCATATACCGAAATGCATTCCCTTAGGGCAACCCATATTTTTCCGTCAGCGCTCTCAGACTCGCAAACGTCCCATCTACGAACAGATCTCTCAATTGTGCTACCCCTGCTCTTTGCCATGCTCCAAATCCCCCATCCATTCTCCCCGGAACAAACCTATGGTTATTTCTTATCGGGGACCGCACCGAGGCTCCCGTCTTTCCCCTATGCCATCTCCACTGAGTTCTCCCAGTGAGACAGAGAAGACAGCCAGAGTGAGACAGCAAAGAGTGAGTTTGGGAATTTGTATCGAGGTGGGAATTCGAAGCTGGGTGGGGAGGAGGTGTTTTTTATCCCTGGTAAGTGACTGGTAAGTAGTGTTTCTGTTTTTCTGTTTCTTTTCATTGGTATATATATATATATATATTTTTTTCTTCATTGTTTATTTATTTAGTTAAATTTTTGGGGGGGAAATTGAAATTGTTCAAGTTAACCGAAGGTTTAAGACATGGCAGGAGATCTCAGACCCGTGTCATGCTCCTCGTGTGCAATGTGGGAGCTCAGGGACACGTCCACTGTCCCTGGCTCCTTCACGTGCAAGAAATGTGTCCAGTTGCAGCTCCTGTTAGACCGCTTGACGGCTCTGGAGCTACGGATGGACTCACATTGGAGCGTCCGCGATGCTGAGGACGTCGTGGATAGCACGTTTAGCGAGTTGGTCACACCGCAGGTGAAAGGTACTGAGGGAGATAGTAAATGGGCGACCAAAAGACAGAGCAAGAGTAGGAAGGCAGTGCAGGTGTCCTCTGCGGTCATCTCCCTGCAAAACAGATATACCGCTTTGGATACTGTTGAGGGAGATGGCTCACCAGGGGAAGGCGGCAGCAGCCAGGTTCATGGCACCGTGGCTGGCTCTGCTGCGCAGCTGGGCAGGAAGAAGAATGGCAGGGCTATAGTGATAGGGGACTCAATTGTAAGGGGAATAGACAGGCGGTTCTGCGGATGAAATCGAGACTCCAGGATGGTATGTTGCCTCCCTGGTGCAAGGGTCAAGGATGTCTCGGAGCGGCTGCAGGACATTCTGGAGGGGGAGGGTGAACAGCCAGCTGTCATGGTGCACGTAGGCACCAACGATATAGGTAAAAAACGGGACGAGGTCCTACAAGCTGAATTTAGGGAGCTAGGAGTTAAACTAAAAAGTAGGACCTCAAAGGTAGTAATCTCAGGATTGCTACCAGTGCCACGAGCTAGTCAGAGTAGGAATGTCAGGATAGAGAGGATGAATACGTGGCTCGAGAGATGGTGCAAGAGGGAGGGATTCAAATTCCTGGGACATTGGAACCGATTCTGGGGGAGGTGGGACCAGTACAAACCGGACGGTCTGCACCTGGGCAGGACTGGAACCAATGTCCTCGGGGGGGTGTTTGCTAGAGCTGTTGGGGAGAGTTTAAACTAATGTGGCAGGGGGATGGGAACCGATGCAGGAAGTTGGAAGGTAGTAAAACAGGGACAGAAATAAAAGGCAGTAAGGGGGAAAGTGTAAGGCAGAGAAGCCATAGTCAAAAATCAAAAAGGGCGACAGTACAAGGTACAGTGACTGAGGGGAGCTCAGTGAATAGGACTAGGAATACTAAAAGAAATAAAACGGGAAGTGAAAACATTAATGGTAAGCGATGCGGCAGGTTGTTACAGGAAGATGTGGGTTCGACGACAAGGAAAATTAGGAGAAAGGTTAAGAGGAAATATAACTTAGGAGAGGTTACTGATCGAGGTGTTAAGATTAAGAACAGAGGTAAAAAAGCCAACATAAGTGTACTTTACCTGAATGCTCGTAGTATTCGGAATAAGGTAAATGAGTTGATGGCGCAAATCATCGTGAATGACTATGATTTAGTGGCCATTACTGAAACATGGTTAAAGGATGGTCACGACTGGGAGTTAAATATCCAAGGGTATCAAACTTTTCGGAAGGACAGAGTGGATGGTAAGGGAGGTGGTGTAGCTCTGTTATTTAAGGATGACATCCGGGCAACAGTAAGGGATGACATCGGTGCTATGGAGGATAAGGTTGAATCCATTTGGGTGGAAATCAGGAATAGTAAGGCGAAAAAGTCACTGATAGGAGTAATCTATAGGCCACCAAATAGTAACATTATGGTGGGGCAGGCTATAAACAAAGAAATAACAGATGCATGTAGAAATGGTACAGCAGTTATCATGGGGGATTTTAATCTACATGTTGATTGGTTTAACCAGGTCAGTCAAGGCAGCCTTGAGGAGGAGTTTATAGAATGTATCTGCGATAGTTTCCTCGAACAGTATGTAATGGAACCTACGAGGGAACAATGATGGGCAAGCTAATGGGGCTAAAGGTAGACAAGTCTCCTGGCCCTGATGGAATGCATCCCAGAGTGCTAAAAGAGATGGCTAGGGAAATTGCAAATGCACTAGTGATAATTTACCAAAATTCACTAGACTCTGGGGTGGTCCCGGCGGATTGGAAATTAGCAAACGTGACACCACTGTTTAAAAAAGGAGGTAGGCAGAAAGTGGGTAATTATAGGCCAGTGAGCTTAACTTCGGTAGTAGGGAAGATGCTGGAATCTATCATCAAGGAAGAAATAGCGAGGCATCTGGATGGAAATTGTCCCATTGGACAGACGCAGCATGGGTTCATAAAGGGCAGGTCGTGCCTAACTAATTTAGTGGAATTTTTTGAGGACATTAACAGTGCGGTAGATAACGGGGAGCCAATGGATGTGGTATATCTGGATCTCCAGAAAGCCTTTGACAAGGTGCCACACAAAAGGTTGTTGCATAAGATAAAGATGCATGGCATTAAGGGGAAAGTAGGAGCATGGATAGAGGATTGGTTAATTAATAGAAAGCAAAGAGTGGGGATTAATGGGTGTTTCTCTGGTTGGCAATCAGTAGCTAGTGGTGTCCCTCAGGGATCAGTGTTGGGCCCACAACTGTTCACAATTTACATAGATAATTTGGAGTTGGGGACCAAGGGCAATGTGTCCAAGTTTGCAGACGACACTAAGATAAGTGGTAAAGCAAAAAGTGCAGAGGATACTGGAAGTCTGCAGAGGGATTTGGACAGGCTAAGTGAATGGGCTAGGGTCTGGCAGATGGAATACAATGTTGACAAATGTGAGGTTATCCATTTTGGTAAGAATAACGGCAAAAGGGATTATTATTTAAATGATAAAATATTAAAACATGCTGCTGTGCAGAGAGACCTGGGTGTGCTCGTGCATGAGTCGCAGAAAGTTGGTTTTCAGGTGCAACAGGTGATTAAGAAGGCAAATGGAATTTTGTCCTTCATTGCTAGAGGGATGGAGTTTAAGACTAGGGAGGTTATGGTGCAATTGTATAAGGTGTTAGTGAGGCCACACCTGGAGTATTGTGTTCAGTTTTGGTCTCCTTACTTGAGAAAGGACGTACTGGCACTGGAGGGTGTGCAGAGGAGATTCACTAGGTTAATCCCAGAGCTGAAGGGGTTGGATTACGAGGAGAGGTTGAGTAGACTGGGACTGTACTCGTTGGAATTTAGAAGGATGAGGGGGGATCTTATAGAAACATATAAAATTATGAAGGGAATCGATAGGATAGATGCGGGCAGGTTGTTTCCACTGGTGGGTGAAAGCAGAACTAGGGGGCATAGCCTCAAAATAAGGGGAAGTAGATTTAGGACTGAGTTTAGGAGGAACTTCTTCACCCAAAGGGTTGTGAATCTATGGAATTCCTTGCCCAGTGAAGCAGTAGAGGCTCCTTCATTAAATGTTTTTAAGATAAAGATAGATAGTTTTTTGAAGAATAAAGGGATTAAGGGTTATGGTGTTCGGGCCGGAAAGTGGAGCTGAGTCCACAAAAGATCAGCCATGATCTCATTGAATGGCGGAGCAGGCTCGAGGGACCAGATGGCCTACTCCTACTCCTAGTTCTTATGTTCTTATGTTCTTATGTTCCACTGCCCCCAAATTTTCAATGTAGCCACCACCACCGGGCTTGTGGTGTATTTCTTCGGTGAGAACGGCAACGGCGCCGTCACCATAGCTTGTAGGCTAGTCCCCCTGCAGGACGCCCTCTCCAATCTCTTCCACGTCGTTCCCTCCTCTTCTCCCATCCACTTACACACCATTGAAATATTGGCGGCCCAGTAGTACTCACTTAGGCTCGGTAGTGCCAGCCCCCCGCTGTCCCTACTGCGCTGCAAAAATCCCCTCCTCACTCTCGGGGTCTTCCCGGCTCACACAAAACTCATAATACTCTTCTCGATTCTTTTGAAAAAAGCCTTCGTGACCACCACCGAGAGGCACTGAAACACAAAAAGGAATCTTGGGAGGACCACCATTTTAACCGCCTGCACCCTACCTGCCAGTGACAGGGACACCATGTCCCATCTCTTAAAGTCCTCCTCCATCTGTTCCACCAACCGCGTTAAATTAAGCCTATGTAATGTACCCCAATTCTTGGCTATCTGGATCCCCAAGTACCGAAAGTCCCTTGTTACCTTCCTCAACGGTAAATCCTCTATTTCTCTGCTCTGCTCCCCTGGATGCACCACAAACAACTCACTTTTCCCCATGATATTTACCCATCTGATATACCCATCTCCAAAGCCAAATCTCCTCAGCACCTCCCACAAATAATCCCACTCCACTCTATCAAATGCTTTCTTGGCATCCATCGCCACCACTATCTCCGCTTCCCCCTCTGGTGGGGGCATCATCATTACCCCTAGCAGCCTCCGTATATTTGTATTCAGCTGTCTCCCCTTCACAAACCCAGTTTGGTCCTCATGAACCACCCCCGGGACACAATCCTCTATCCTCGTTGCCACTACCTTGGCCAGAATCTTAGCGTCCACATTCAGGAGGGAAATAGGCCTATAGGACCCGCATTGCAGCGGGTCTTTTTCCTTCTTTAGGAGGAGCGATATCGTTGCCTCTGACATAGTCGGGGGCAGCTGCCCCCTTTCCCTCGCCTCATTAAAGGTTCTCATCAGTAGCGGGGCCAGCAAGTCCATATATTTCCTCTAGAATTCAACTGGGAATCCGTCTGGTCCCGGGGCCTTCCCCGCCTGCATGCTCCCAATCCCTTTCACTACTTCTCCGTCTCAATCTGTGCTCCCAGTCCCGCCCTCTCCTGCTCCTCCACCTGAGGTAATTCCAGCTGATCCAGAAAGCACATCATTCTCTCCTTCCCATCCGGGGGCTGAGCTTCATATAATCTTTCATAAAATGCCTTGAACACTCCATTCACTCTCTCCGCTCCCCACTCCATCTCTCCCTCCTCATCTCTCACCCCCCCATCTCCCTCGCTGCTCCCCTTTTCCTCAGTTGGTGGGCCAGTAACCTGCTCGCCTTCTCCCCATATTCGTACTGTACACCCTGTGCCTTCCTCCATTGTGCCTCTGCATTACCCGTAGTCAACAAGTCAAATTCTACATGTAGCCTTTGCCTTTCCCTGTACAGTCCCTCCTCCGGTGCCTCCGCATATTGTCTGTCCACCCTCAGAAGTTCTTTCAACAACCGCTCCCTTTCCCTACCCTCCTGCTTTCCTTTATGTGCCCTAATAGATATCAGCTCCCCTCTAACCACTGCCTTCAGCGCCTCCCAGACCACTTCCACCTGGACCTCCCCATTATCATTGAGTTCCAAGTACCTTTCAATACACCCCATCACCCTTAAACACACCCCCTCATCTGCCAATAATCCCATGTCCATTCTCCAGGGTGGACGCTGTTCTTTTTCCTCCCCTAGCTCCAGGTCCACCCAATGTGGAGCGTGATCCGAAATAGCTATAGCCGTGTACTCCGACCCCGTCACCTTCGGGATCAGTGCCCTTCCCAAAACAAAAAAGTCTATCCGTGAATAAACTTTGTGGACATAGGAGAAAAACGAAAACTTCTTACTCCTAGGTCTACTAAATCTCCAGGGGTCTACTCCTCCCATCTGCTCCATAAAGTCCTTAAACACCCTAGCTGCAGCCGGCCTCCTTCCGGTCCTGGACCTCGATCTATCCAGCCCTGGGTCCAGCACCGTATTAAAATCTCCACCCATTACCAACTTCCCCACCTCTAGGTCCGGGAAACATCCTAACATACGCCTCATAAAGTTGGCATCATCCCAGTTCGGGGCATATACGTTCACTAAGACCACCGCCTCCCCTTGCAATTTGCCACTCACCATCACGTATCTGCCCCCACTATCCGCCACTATGGTCTTTGCCTCAAACATTACCCGCTTCCCCACTAGTATAGCCACCCCCCTGTTTTTTGCGTCTAGCCCCGAATGAAACACCTGCCCCACCCATCCTTTGCGTAGTCTGACCTGGTCTATCAGTTTCAGATGCGCCTCCTGCAGCATAACCACATCTGCCTTAAGTTTCTTTAGGTGTGCGAGTACCCGTGCCCTCTTTATCGGCCCGTTCAGCCCTCTCACATTCCACGTGATCAGCCGGGTTGGGGGGCTCTTTACCCCCCACTTGTCGACTAGCCATCTCCTTTTTCAATCCAGCTCCTCACCCGGTTCCCACGTAGCCGTATCACCCCCAACGGCGCCCTCCCGCCCTGACCACCCCACCCCATACCAGCTCCCCCTTCTCCCCAGCAGCAGCAACCCAGTTAACCCCCCCCCCCGCTAAATCCCTCACTAGCGTAATTGCACCCCCCATGTTGCTCCCAGAAGTCAGCAAACTCTGGCCGACCTCGGCTTACCCCCATGACCTCGGCTCCCACTGTGCGAGGCCCCCTCCTTCCTGCTTCTTTGTTCCCGCCATGCTTACCATAGCGCGGGAACAAAGGCCGCGCTTCCCATTTGGCCCCGCCCCCAATGGCCGGCGCCCCCAGCTCCTCATCCTCCCTCCCTCCTCCCCCACGACATGGGGAAGAGAGAAAAGTTACAGGGTCGCAGGATTAACAACTTGGGAAATCATCTCTTTCCCCCTTTTCAACCCCTCTTCACCCCACATAGTCGCCCCACCACTTTGTCCCAAATGTTCTTTTTCTAGCCCGCTTATTCCAGTTTCTCCTCGACAATAAATGTCCACGCCTCTTCTGCCGTTTCAAAGTAGTGATGTTTCCCTTGATGTGTGACCCACAGTCTTGCCGGCTGCAGCATTCCAAATTTAACCTTCCTTTTGTGCAGCACTGCCTTGGCCCGATTAAAGCTTGCCCTCCTTCTCGCCACCTCCGCACTCCAATCTTGATATACGCGGATCACCGCGTTCTCCCACCTACTGCTCTGAGTTTTCTTTGCCCATCTGAGGACCAGCTCTCTGTCCTTATATCGGAGAAGTCTCACCACTATGGCTCGAGGAATTTCTCCAGCCCTCGGTCTTCGCGCCATAACTCGATAAGCTCCCTCCACCTCCAACGGGCCGTCGGGTCCTCCGATCCCATTAACGAGTGCAGAATCGTGCTCACATTTTCCCCGATGTCCGCCCCTTCTGCACCTTCGGGAAGACGAAGAATCCTTAAATTCTTCCTCCTCGCATTATTCTCCAGCACCTCCAGCCTTTCCGCACACCTTTTGTGTTGTGCCTCGTGCATCTCTGTCTTCACCACCAGGCCCTGTATGTCGTCCTCATTCTCAGCAGCCTTTGCCTTCACGACCCGAAGCTCCTGCTCCTGGGTCTTTTGCTCCTCCTTTAGCCCCTCAATCGCTTGTAATATCGGGGCCAACAGCTCCTCCTTCATCTCCTTTTTAAGTTCTTCCACGCAACGCCGCAGGAACTCTTGTTGGTCAGGGCCCCATATTAAACTGCCTCCTTCCGACGCCATCTTGCTTTGTGCTTGCCTTCCTTGCCGCTGCTCTAGAGGATCCACCGCAATCCGGCCACTTTCCTCTCCTTTTTCCATCCGTGTCCAGGGGGGATTCCCTTCTGGTTTACCGCACAGTGTTTTTAGCCGTTAAAATTGCCGTTGGGGCTCCTATTAAGAGCCCAAAAGTCCTTTCCACCGGGAGCTGCCGAAACGTGCGCCTTAGCTGGTCATCGCCGCACCCGGGAGTCTCTGATACAGCTTATTTTTGGTCAAATGACTAAGTAATAATAAAAGCGGGATTAGTGTTTCTAAATAAATGATTGTTGGAATGTTTGAGCCGAGATGCTGGTTGCTTACTAATTTGCCAATATAACTAAAGAATTTAGTATTCATGATCAATTTTGTCTTGATGGAGGAAAGAAACATGGAACTACGCATAAAATATTGGACTTTAAAGAAGACCTGAGTTTTATTTTTTTTAATGGACACAAAGATGGCAGAGAGTGTACACACAAGCCACTGGCTGGATGACTGCAGGGAGATTCTAGACAGGACAATGGAACCTCTCTCTGTTTCCAGGCAAAGTACTTCTAAAAGCATCCAGAGACTGCTTACCATTGCATCTCAAGAGATCCTGTGATTAATACCTGGAAGGAATTATGGATTATGCTTTCCATTTGGAATATACAAGGAATGGGTCAAAATGCAGCTGAAAGAGTTTCCCTAGTGTCTGTCTGTGTGTGCTCTGTGACAATAAGCATCTGAATGTTTCACACACTGAAGGTGGGTGATACAGTATTGGAAGTAACCAGCAGTGCCCCTGCAAAATGACCATTTTTGCAAGTACATCCATTTCTCTCTGACTGTCGAAGTCAGCCCCAGCCAGCAAATGGATCACAGTTGAAAAGAGACTTGGGGAGGTTCTCTGCCAAAACACAGAACACAGGAATCAAAAAACCAACTATTCGCTTGCTGAAGCCAACTCTACTGGAACTTTGAAACTGACTATCCATCTACCAAGTCTACCTACTGGAATTTTGAATCGTAATGACCACAAGCTTCATCATCTACTCCTCACAAGTCAAAGACTTTTCCACATACCTTTTTACTCATATTTACTTGCTTTCAGCTCAATTCTCACTGATCTGTATGGATATATCTGTATGTGTTTTTCAATTTCTCCCTTTGCCTTTATTTAGCAGTAAATTAACTCAAACTATCTTAACTCAAGAAAGTCTGATTAAATTGGTTGCTTTTAGAACATAACCGTTGGGCTTGGGAAAGATACCCACAGGAAAGGGAACCTTTTAGATTAATTCATTTTGCTACTAACAGAGGAGGGTTCAATAAAGACAGGGAGCCAGTTCACCCCCCCCTGACCAGGTTTGTAATAATTTGTTGGGAACTGTTTAAAGTTTGCTTAATGACATTCACAGGTCAAATGAATGCATTCCCAGTGACTTGGGTGGCACATGCACTGCCCAGTTTGAATCCAAGTAACTGACAGAAAGGTTCCAGATTGAGGAGTTGCTGATAAGAATGGATGGCTTGCTCCTCGTGTCTGCTAAATGGGGGAGAGAGGGTTTGAGTGTTAAATACCTTGTGCCCTCAAAGTTTTAAAGGCCATCAGATCAGCTCATTAATGCCCAGTTATTTGGCATGAAGAGTGCCATATTTACTGCAAAATGACATCTGCGGTCCACATACGTATTTGTGGTATGAGCGCATTGGAAGCCATTTTGGTGAATGCATCGACCAACATGCATACAGTGCCTTGGAAAACAGGGATCAAATTTTATTTCCCTGAGGGATCATATTGAGAGGAAAAAACTTTTGAATTTAATTCTGTCATGGTTTTTGGAAGCTCTGTTTTCTGTGTGGGTAGTGAATGGGGTGATAACGTTTTCAGAAAGAGATATGATGATAGAGAAGAACCAACTATTAAAAATGTCAGCACAGCTGCCTCTTGGCGCTGAGGACCCGGGTTCGATCCCAGCCTTGGATCACTGTTTGTGTGGAGTTTGCATATTCTTCTCGTGGTCTCACTCCACCAAACCCACAATGTTGTGCAGGATAGGTGAATTGGCCATGCTAAGTTGCCACTTAATTGGAAAAAAAAAGAATTGGGTACTCTAAATTTATTTTTTAAAATATCAGCATTGGAGCAGATATTAATCAAAGTGGCAAATCCCATCTAAAGGGCAACCATCCTTTCTTTGATTTAGTTCATAGTGGACCTTTGCAGAGATTGGAAAATGCATCAAAATGTCTGGAAATCATGAGTCAAGAGATCAGGCTCACTGGAAAGAAACTATTAAAATCTAGGTTGACCTTAGAATACACTTTTTTTTTACAAACCGTGCAAAATGGTTCCAGATTACTACAGATGCTGAACCTATCACCACCGATGGGCTTATGTTGCCTGTCAATTGAAAAGTTTCTGTTCATCACCTAAATACAATTCCCAATTTACAACAATAAACTACTCAGCCACCATCACAAGATTACAAGGAATTTAGGGGGACAGAGCCTTTCTCCACTGGCTGTTGCACTTGAAGACATTATCAATTCACCTTGCTCCCGGACTTGTTCTCAGCCTTCTAACTGGGTTTCTGGCCATCTCCTTCCTCCTCTTTTTAAAAATATTTATTCCCCTCACCCTCCGGATCAGAAGCAAAGGGAACAAGGTAATCCTGCATTGTGATCACCAAGCTTGATTTCGGGTCCTGTCCAGTTTCAGGGCCTACATTTCTTCAACACTAATTCTTTGCTTCAGCCACCCCTGAGGCAGTCCTGCTGTGTTCCAGACATGTAGCCTACAAGTAGCTGCAACAAAATGCTGGAAATACTCAACAGGTCAGACAGCACCTATGGAGAGAGAAACAGATTTAATGTTTCAGGTCGATGAATGGTTAAAATTGACCTGAAACTTCAGCTCTGTTTCTCTCCACAGATACAACGTGACCTGATGACCTCTCTGAACTTTAATCGATGCCCTGCATTCTTGTTGTTCTTTCTTCCTCCATACTGTCTGAGAAGGTTCTACTTTTGTTCGAACAAACTATTTGGGTCTATACGCCCAGAGTTGGTGACAAGCAGACTCATTCAGCATACCTATTTTTGTTCTGGCAAACTTGTGGGGCGGGATTCTCTTGTTGGCCGATGCCAAAATCGGGAAAGTCAATTGGGCGGAGAATAGATTCCGATGTCAAAATCGTGGCAGCCGACACCAAATCACACTGTGGGATGGTGGGTAAATCCCGCCCACCATCCTGACTTGGAACTGTATCTCCATTCCTGCACTTGTCACGGGATCGGAATTCTGGAACTCCTCCCCCCACAGCACTGTTGTTGTATGTACACCACATGGACTTCGGTGGTTCAAGAAGGTGACTCACCACCACGCTCTCGAGGGCAATTAGGGCCTTGCCAACAGTGCCCACAAAAGGAGAGACTTTTAAAAAGGCTGAATAGCAAATTGGTAAATATAATAATTTCTTTCCTCATAAGAATAAGTGCACCTATTCTAAATAATGCACTTTGGTGCAGAATTTATAATATTATCCATTGATGAGAAACAGATGTAACAATATTCAACGTGGGCAGGCTCGGTAGCATAGTGGTTAGCACAGTTGCTTCGCAGCTCCAGGATCCTTGGTTCAGCTCCCGGCTTGGGTCATTGTCTGTGCGGAGTCTGCATGTTCTCCCCGTGTGTGCGTGGGTTTCCTCCGGTTTCTTCCCACAGTCCAAAGATGTGCAGGTTAGGTGGATAGGCTATGCTAAATTGCCCCTAGTGTCCAAAAAAAGGTTAGGTGGGGTTACAGGGATAGGGTGAAGATGTGGGCTTAGGTAGGGTGCACTTTCCAGGGGTCGGTATAGACCCGATAGGCCGAATGGCCTCTGTCTGCACTGTATGGATTCTATGGTATTATGGTACCCAGATGATGAATCCAAAATGTAAGAAAATGCAATGTCAAAAACTAACTTTCAGAAGAACGATTCTTTTAAAGACATTTTAGTTTGTATTGATGCCAAATATTTTCATATATAAAAGAACACTTTATGTAAAAACAAAGGGGACGATTGTATCTTACTCCTACACAGCATATTGGCAGTTGAGCGAGGTGTTGACTTGTTCATTCCTCTTTGGAAGCATGCGGTAACAGGCTCTGAGGGAGTGGGTGTGGGTGAGCAGACATTAATTGCATTGTTGATAACAGAACTCAGAGAACTGTATCTTTTCGCTTGCTGATGTTTAATTTCAGCTTTCTCAACAAACTGTGAGAATTAATTTTTCAAAATGAGCTTTTGTTTATCCCACAAATACAGTATTCTAGGCAAGAAAAGGTATCTAATGTGCATGAAAAGAGGGTACCATGCAGGTACTGGTATAATATTGTAGATTCACCAGTGCCTGAATCTAGCAACACGGTATCCTGGGCGGGATTCTCACAGCCCGGGGCCGGGCCGGAGAATCCCCGTGACCGGCGCGAATTGTGCCACGCCGCCCTGACGCCGGCACGCGATTCTCCGCAGAGCAGCGAATCGGCACCATTGGCGCCGGTGTGATTGGTGCGGCGCCGGTCGCGGGCCGCTCTACGCGACCGGCCCGCCGATTCTTGGCCCAGGATGGGCCGAGCGGCCTTCATGAAAACGCCTAGTCCTGTCGACACCTGCTCTCAGCCGGCGGGACCTCGGCTTGGAAG
Organism: Scyliorhinus torazame; assembly: GCF_047496885.1. NCBI lineage: Eukaryota > Metazoa > Chordata > Chondrichthyes > Carcharhiniformes > Scyliorhinidae > Scyliorhinus > Scyliorhinus torazame. Next base: position 148,313,068 of record NC_092722.1, on the reverse strand, counting down.
GGTAGTGGGGCAGCCTGTGGGGAGGGAAGGGGGGCCCGACCCCGGCGGGGGGGGGCCTCCGATGTGGCCTGGCCCGCGATCGGGGCCCACCGATCGGCGGGCCAGCCTCTCTGGCTGGTGGCCTCCTTTCCTACGTGCCGACCCCGTAGTCCTGCACCATGTTGCGTCGGGGCCGGCGGGTTGAAGGAAGCCACCGCATGCACGCGTGGTGCCACTGCAATGCGCGGATCCCTCGGCACCCAGTTCGCGCCGGGATCAGCAGCTGGAGCGGCATTAACCGCTCCAGTGCCTTGCTGGCCCCCTGTAGGGGCCAGAATTAGTCGTGGGGTCAGCCCGTTCACGCCGTCGTAAAATGCAACGGCGTTTACCACAGCGCGGACACTCTGCCGTGGGATTAGAGAATCCCGCCCCCTGTACCTAATTGGAATAACAAAGAAATGTTGAATCTACCTTAATGATGTAAATTCTCAGGAGCAACATGGCTGCTGTACACTGTGATTATGTGAATCTCTGGCTTTGGGAATCATGGGTCATCAGATCGTGAGAGAAATGGGCCTTCAAAGCCTCGGATCCTCTGCTCTGGCACTGTTGTCGATCTCTGCTTCTGGCCTCAGTAACGTACCTGAGGTCAGAGCGGGATCATTAGAATTTTGGATATCTGTACCAGCATGTTCAATATTCATTGTAGATTTGTGGAAGTGTTTGCCTCTGTGGCAGTCACTGATTTCCCTTCCATCCCACTTGACCCAACAAGAGTGCAGCTCTCCAGGTCATTGTTCCTTTGCTAAGAGGGAAAAACATCAGGAATCATTTCCCGAGTCTTCCAGGCCGTGACCCAGATGTTTCAATGATATGGATAGATCACTGGCCAAGAACCTTGCGCTTCCAAGTTATGCCTAATTTTGCTCACCTCTCAGGCCTCACGTTACCATTCAAGTCCCTTTCTACCATTTTCAGCTGCAATCCAGGCCTTGCAAACATTCGGGTCATTTTGAACTTGTTTAAGTTTGAATACTTCATTGTTGCGGCACTTTGTTATTTGCATATTATGCAGTGAATTTACTCATAGCCTTTTTAAATAAAATTTGAATGCAGAAGAATGCTAATGACAAAGTTACGTCTGTATATCTTTGCAGTAGTTGAAACTGTTTGAGCTCAAAAATTGGATCTATTGAAAGCACACTTAATTTAAAGGTTTACTAGGGATCGACTGGCTGCTTTCTGCTGCATAATAGATCTAAATTCAGAGCCCTCTCCCGCAGCAGAGTGTCCACGACGTCGTAAACACCGTCGTGTTTTACGATGGCGTGAAAGGGCCGCTGCCAGGAGTAATTCTGGCCCCTACAGGCAGCCAGCACGGCACTGGAGCAGTTCGCGACACTCCAGCTGCCGATCCCGGCATGAACTGGGCCCCGCGGGAACTGTGCATGCGGCACGGTGGCCTCCTTCAACGCGCTGGCCCCGTAGCAACATGGTGCAGGGGTCGGCGGGTAGTAAAAGAGGCCAGGGGATAGAGAGGCCGGCCTGCCAATCGGTGGGCCCCGATCACGGGCCAGGCTGCCTCGGAGGCTCCCCCGGGATCGGATCCCCCCTCCCCCCCCCCCCCCCCACAGGCCGCCACCTGACCCTTGCACGCAGAGTTCCCACCAGCTGCGAGCAGGTGTGGTCGCTGGCGAGACTCAGCGTTTTAACTGCGGCCACTCGGCCCACCCCGGCTCAGAATCGGCGGACCGGCCCCGTAGAACGGCTCGCGACTGGCACCGTGGCAAACACGCCGGCACCAATGGCGCCGATTCTCCGCTCTGCAGAGAATCGTGTGCCGGCGTTGGGGCGGCATGGCCCGGTCGCGGAGATTCTCCGGCCTGGCCCCGGGCGGAGAGAATCCCGCCCTACATTCCGCCCAACAAAGGTTGGTGGAATTGCGGATAGCGATGAGGACTGTCTGAGGATACAGCAGGATTTAGATTGTCTGGAGACTTGGACGGAGAGATGGCAGATGGAGTTTAATCCGGACAAATGTGAGGTAATGCATTTTGGAAGGGCTAATGCAGGTAGGGAATATACAGTGAATGGTAGAACCCTCAAGAGTATTGAAAGTCAAAGAGATCTAGGAGTACAGGTCCACAGGTCATTGAAAGGGGCAACACAGGTGGAGAAGGTAGTCAAGAAGGCATACGGCATGCTTGCCTTCATTGGACGGGGCATTGAGTATAAGAATTGGCAAGTCATGTTGCAGCTGTATAGAACCTTAGTTAGGCCACACTTGGAGTATAGTGTTCAATTCTGGTCGCCACACTACCAGAAGGATGTGGAGGCTTTAGAGAGGGTGCAGAAGAGATTTACCAGAATGTTGCCTGGTATGGAGGGCATAAGCTATGAGGAGCGATTGAATAAACTCGGTTTGTTCTCTCTGGAACGAAGGAGGTTGAGGGGCGACCTGATAGAGGTCTACAAAATTATGAGGGGCATAGACAGAGTGGATAGTCAGAGGCTTTTCCCCAGGGTAGAGGGGTCAATTACTAGGGGGCATAGGTTTAAGGTGAGAGGGGCAAGGTTTAGAGTAGATGTACGAGGCAAGTTTTTTACGCAGAGGGTAGTGGGTGCCTGGAACTCGCTACCGGAGGAGGTAGTGGAAGCAGGGACGATAGGGACATTTAAGGGGCATCTTGACAAATATATGAATAGGATGGGAATAGAAGGATACGGACCCAGGAAGTGTAGAAGATTGTAGTTTAGTCGGGCAGTATGGTCGGCGCGGGCTTGGAGGGCCGAAGGGCCTGTTCCTGTGCTGTACATTTCTTTGTTCTTTGTTGTTATTCTCAGAAGAATGCGATTTCAAAATCTAATGTTTATTTCAAATTTTCTTTGAAATAGGTTTAATGAACTAAAATTTGAATTTTATTTGATCTTTTAAAACTTAAAGCAATGGTTGTGACTGAGGGAAACAAAATTTAATCTAAAATATGTAAGTATTGGCACTCTTCAAGTAAAGTAATTATTTCTTTTAGCAGCATGGTAGCTCAGTGGTTAGCACAGTTGCTTCACAGCTCCAGGGTCCTAGGTTCGATTCCCGGCTTGGGTCACTGTTTGTGAGTCTGCACGTCCTCCCCGTGTCTGCGTGGGTTTCCTCCGGGTGCTCCGGTTTCCTCCCACAGTCCAAAGATGTGCAGGTTAGGTGGATTTGCCATGCTAAATTGCCCTTAGGTTAGGTGGGGTTACTGGTTGACGGGGATAGGGTGGAGGTGTGGGCTTAAGTGGGATGCTCTTTCCAAGGTCCGTGCTGACTCGATGGGCCAAATGGCCTCCTTCTGCACTGTAAATTCTATAAAATTCAACGCCTCCATTTTCTCATTGGAATTTTAATTTTTGGAGATCTAGGATTGTAAACCTTTCCATCCCATTTGCCCCTCCTTAAAACAATTGAGATTGAGGAGATTCAGAAATTTCCTCAGCCAGATTTCACATCGGATCAGGGAATGGGTAGTTTACTATTGCGACTGTACATAACCCATGTGTGTGGAACGCACTAACATACCATTACCGCGCCTTATTGTGGTCATAGGTGATTAAGAGGATTACAACTTCTATTTTTTTCTTGACTTCCCCAGTGGTTTGGAGATTGAAGACCACATTTATTACACAGACTGTAACTGCTAAACTGTGAGCAAACAAAACAAGCGTTATTGCCAAAGAAATATTCAGTCACCCTGTCTAGTCCCTGTCTCGTGCAGTGACAGCAATGTGCAAGCTTGTATTTTTCGTTGTTAATTACTCTATTGGATCACAATCATCCAAATGGCAAAGTTATGCACCTCATAAACATTGAGTAAACCAGCTTCTGGCCCTAAATAATACCAGTAGGCTCTACCTTTTACTCGTTCATCTACTCTTCAACTTATTAAGAATACCTAAAATTCTTGTTCATTCAGCATAATTAGTCCTGTTTTTATTAAGTCGTACAGTTCTAGGCTACAATGAAAAGACTGCAAGAATTACCTTTCATGCCATTGTCTTGCCTCTCATGCTCTTTCGACAACATTGAAATTACAGTAAGGATTTTCCTTGAGCTTTGGGATCCTGAAGTTAGGATCAAATAAGGTCAGAATCCCCCTGACTGTGTAGGGAAAAAGTCACCTTGCATTGATTTCCCCCGAATTGGCCAATTAGTGCTTCCAGTGCAGCCATTTGTCCAATTAAGATGGCAAGAAGGCTCTCAAAGTTGGGTTACAATCGGAGTCCCCTCAGCACTGAAGAAGCAGCAGGCAATCTTTTCAAGCAAGAGAGGGAGAGAGTGCGTGTCCATCTTTTAACATTTCAAATAAAAAATAGACTGAGGAACTGGGCCTCCATTGTGGGGAGTAACCCCTCTACAGGATGGCTGGTGGCTGCAGCTGTGGCTAAGCAGGCAGGTGTGACCTCCCAACCTGCCTGGAACATTGGCGCACCAGCTTACCCTCAACATCAGTCTGCCACTGGGAGGCTGCCCCCAGGCAGCTGACGGTAGTCCCGAGCTCCTCCAGGCCTGGAAACTGACAAGAAAATTGTAGTCTCTCAGTGGGCCTGAAGTGGCCTATGAATCAGGTTAATTGGCTACCCGCCACCTAAGGGAGGATAGCCCTGCTGCCTCCCATCCCATCTCTGGGGAAATGACCTGGGGTGGGATTGAATCAGCAAACTGGCACAAAAGCAAGCAGCATGAACTTTCACACCAACTTGTCTTAACCCAATGGGGCAAAAAATACAGCTCTTTGTTGGGATTTGATTTGGCAACCACTAGTTGTCCTGCAGTCCCTTCTTTTTATGTGTCCGTTTTCCACATGGTGAGAAATGCAAGCAGGGAAAATTAAATTATAGGTAGCTTCACAGCCGAGACAAATCCTGTTCTTATGTCATCATTAAAACCATTGGCCAAACAGGAGACAAATCTGGGCGACCCCCCGCCGGGTCGGCGAATCCTCACCATGGCGGGCACGGAGAAGAGAATCCCCACGGATAATTCCGCACTTTCAGGGGCTGTTGATGCCGGAGTAGTTGGCACCGGTTCTCCCGCCGGCGCATGGGGACTTAATCCCCCAGAAGGGAGAATCCCGCTCGTGTCTGTCATTTTCCAGGAATTCTGAAACCGATTACAGCACTCATTATTTCATTGTTGCTGATTGTGGAGGGCACCAGAGATGTTTCTGTTCTATATTACTGCAGTACTGATGGGACAAACTTACCATATCAAAGCAACTTCCATCAAAAATTAATCTGTTTCGTGCTGCATCACATGACATGGAAGACTAACTCTCATTATTTATCTCCTATTTTTGAATAATGTAACCTCAAAGGCAAATATGTTCACTAATTTCGCTCATTCTGTCAGGGCTTTCCAATCCAAAACACCCAATTATGTTACCAACCGCCGATATTTAAACATGACACAAATTGACAGATTAGATGGGTGTTGGAATTAGGGTCAGTTGTCTCATTTGTTTTTCAAAAGCTTTTGTCGTGACCCAACTTTTCCATTTACAAATTGACTGCAGCATCTCATCTTAGAATAGGAATGATTTAAGTTTCTCAAGAAGCTGCATGATTTTTTGCAGCAATAAGTTCCATTTCGATTCGAAGAACAAGGACTAAATTAGTAATAATATATCACACACATCTAGGGGTTAGATGACAGTGACCATTGCATTTTAGTGTTCGGAAGCCGCGAGCTCTCTGGGAAACACTTCTGCTTTTTGTGAAGGTGGTTTTGAGTTCCTTTCCCAACAGTAGCACTCAGGCAGTTAAGTCAGTTATTGTGCAATCAAAGGAAAAATGTAAAATGTCAGCATTCAGGGGAATGCAACACCCCAAGCCATGGCAACAATTCCGTGCCAGGTGTATTGGCATAGACACAAAAACAAATGGATCAGTGGAATGAAGATTTAACCAGAGTTATGAATGCAAATATTTCACTAGCATTATATTGCACTGCAATAATATCCTCATGGCTCACTCTACTTTACTTTGTTCACATGCTGCCACTAAATACATTTAAAAAAACATATCACACAAATGTTACAAATCAAATATTCCCAGAAAACACATAGGGCACGATTTAACTAAATGGGAACAAAGTCCCATAGTGAGCGCGTTTAGCTGCGTGTTTCCTGGTGCTCGCAGCACCCAGAAACAGAAGGGTATAAAACGTGACTCGCTTTTGATAAGGGGTCTCAACCGGGAATGCACAGCCGAGGCTGCACATAGCCCCGTTTGTACACTGAGGAGCTCCGCTCACCCGAACTCCTCAGTGTAGTGAGATATCGAGATGCCATTTTCAAATGGTGTCCCGATTGCCAAAGCCCCTGAAGCAACCCCCTATCCCTCCTCAAACCCCAATGCAGTATGGGAGCCCGAGGGCTCTCAGGTGAGGGAAATTGATCCCAAGCCTCTGTTAATTCAGAAATCTGCACATTAAAGTGAGACTAGCTGTCTTGCTTTAAATGCCGATTTGCTAAAAAGTGATCCTACCCACAATGGACCGGATTCACATCGTAACGTTTCCCATGTTCCCTTCAACTCTTGTGAAGAGCATTGGACATTGACTGGGAAAGATACAACAACCTGTGGCTGACATCTGTTTCTGTTTGATAGTTTATTCAAGAGATTTGAAGGAAGTGGATGAAACAAAGTTGGGGATGTCCATGAGGAAATAGTAGTATGTTTCAGAGATGAGGGGTGCAAGAACAGATTTTGGAGGAGCGCAAATGAGATGGAAGAGAAAAAGGGATGATCGATAGTACTAAGCATAAGTGGAAGAAGAAACAATGAATAACACATGACAGAAAGTAGTTACAATTATGTAATGCCTTTCACACCTTCAGGATATTCCACAGAGCTTTTCAACCAATGGCATTCTTGTGGGCGGAACAGTGGGGTAGTGGGTAGCACTGCTGCTTCATGGCAGCAAGGACCCGGGTTCGATCCTGGCCCTGGGGTTACTGTCCATGTAGAGTTTACACGTTTTCCTCATGTCTGCATGGGTCTCACCCCCACAACCCAAAGATGTGCAGGATAGGTGGATTAGCCATGCTAAATTTCCCCTTAATTGGAAAGGAAATGAATTGGGCACTTTACATTTATTTTTTAATAATGGCATTCTTGAGAAGTGCAGTGACTGATGTAACATAAGAAAAAAGGGCAGCCAATTTGAGCATAGCAATTAAATAAATAAATCTGTTTTGATATCTGGTTAAGGATAAATGTTAACCATAACCTTGGAGAATGAATTGTCCTGGGCCTTTTATTTTCACCTGTGAGGACATTGAAGGTTTCTGTTTAACCTTTAACCTTAAAGGCAGAATGATTGGTCGTGCACTTGGTTTACTCAGGGAGTCTGAGTTGCTGTGGTAACATGTACTTTTTATGTATGTTGTAGTCCGGAGCTATGGATAGTGATGGATGAGGCTCAATGTTCTTTGCATTGCATGGCTGACCAGAAATCTCTCCCGCTTTTGCTATTGGCTTATGTTGGAAGATTTGCAGATTGATAATCAGCCTGTTTGGCTGCAGGTTATGAATACACCTTCCTTGGCAACCCAGTCCAGTGGGACTCAAATCCACAGCATCTGGCTCAAAGGGAGGGATGCTGTCCACTGTGTCACAAGACTTTCCATCACTTCTTCAGTACTACACTGAAATATCAGGCCCGGCCAAGTGGCCCACAGATTGAAGTGCTATCATTAAATATAGGCTGACTCAGGCAGCCCTACATTTGGCAATAGAGCAGAGCTCAGCTCATCTTGTCAAACGATGAACTGTGGCTCTCATGTGGACCTGTTTAATTCGCCAGCCCATCATTGGTCAGGTTAACATGTGACGGTTAACCCAGGAAGTGAATTCACAACGCTCTTTTTGTATACCTCAGTGTAGATGCCTTTAAGTGCCCTTTATTGTTTTTGGACAGAGCGATTGAATAAATGTTTTCCCCGTTATTCCCTGTCAGGGTGACATTTCCCTGTCCTCCTGATAATTCTCCTTGGCTTGGAGATGACATTCCAGCTGATAGATGCTGTTAATGTTTTTCGTTTTGCTGTGTCCTGGTAATACAGATAATTAACCCTCGCTGCTCTGAGAGATTACACTTCCAAACCTTTCAGTTTTCACACAACTGCTCTCTGATAATTTAGTCTAATACAGAAGAATGTCAAATTGTGAGTTCACTTAAAGTGATGCCGGCTCGGAGAGATCATTCACGTTTGAGCTTTGATATGAACTCTCAGTGCTTCAGTTCTGGAAATAAGTTTAAAACACTTTAAGTCACTTGATTTAAATACTGAACAAAATCCATGGGGATAGTGATTCACATTTTGTCTTCAGTAGTTAAAGGAATGTCTTTATGTTTACGAAAGAGCAATAAAAATGTTAGAGGATTTAGAAACTTGGAAGATTTAATATACAAATCAAATTCAATTTCAGCAACGTTTCCCCTGAAAAATGTGTAAACTCTGCATCGTAGTTTATGGCAGTAAATGTATTCAGTGTGTACTGCGGCTTGTGTGTCCAAGAATAGCAGCATTTGGGCAGATGTACTGAGGGAGGAACTGCATGATTTCAGGAAATGACTACTATCTTGATCTAGCGTCCTCCTTGAACAAACATTTAGCAGTAACTATTAATGCAGCAATATAGTCACGTGGAAAAGGTAGTTTTATGCTAAAATTATCAATTCAGATGGTTTGTTGAAGCGTTTAAACTACAATATGAATGTTAATTTAAAATCCAAGCTCAAACCTGACTCAGCCAAAGTAATGATGTGTGGTTTACTATGACGTTGTTTTTGATGGAAGTATCAAACAGTATGTTGTTTTTCAGCAATCTGCATCAATGAATTTAATGATTAACTGTTTTCCTGCAAAGCAGAAATAAATTAAGGAAAGCACATTTAACACAGGAATTAGTTTCAGTGCATTGAGTAAGATAAAAGTATTGATGTATTTTAATGCAAACAATAATATATCGTATGTGCAGCTTTATTGAAAAACCCATTTACATTTTTCAGCTTTACACTTTGTTGGGGAGACAGTCGCACAGTGGAAGGTTACTCAACTAATAATCCAGAGGCTCAGGTTAATGCTCTGGGGACATGGGTTCAAATCCCACCATGACACCTGGTGGTGTTGGTTTGTAGGTTTTATAAAGAGGGGGGCATGCCAGGTGTAGCCACCAGGCATTCCTAAAAATGAGGTTTCAGCCTGGTGAATTTGCATTCCAATCAATGACAACCAAAGAACAAAGAACAAAGAAAAGTACAGCACAGGAACATGCCCTTTGGCCCTCCAAGCCCGTGCCGACCATGCTGCCCGACTAAACTACAATCTTCTACACTTCCTGGGTCCGTACCCCTCTATTCCCATCCTATTCATGTATTTGTCAATATGCCCCTTAAATGTCACTATCGTCCCTGCTTCCACCACCTCCTCCGGCAGCGAGTTCCAGGCACCACTACCCTCTGTGTAAAAAAACTTGCCTCGTACATCTACTCTAAACCTTGTGCTCGCACCTTAAACCTATGCCCCTTAGTAATTGATCCCTCGACCCTGGGGAAAAGCCTCTGACTATCCACTCTGTCTATGCCCCTCATAATTTTGTAGACCTCTATCAGGTCGCCCCTCAACCTCCATCGTTCCAGTGAGAACAAACCGAGTTTACTCAACCGCTCCTCATAGCTAATGTCCTCCGTACCAGGCAACATTCTGGTAAATCTCTTCTGCACCCTCGCTAAAGCCTCCACATCCTTCTGGTAGTGTGGTGACCAGAATTGAACACTATACTCCAAGTGTGGCCTAACTAAGGTTCGATACAGCTGCAACATGACTTGCCAATTCTTATACTCAATACCCCGGCCAATGAAGGCAAGCATGCCGTATGCCTTCTTGACTATCTTCTCCACCTGTGTTGCCCCTTTCAGTGACCTGTGGACCTGTACGCCTAGATCTTTCTGACTTTCAATACTCTTGAGGGTTCTACCATTCAATGTATATTCCCTACCTGCATTAGACCTTCCAAAATGCATTACCTCACATTTGTCCGGATTAAACTCCATCTGCCATCTCTCCGCCCAAGTCTCCAAACAATCTAAATCCTGCTGTATCCTCTGATATCGCTATCCGCAATTCCACCAGCCTTTGTGTCGCCTACAAACTTACTAATCAGACCAGTTACATTTTCCACCAAATCATTTATATGTACTACAAACAGCAAAGGTCCCAGCACTGATCCCTGCGGAACACCACTAGTCACAGCCCTCCAATTAGAAAAGCATCCTTCTATTGCTACTCTCTGCCTTCTATGACCTGGCCAGTTCTGTATCCACCTTGCCAGCTCACCCCTGATCCCGTGTGACTTCACCTTTTGTACAAGTCTACCATGAGGGACCTTGTCAAAGGCCTTACTGAAGTCCATATAGACAACATTCACTGCCCTACCTGCATCAATCATCTTTGTGACCTCTTTGAAAAACTCTATCAAGTTAGTGAGACACAACCTCCCCTTCACAAAACCATGCTGCCTTTCACTAATACGTCCATTTGCTTCCAAATGGGAGTAGATCCTGTCTCAAAGAATTCTCTCCAGTAATTTCCCTACCACTGAAGTAAGGCTCACCGGCCTGTAGTTCCCTGGATTATCATTGCTCCCTTCTTAAACAAAGGAACAACATTGGCTATTCTCCAGTCCTCCGGGACATCATCTGAAGACAGTGAGGATCCAAAGATTTCTGTCAAGGCCTCAGCAATTTCCTCTCTAGCCTCCTTCAGTATTCTGGGGTAGATCCTATCAGGCCCTGGGGACTTATCTACCTTAATATTTTTCAAGACGCCCAACACCTCGTCTTTTTGGATCTCAATGTGACCCAGGCTATCTACACACCCTTCTCCAGACTCAAGATCTACCAATTCCTTCTCTTTGGTGAATACTGATGCAAAGTATTCATTTAGTACCTTGCCCATTTCCTCTGGCTCCACTCATAAATTCCTTTGCCTATCCTTCAGTGGGCCAACCCTTTCCCTGGCTACCCTCTTGCTTTTTATGTACGTGTAAAAAGCCTTGGGATTTTCCTTAACCCTATTTGCCAATGGCTTTTCGTGACCCCTTCTAGCCCTCCTGACTCCTTGCTTAAGTTCCTTCCTACTTTCCTTATATTCCACACAGGCTTCGTCTGTTCCCAGCCTTTTAGCCCTGACAAATGCCTCCTTTTTCTTTTTGACGAGGCCTACAATATTTCTCGTTATCCAAGATTCCCGAAAATTGACGTATTTATCCTTCTTCCTTACAGGAATATGCCAGCCCTGAATTCCTTTCAACTGACACTTGAAAGCCTCCCACATGTCAGATGTTGATTTACCCTCAAACATCCGCCCCCAATCTAGGTTCTTCACTTCCTGCCTAATATTGTTATAATTAGCCTTCCCCCAATTTAGCACATTCACCCTAGGACCACTCTTATCCTTGTCCACCAGCACTTTAAAACTTACTGAATTGTGGTCACTGTTCCCTAAATGCTCCCCTACTGAAACTTCTACCACCTGGCCGGCCTCATTCCCCAATACCAGGTCCAGTACAGACCCTTCCCTAGTTGGACTGTTTACATATTGTTTTAAGAAGCCCTCCTGGATGCTCCTTATAAACTCTGCCCCGTCTAGGCCCCTGGCACTAAGTGAGTCCCAGTCAATTTTGGGGAAGTTGAAGTCTCCCATCATAACAACCCTGTTGTTTTTACTCTTTTCCAAAATCTGTCTACCTGTCTGCTCTATCTCCCACTGGCTGTTGGGAGGCCTGTAGTAAACCCCCAACATAGTGACTGCACCCTTTCTTATTCCTGATCTCTACCCATATAGCCTCACTGCCCTCTGAGGTGTCTTCCCGTAGTACAGCTGTGATATTCTTCCTAACCAGTAGCGCAACTCCGCCACCCCTTTTGCATCCCCCTCTATCCCGCCTGAAACATCTAAATCCTGGAACGTTTAGCTGCCAATCCTGCCCTTCCCTCAACCAGGTCTCTGTAATGGCAACAACATCATAGTTCCAACTACCAATCCAAGCTCTAAGTTCATCTGCCTTACCCGTAATACTTCTTGCATTAAAACATATGCACTTCAGGCCACCAGACCTGCTGTGTTCAGCAACTTCTCCCTGTCTGCTCTGCCTCAGAGCCATACTGGCCCTATTCCTTAGTTCTCCCTCGATGCTCTCACCTTCTGACCTATTGCTCCCGTGCCCACGGGATATCGCGGCCAGGATATTTATGCCTCTCCAGTTTAGATGCAACCCGTCCTACTTATACAGGTCACACCTGCCCCGGAAGAGCACCCAGATAACGGAAACCCTCCCTCATACACCAGCTGTTTAGCCATGTGTTTAGCTGCTCTATCTCCTATTTCTAGCCTCACTGGCACGTGGCACAGGGAGTAATCCCGAGATTACAACCCTAGAGGTCCTGTCTTTTAACTTTCTGCCTAGTTCCCTGAACTCCTGCTGCAGGACCTCATGCCCCTTCCTGCCTATGTCATTAGTACCAATATGTACAACGACCTCTGCCTGTTTGCCCTCCCCCTTCAGGATGTCCGCTACCTGTTCGGAGACATCCTGGACCCTGGCAACAGGGAGGTAACATACCATCCTGGAGCCTCTTTCATGTCCACAGAAGCGCCTATCTGTGCCCCTGACTATAGAGGCCCCTATGACTATTGCTCTTCTGCGCTTTGACCCTCCCTTCTGAACATCAGAGGCAGCTGTGGTGCCACTGCTCTGGCTGCTGCTGTTTTCCCTGATAGGCTATTCCCCCCGACAGTATCCGAAGCGGTATACCTGTTCATGAGGGGGACAACCACAGGGGATTCCTGCACTGACTGCCTGCCCTTTCTGGTGGTCACCCCTTTCTCTGCCTGCACCTTGGGTGTGACCACATTTATATAACTGCTATTTATGATGATTTCCGCCACCTGCATGCTCCTAAGAGCATCCAACTGCTGCTCCAACCGAACCATGCGGTCTGTGAGGAGCTCCAGTTGGGTGCGCTTTCTGCAGATGAAGCCATCCGGGACGCTGGAAGCCTCCCGGACCTGCCACATCTCACAGTCAGAGCACTGCACCCCTCTAACTGACATTGCGTCAATTAATTCGTAAATTAAATTTAAAAGTTTTTTTTAAAAAGTTACTGTTATCTATATGTTTCCTGGCACTAGATTTCTACTATAAATGTGAAAGCTAAATACAGTACTCTCCGATCTCTGGCTTATATACCCCTTGAATTTACCCCTCGAAATGACCATGAAACCCATTGTCGATTGTTGTAAAACTCATCTGGTGAAAGAATATCCTTTGGGAAGGAAAGCATCCATCCTTTCCTGGTCTGGTCTACATGTGACTCCAGGCCAACTGGAATGTGGTTGACCTCTGAAATGGCTTGCTAAAAAGCCTTTAAAAAAAGAGGAATGAAACTGGGCAGACCACCCGCCATTGACCTAGGCACTAGGAATGACAATGGCAAACCCAGCTCTGTCGACCCTGTAAAGTTCTCCTTATTAACTCTTGGGCTTGTATTGAAATTGGGAAAGCTGTCAAGAAACATCATAAAACGTAAAATGTCTCAGATCCCACCATTACCATGGGTGTTGTACACCACTCTCAGGACATATACAGCAGATGTAGTGACCCAGTGGTATATCATCAGGAGGGAGTTGCCCAGGAAGTCCTTAAAATCAACTCCATACCCCATGAAGTCTCATGGAATCAGGACAAACATGGGCAAGGAAATCCCCTGCTAATTATTGCCTCCCCAACCCTCTCCTCCCCTTTCCTCGTCTAGTGAATCAGTGTGTTGAACACCACTTGCACAAAGCACTGAGGGTGGCAAGGGCACAAAACATACTATGGACAGGGGGACTTCAATGTTCATAACCAGAAGTGGCTCAGTAGCACCACAACTAACTGAATCGGCCAAGTTCTAAAGGATATGACTGCTAGAGTGGGACTACAGTAAGTGAAGCAACCAGCAAGAAACCTACTTGACCTCATCCTCACCAATCTACCTGTTACCGATGCATCTAAGCATGGCAGTATCGGTGGAGAGGAAATCCCACCTTCATGTTGGGTATACCTCCATCATGTGGTGCAACACTATCACTCTACTTGGAATCCATAAGATGCTGTAGACTATCGGCAGCAGAATTGTAGTGAACCGCAATCTGTAACCTCAGGAGCAGCAACAGGCATACCTAAAAATGAGGTGTCAGCCTGGTGAAGCTACAATATAGGACTGTCTGCATGCTAAACGGCAAAAGCATCATGCAATAGATAAAGCTAAACAATCCCAAATCAACGAATCGGGTCTATGGTCTGCAGTCCTACCACATCTAGCCATGAAAGCTGGTGGGCAATGAACTAACTGGAGGTGGAGACTCCACAAATATCCCCATCCTAAATAATGGGGAACCCAGCAAGCAGTGCAAAAGACGCTGCTGTAGCATATGCAACCACCTTCAGCCAGAAGTGCAGTGGATAATAAACCTCGACCTCTTCCTGCGGTCCCCAGTGTCACAGATGTTAGTCTTCAGCCATTTGATTCACTCCATGTAATATCAATAAACAGCTGATGTCACTGGAAACTGCAAAGGCCCTAACAACATTATAGCAATAGTAGTGAAAGACTTGTGCTTCAGAACTAGCTCGGCAACCAACCAGGGTGTTTCAGTAGAGTGACAACTAACTGACAGGCATCTAACTGACAGTGTGAAAAATGATCAGAAAAAGTTAAATACCGTCCCTCAGTCCTCTCTTAATAATCAGCAAAGTGATAGAGTTGTCATCAACAGCGCCACCAAGTGACACTTGCTCGGCAATAACCTGCTCACTAATGCTCAATTTGGGTGCCGCCAGGAGCACTCCGCTCCTGATCTCATTGCATTACTTAAGAGGTGAGGTGAGAGTCAGTGCCCTTGACATCAAGGCCTGATGTCAATTCTGGGGTCTCAGTGCTCCCCCCAGCAGAGAATCGGACTGGTCTCTGCTGGCACTGGGAGTGGTGCTTGTCTCACTCCTTAACAATGCAGTTATATGCATGGTGGAGAGCTCACTGGATTCCATTGGAATCCTGGTATCAGGTTGCAGGCGGCCCGATCCCGAGGTCAGGCGGCAGGCCCTCCTCCCCTTCACAAGCTAATCCTGCGCCCCCACCCGAGAAGGAAGGGTATTCTCCTCACCTCCAAGGAATGACGGTTAACCACCCCACAGCATGCATGCGTGAGGGAGACACAACACCCCCACCATAGACCCCCCAATCAGAGCCCCCCATCAGAGATGCCTCTCAGTCACCACCATAATTCCCCCCATTAGATCCCCCAATCAGTCACCCCCGGCAGAGGTTTCTGCTATGAAAAAGATGAAGTGAAACCACTTAGCTGCTTCTGATGTGGTGAGAAGCTGTCAATCATAGCAAGAGTTTCTGAGTTGTATTCGACCATGAAGATGAATAAACAATCCACCAAGCCTCTGTGTCGAGACCAATAAAACTGTCAATCACTGGCAGTGAAATGTATTGCTGTGTAAAATAGAATAGATTTGCAGTTCGAAGACTGTCAGTGGATTTGAAGCTTTTCAACTGTAGCTTGCTTTGGAGGAAGCCTCTGACACTACAGCTGCTGCTTTAAACACTTTTATCTGAGGCAGCAGATATTAGGGAAGGGTAAGTGAAAATGCAGTGATCTGTACTGCCTGGACTGCTCTTCAGCTTTCAGGCAGAGGTGACAGTGGGGGGTCTGATGGGGTACTCCAATGGGGGTGACTGATGAGGCTCTCTGGTTGGTGGGTGTGATTGGGGGGTGCGAAGGCAGGATGTGGGGGTGCTTCATCCCTCTTCAGCGGCAGAGGGGCACTTCATCAGTGCCCTGACCCGCTTGACCCTCCCCCACCCCCTTCGGCTCTACCCCATCAGGGCTGCGCTTGGCCAAATTTGCGCCAAAGCCCAGCTGGTGGAGTTCCCATGAGGGTCAGAGCATCATAGTAAGTGAGGGGGAGGGGTGGGGTGGGGGTGGGGGGGGGGGGGGGGGTGAGGGGGTGGGGGGGGGGGGGGTTGGGGGTGGGGGAGGGGGAATTCGGGCTTCAAGGCCACCAATTGCATGCAAATGCATAATTTACTTTAATTTACATGTTTCTACTGGCGCGGGGAAGCAGAGCAAGCCTCCTCTCCCCAGCATACTCCTGGCAAACAGCCAACAAATCGAAACTAATCTGGACAAGCGTGTTTGTTTATTTAGCTTATTGGCACAAGTACGCTTCAATGAGGTTACTGTGAAAAGCCCATAGTCGACACATTCCGGCGCCCGTTCGGGGAGGCTGGTATGGGAATTGAACCCACGCTGCTGGCATCATTCTGCATTGCAAGCCAGCTGTCTTAGCCCACTGTGCTAAACCAGCCCCAGCTTAACGCTATCCTTACCTCTCAGAGGGAAGTGAGAGACTGCTGTGCGCTCTGTTTCACGGAAACATGGCTCAACCCTGCCTCACTGGACTGTCATGTTTGCCTCCTCAACTCCTGGTGCTCAGATGTGGCTACTGTGGCAAACTACTGCTCCCTGGAAGTGGAATACCTGAATGTAAAGTGTTGCCCATAACATCATCCGCGGTGGGCTCCCACCCCAGGCTGAAGTGAAGAAGGCACTTGAATTTACCGCTGTAAATAACAGTGAAACAGAATACTTGGAGGCCTTGCTCTTCATGGCCAGAGACTTTAACCAGGCCAACCTCAAGAGTGTACTGCCAAAATTCCCTGGACACATCTCCTGTCCCACCAGGGGTGGCAACTTGACCACTGCTACACAGACATCAATGGATCAATAGATCCATTCCCCGACCGCACATCGGAAATCGGATCATAAGCCGGTGCTCCTACTCCCGACATACAAGCACGAGAATCTGATTAAGAAGGTTGTGCAATGCTGATCCAAGGCAACAGAAGAGCTCCAACACGACTGCTTAGAGTCAGTGGACTGATTCATATTTAAGAACTCAGCGAAATGAGTATGCCACCACCATCACTGACTTCATCAGCAAGTGTGTAGAAGTGCCAAAGAAGGTAGTTCCCCAACCAGAAACCATGGTTCAATTGAGAGAGTCACTCCCTACTGAAGGCCAGGTCTGAGGCGTTCAAGACAGGCGACCATGACCTGTACAAGAAATCCAGTCAAGATCTCCGCAAAGCCATTAGGGATGCCAAGAGACCAATACCAGACTAAGCTGGAGTCACAGTCTGACAACATGGACTCTTATCGGTTGTGGCAAGGCTTAAATAACATAACGGGCTACAAAGCAAAGCCGAGTAGAATCTCCAGCAGTAGCGTACTCCTCCCCGATGAACTCAGTTAATTCTACGCTCGTTTCGAGCAAGAAACCATCAAACCGTTGTCAACTGCCCAGCAGCCATGGACACACACTCAGCTTCTGAAGTCAGATCGGCCTTCTTGAAAGTGAACCCTCGGAAACCAACAGGTCCTGACAGAGTCCCTAGTTTTACACTCAGATCCTGCACGGACCAACTGGCAGGTGTGTTCGCGGACATCTTCAACCTCTCCCTAATCCATTTTGAGGTTCCTACCTGCTTTAAGAAGACCACCATCATACTGGTGCCAAAGAAGAATCAGGCAATGTGCTTCAACGACTACAGTCCGGTGGCCTTGACATCTATTATTATGAAGTGCTTCAAGAGGATGGACATGAGACACGTACAACTCCATAATCCCAGGATGCCTTGATCCACTGTAATGTGCATACTGCCACAACCGGTCCACAGCAGGCGCCATCTCCCTGGCCCTACACATCCCTGGACCATCTCGACAACAAGGACTCCTACGTTAGACTCCTATTTATTAACTACAACTCTGGCTTCAACCCCATAATCTCAGCCAAGCTCATATCAAAACTCCAAAACCCAGGACTTGGCTGCTCCCTCTTGCAACTGGATCTCAACTTCCTGACCCATGGACCACAATCAGTAAGAATAAACAACAACACCTCCTCCACGATAGTCCTCAATACCTTTCACTGTATCTCGGTACATGTGAGAATAAATCAAATCAAATATTGGCATTGGGCAATGGGAAATCCCCCCCAAGGCAGTATTCTATTGTGGAATTCAGGAACCCGAACAAAAGGGAAGCAAATGAGGATCAGGGAGACATCTCTTCACTGGTTTGACTCATACTTATCACAAAGGAAGATGGTTGTGATTGTTGGAGGTCAACCATCTCATTCTCAGCACATCACTGCAGGCGTTCCTCAGGGTGGTGTCCAAGGCCCAACAGTCCTCAATATCTTCATCAATGACCTTCCCTCCATCATAAGATCAGAAGTGGGGAAGTTCGCTGATGATTGGACAATGTTCGGCACCACTCACAACTCATCAGATATTGAAGCAGTCCATGTTCATAAGCAAAAAGATCTGATGACATTCAGTCCTGAGTTGATAAGGGGCAATAATCATTTGTGCCACACAAGTGCCAGACAATGACCATCTCCAACACAAAAGAATTTTACTATCTCCCCGTGACAGTCAATGATATTACCATCACTGAATTCCCCATGATCAACTTTCTGGGAGTTATCAGTGACTAGAAATTGAACCGAACCAGCCCCAGCCACATAAATACTGCGGCTACAAGAGCAGGCCAGTGGCTACAAGAGTAACCCACCTCCTGACTCCCCAAAGACTGTCCACCATCTACAAGCACACGTCAGGAGTGTGGTGCAATACTCTCCACATGCCTTGGTGAGTACAGCTCCAACAACATTCAAGAAGCTCAACAAGGACAAAGCAGCCCCACGATTGGCACGCCATCCACCACCTTAAGCATTCTCTTGCTCCACCACTGACTCATGGTGGCAGCAGTGTGCACCATCTACAAGATGCACTGCAGCAATTCACCAAGGCTCCTTTGACGGTACCTTGCAAACCCATGACGTCCACCACGAAGAGCAAGGGCAGCAGATTCATGCGAACACTCCATCTGCGCGTTGCACATCATTTCACTCACCATCTGGACTTGGAAATATGTCACTGCTCCTTCACTGTCGCGCGGTTAACATCTTGGAACTCCCTCCCTATCAGCATTGTGGGTGTGCCTACATCCCACAGACGAGAATGGTTCAACAAGGCATCTTACCACCAGCTTCTAATGTTAAATTAGGGATGAATAATAAATGCCTAGCCAGCGATGCCCACATCATATAAATTAATTTTAAAAACTATTGCAAACCGCATAGAATTGCCTCTCAGCAGCTCACTGCCCGGGGCAAGCAGTTAATTTCAGGAAGGCTTTGAAGACAGTGGTTCAGAAGATTGGTGACGGTGAACTAAAGAACCCAAGCGTGCCAAGATTCTAAATGAAGACAGTGCAAGAGACCTGAGTAAACAAAGGCAGCTTAAATGGAAATAGTAAGTCTAACTCTTCGCAGCCAGTTCACTTGATCAGCATTCAATTGTTCATATTAGTATTTTTTTCACATTTGAGTTGTAAAGAGTCATATTAATGTTGATGCTTGCTTTTCAATGTGATTTTAAGTTTAGCCCAAGTCTCAGTAAGCATATTATTAGTGTGATCTAAGAATAATAATAGTCAGTTAAAGTTGGAACTGAACTAGCTCAGAAGTAGGCTCTACCAGCATGATGTCATGGGTCCCGCCCCTTCACTTTTATTTAACAAAGTCCCTAAGGATATGATGGAGGAAACTGCCCTGGGGCTAGCGATTTCCACAATGTTCCCCATTGCCTGTGCCACTCTGCAAAACATTACAGAAAATTGCATCCAGTGCCTTTGTGTCTATGCAGAAGTGCTATTGACAGTTAGAAACTGTGATCATCGATGCAAGAGTTAAATATAAATGGGATTGTGTGCCCTTTTAGTTGCTACTAATTTAATGTTAAATATATTTACAGCTCAATCACAACTATAATCTGTTTTAATCCTTTTATTGTAGTCAGTCTATTGTCTGACTCTACTTAAATCTTCATATGCTCAGCAGATGATCTCAAATTCCAGTGAGATGAACTCCATGTTAAAATTACTTTGTCAGGCCTGATGATATTATATGACTTTGTGGTTTAAAAATCTCTTTTTGTAAGTTTAGTTTGCCTTACAATGTGGTTTTAACATTCGTGTGAAATGTACATCCAGAAAGAACCACAGGATTCTCTTGATACGTTCATGGGATGTCATTTCATGCAGTTAGGTGCCACCAGATTCAGAAAGTGCCTCCCCTTTTTAAAAACCACCACCAATTGATTGAAATTTTTAGATAATGTGGCCTACACTAAGCATCCAGAATGTTCATGCATAGAGAAGATTCTTGAGTGTGCATTCTGTGCATGAAGGGAACTGTTTCCTGCTCAGCAGAATTCACCTTTCAGCCAAGCAATATGATTGGCTACAATCCAAACTACAGCTACCAGTCTTGGGCTAGTAACTGCAAGTGTAGTTCAGCAAAATCTTCCCACATTACCAAACGTGGACGTGATGGGCTGGAACGTAAAAATCATAGAATGGTTACAGTTCTGTCGGAGGCCATTCAGTCTATTGAGTCCATGCTGGCCTTCTGCAAAAACAATTTGATTGGTTTCACTCCCCTGAACAGGTCAGGTTTTTAAAATTCCATTCTGCCCATTGGCTGTTTCTGTAGGTGAGCCTTATCGCTTATTATCAGAAATCTGTCGCTTCCGCTTTCCACACTTTCAGAGGTAATGTGTGGAATATTAAACTGATGTTCCCAGGACAAGTGAAGAGACCTGTTGTGGCCAGGAAACAGTTTGTTCTCTAACCAATTCGCAGCTTTAGCACCTCACTTCTGATTTTCCTATCCAATCAGTGAGGGCGAGTGGGATGGCACTCTGAATCTGTCAAAGGAAGGATTTAGAACACTAAATGCTCAATTAAACATGGATTTCTGAGGCTCCAGCAACCACAAGAATGGAGTGGAATTTGGCAAGGTGGTTCCCTGAGTCTCTCATTCTTACCTGTAGGTTCAGCAGTGGAATCTGAGGTGATCTTTTCCAAGAATGGTAGGAAGAGGCCAGTCTCGCAAACTGAGCAGGCTCGCTTGAAAGAGGTTGGTATAATCTGCAGCAAGAGCACGGTACCTCCAATTTACTGAAGCGCAGAGAGAATCCAGGACCTCGGGAGGGCAGGAAAGGTAAGTGATGTAATGCTTTCAGTGCCAAGCCCCACACTCTAACTGCCCCAGAGTTCCCCACCACAACTCGCCTCCGAACAACGTTGCAGTTACACACATTCCTCTCTCTGCAGATACCTTACCTCCCCATCTGAACAACCGAAGGACACTCTCATGTTTGTGCTATCTCACATTCATGCCTCACAGTCACAGTTAAATATGGCTTTGTGTGAGTTTAAAGAAAAAGCAGTGTCCAGATGACAGATGGAATGAATTGAGCCAAGACCGAATTAAATTGAATTCTTCATTCTGAATTTGGAGATGGGCGGGGGTAGTATCCTAAACAGGAAGTTTTTAACTCTGATATATATAAAAACAAGAGGAACTTATTAGGTTGTCCAATTATTCAGATAGACATCTCAAAATGTGTACAGAATTTGTATTAATGTATATATTGCCGTGACCAGTACACAGGACATGATATGTCAGTAGATGGGAGTTCTCACCAATGTGACAACAGGTATGGCATGCAAGAGCTTCTGAAGATCTTCGAGTAAACCCTTTAAGTTGTAGTCCTTTGTCATCACTCCTAGACAACCTGGCAACTTTACATGTCTCTGGTGGGCAGATACAGGTCCCTCTGCATGCTCTACGGTATCGCCACCAGTAGTGAAGTCTTTCCAGTCTATGGAACAGCTCTGTAGGGCAACCTTGTGAAATCATTGCTGATGACATCAGTTCCTCGTCTGGGGTCATACAATACAAGAACATAATGCACTTCTGCGCTTGGTCCTCAACGGAATCGAGATCGTGCAGCTGAAGCTCAACCCTACTAAATGCAGATTCAAGGTTAGTCAGGTACCTACATGGGTCACCTGCTTACCTCTAATAATGTGAAACCAGACCCAGATAAGACAATGGTTGTACATCAAGAGTCCACCCTGAGGACAAGTATACCCTGCAGCGTTTCCTCGGCCTGATGAATTGTCTATCAAAGTTAATTCCCTGTTACAGTGAGGTAACTGGACCCCTCCATCAACTTCTCAACCAGGATGTAGAATGGTGTTGACAGAAGCACCGCAATGCTGCATTCAACAAACTCTAGGATCTGCTGTCAGCCCGTCCATTGTTACAATTCCTCAGCATCCAGCACCTATACTTTTATCAGCAGATGCCTCTCAGCACGGATTCATAGCATGTTGAAAATGGCATCGTCTCATCTATGGCTGTCCTGCCAATGCTGAAACTGAACACCAGCCACTCATCACCATCTGTAAAAGTCCCCTCCATACTGTAAGCTCCAATGCGACAATCTCAGTGTGATCTACAAGCCCAGTAAGGAACTATACCTTGACGATGTCCTCTCCAGGGCTTACCTACCCACCACTAAGTATGCCGGTCATGAGGAGAACATTGATATTCTGACAATTCAAGTGGTGTCTTCCTGCAGAATTGAGGAACCCAAATCAGGGCTACAAGTGGATCACACGTGTAGGCAGCTCCAT
Organism: Scyliorhinus torazame; assembly: GCF_047496885.1. NCBI lineage: Eukaryota > Metazoa > Chordata > Chondrichthyes > Carcharhiniformes > Scyliorhinidae > Scyliorhinus > Scyliorhinus torazame. Next base: position 148,290,377 of record NC_092722.1, on the reverse strand, counting down.
GACATCATCATGAAGGGATGACCCGTGACATCAAAAGAGCTTCCACCTGAGCTCTGCACTTTTTATGCCATGAGTGAGGAGTTAGCCGTGAAAGATTGACTGATACTGAGACTGCTTGGCTGTATTGATACAGTCCATCATCCCCAGCTCTGCAGAGGTACTATACACGGCTACTCTACCAAGGACACCTGGGGAAGCAACAAAGTGTTGGGAAAAGGAAACCATGCACTGGCCGTCAATATATGGTGACACAGAGAGGGAAGTATTCAGATGTGCACTATGCAACCTGATCAAACCTAATCAAACCAAATAACTATTTCACCTCCATGAGTTCCCAGGCCTTCCGTGGTCACTCGCAACAGCAGATATTTGAATGGAATGGGAGACAACATCTGGTCCTTGTTGATTCGCTTTCAGAAATGGTATGAAGTTGATTACTCGCCTGACATGAAGATCACCACAGTCATTAGAAGCTGAAGAGCCATTTTGCTGCACATGGCTTCCACAACGGCAAATGACTGACAACGCCCTGCAGTTTGTTCTCAGGGTGTTCAAGGACTTTGCACACATGTGGGACTTTGAACATATTAAAAGCAGCTCCATATACCCACAATTGAATGGTTTGGCCGAGCGTGCAGTACGTTTAGCAAAGCACTTCCTCCGAGAATATCTCAGTGATAACACAAACTTTCTATGCTGCACTCCTTCGGCGATCACTCGCTAACGAGTGATTGTCTACCTAAGAAACTCTGTAAAGAACAAAGAACAGAAAAAAGTACAGCACAGGAACAGGCCCTTCGGCCCTCCAAGCCTGCACCGACCATGCTGCCCGTCTAAACTAAAATCTACACTTCCGGGATCCATGTCCCTCTAATCCCATCCTATTCATGTGTTTGTCAAGATGCCCCTTAAACGTCACTATCATCCCTGCTTCCACCACTTCCTCCGGCAGCGAGTTCCAGGCACCCAGTTTGTGTAAAAAAACTTGCCTCGTACATCTACTCTCAACCTTGCCCCTTGCATCTTAAACCTATGCCCCCTAGTAATTGACCCCTCTACCCTGGGAAAAAGTCACTGACTATCCACTCTGTCGATGCCCCTCATAATCTTGTAGACCTCTATCAGGTCGCCCCTCAACCTCCTTCGTTCCAGTGAGAACAAACCGAGTTTATTCAACCTCTCCTCATAGCTAATGCCCTCCATACCAGGCAACATCCTGGTAAATCTCTTCCGCACCCTCTCTAAAGCCTCCACATCATTCTGGTAGTGTGGCGACCAGAATTGAACACTATACTCCAAGTATGGCCTAACTAAGGTTCTATACAGCTGCAACATGACTTGCCAATTTTCATACTCCATGCCCCGGCCAATGAAGGCAAGCAGGCCATATGCCTTCTTGACTACCTTCTCTACCTGTGTTGCCCCGTTCAGTGACCTGTGGACCTGTACACCTAGATCTCTCTGACTGTCAATACTCTTGAGGGTTCTACCATTCACTGTATATTCCCTACCTGTATTAGACCTTCCAAAATGCATTACCTCACATTTGTCCGGATTAAACTCCATCTGCCATCTCTGCACCCAAGTCTCCAAATGGTCTAAATCCTGCTGTATCCTCTGACAGTCCTCATCGCTGTCTGCAATTCCACCAACCTTTGTGTCGTCCGCAAACTTACTAATCAGATCAGTTACATTTTCCTCCTAATTATTTATGTATACTACGAACAGCAAAGTTCCCAACACTGATCCCTGCAAAACACCACTGGTCACAACCCTCCAATTAGAAAAGAACCCTTTCATTGCTACTCTCTGCCTTCTATGACCTAGCCAGTTCTGTATCCATCTTGCCAGCTCACCTATGATCCCGTGTGACTTCACCTTTTGTACCAGTCTGCCATGAGGGACCTTGTCAAAGGCCTTGCTGAAGTCCATTTAGACAACATCCACTGCCCTACCTGCATCAATCATCTTTGTGACCTCCTCGAAAAACTCTATCAAGTTAGTGAGACACGACATCTCCTTCACAAAACCATGCTGCCTCTCGCTAATACGTCCACTTGCTTCCAAATGGGAATAGATCCTGGCTCGAAGAATTCTCTCCAGTAATTTCCCTACTACTGGGGTAAGGCTCACCGGCCTGTAGTTCCCTGGATTATCCTTGCGACTCTTCTTAAACAAAGGAACAACATTGGCTATTCTCCAGCCCTCCGGGACATCACCTGACAACAGTGAAGATCCAAAGATTTCTGTCAAGGCCTCAACAATTTCCTCTCTTACCTACTTCAGTATTCTGGGGTAGATCCCACCAGGCCCTGGGGACCTATCCACCTGAATAATTTTCAAGACGCCCAACATCTCGTCTTTTTGGATCCCAATGTGACCCAGGCTATCTGCACACCCTTCTCCAGACTCAAGATCCACCAATTCCTTCTCTTTGGTGAATACTGATGCAAAGTATTCATTTAGTCCCTCGCCCATTTCCTCTGGCTCCACACATAGATTCCCTCCCCTGTCTTTCAGTGGGCCAATCCTCTCCCTGGCTACCCTCTTGCTTTTTATGTACGAGTAAAAAGCCTTGGGATTTTCCTTAACCCTATTTGCCAATGACTTTTCGTGACCCTTTTTAGCCCTCCTGACTCCTTTCTTAACTTCCTTCCTACTTTCCTTATATTCTACACAGGCTTCATCTGTTCCCAGCCTTCTAGCCCTGACAAATGCCTCCTTTTTCTTTTGGACGAGACCTACAATATCTCTCGTTATCCAAGGTACCCGAAATTTGCCATATTTATCCATCTTCCTCACAGGAATATGCCAGCCCTGAATTCCTTTCAAATGACATTTGAAAGCCTCCCACATGTCAGATGTTGATTTACCCTCAAACATCCACCCCCAATCTAGGTTCTTCAGTTCCCGCCTAATATTGTTATAATTAGCCTTCCCCCAATTTAGCACATTCACCCTAGATCCAATCTTATCCTTGTCCACCAGCACTTTAAAACTTACTGAATTGTGGTCACTGTTCCCGAAATGCTCCCCCACTGACACTTCTACCACCTGACCGGGCTCATTCCCCAATACCAGGTCCTGTATAGCCCCTTCCCTAGTTGGACTATCTACATATTGTTTTAACAAACCTTCCTGGATGCTCCTTACAAACTCTGCCCCGTCTAAGCCCCCAGCACTAAGTGATCGAGTCAATATAAAGTCTCCCATCACAACCACCCTATTGCTTTTACTCCTTTCCAAAATCTGTCTACCTATCTGCTCCTCTATCTCCCGCTGGCTGTTGGGAGGCCTGTAGTACACCCCCAACATTGTGACTGCACCCTTCTTATTCCTGACCTCTACCCATATAACCTCGCTGCCCTCTGAGGTGTCCTCCCGCAGTACAGCTGTGATGCTCTCCCTAACCAGTAGCGCAGCTCCTCCACTCCTTTTACCTCCCACTCTATCCCCCCTGAAACATCTAAATCCTGGAACGTTTAGCTGCCAATCCTATCCTTCCCTCAACCAGGTCTCTGTAATGGCAACAACATCATAGTTCCAAGTACTAATCCAAGCTCTAAGTTCATCTGCCTTACCTGTTATACTTCTTGCATTAAAACATGTGCACTTCAGGCCATGAGTCCTGCTGTTTTCAGCAACATCCCTCTGTCTGCTCTTCCTCAAAGCCATACTGGTCCTATTCCCTAGTTCTCCCTCAATTTTTTCATCTTCCGACCTATTGCTCCGGTACCCACCCCCCTGCCATACGAGATTAAACCCTCCCGTGTGACACTAGCAAACCTCGCGGCCAGGATACTTATGCCTCTCCGGTTTAGATGCAACCCGTCCTTCTTATACAGGTCACACCTGCCCCGGAAGAGCTCCCAGTGGTCCAGATAACTGAAACCCTCCCTCCTACACCAGCTGTTTAGCCACGTGTTTAGCTGCTCTATCTTCCTATTTCTAGCCTCACTGGCACGTGGCACAGGGAGTAATCCCGAGATTATAACCCTAGAGGTCCTGTCTTTTAACTTTCTGCCTAGCTCCCTGAACTCCTGCTGCAGGACCTCATACCGTTTCTTGCCTCTGTCGTTAGTACTAATATGTACCACTACCTCTGCCTGTTTGCCCTCCCCCTTCAGGATGGCAGCTACCCATTCTAAGACATCCTGGACCCTGGCACCCGGGAGACAACATACCATCCTGGAATCGCTTTCACGTCCACAGAAGCGCCTATCTGTGCTCCTGACTATAGCGTGCACTATTACTATTGCTCTTCTGCGCTTTGACCCTCCCTGCTGAACATCAGAGCCAGCTGTGGTGACACTGTTCTGGCTGCTGCTGTTTTCCCCTGATCGGCTATTCCCCCCAACAATATCCAAAATGGTATACCTGTTAGAGAGGGGGACAACCACAGGAGATTCTTGCACTGACTGTCTGCCCCTTCTGTGGTCACCCATCTCTCTGCCTGCACCTTGGGTGTGACCACATCTATATAACTGCTATCTATGATGCTTTCTGCCACCTTAATGCTCCTAAGTGCATCCAACTGCAGCTCCAACCGAACCGTGCGGTGTGTGAGGAGCCCCAGTTGGGTGCACTTTCTGCAGATGTAGCCATCCGGGACGCTGAAGCCTCCCGGACCTGCCACATCTCATAGTCAGAGCACTGCACCCCTCCAATTGACATTGCGTTAACTAATTAATAAATTAAAATAGAAAATAATTTTTTTTAAGTTACTGTTAACTATATGTTTCCTAGCACTAGATCTCTACTATAAATGTAAATGCTAAATGCAGTGCTCTCCGGTCTCTGGCTTAGCTGCCTCTCTAAATTATGATTAATTAATTAATTATGTTTAATTAGTTTAACAATATTTAATTTTAATATTTAGTTAAGATTTCCCTACCAGCCAATCAGGTCACAGCTATTCTGTGACGTCACTTTTCAGGGTTTTTTTGGATTTTTCTTTCCCCCAGCCAGAATGCTCAGAATAGATATCACCTACCTGGGGCGGGATTCTCCGCAAACGGCGCAATGTCCGCTACCCGGTGCCAAAGACGGCGCGGATCAGTCCGGCGTAGGTCCGCCCCAAAGGTGTGGAATTCTCCGCACCTTTAGGGGCCAAGCCCTCACCTTGAGGGGCTAGGCCCGCGCCAGAGCGGTTTCCGCTCCGTCGGCTGGCGGGAAAGGCCTTTGGCGCCACGCCAGCCGGCGCCGAAAGGACTTTGCCGGGCGACGCATGCGCGGCAGCGTCAGCGGACGCTCACGGCATCCCCGCGCATGTGCAGGGGAGGGGGTCTCTTCCGCCACCGCCATAGTGAAGACCATGGCGAAGGCGGAAAAAAAAGTGTGCCCCCACGGCACAGGCCCGCCCGCAGATCGGTGGGCCCCGATCGCGGGCCAGGCCACCGTGGGGGCACCACCCGGGGCCAGATCGCCCCACGCCCCCCTCAGGATCCGGGAGCCTGCCCGCGCCGCCTTGTCCCACCATTGAAAAGTGGTCTAATCCACGCCGGCTGGCATGGGGCCGGAGAATTGCCAGGGGTGGGCCCGCCGACCGGCACGATTCCCGTCGACGGGCGTGGCGCGATTCCCGCCCCCGCCGAATCTCTGGTGGCGGAGAATTCGGGACGCGGCGGGGGCGGGATTCACGCCAGCCCCGGGCGATTCTCCGACCTGGTGGGGGGTCGGAGAATCGAGCCCCTGATTCTCAAGCTGCACTCCGCTCTCTATCTCACGCTCCCGGAAATGTAGGCCGCTGGAACCTGGAAGTAAGTTTATATCACCTACCTGATTCCGAAGCTGCACTCGGGCTCTCTCTCTCCCGGTCATGGGTTCTGTGGGTCCTTCTGTGGTTGATGAGCCCGATCCAAGTGCCGCATCTTTGACCGCGCACTTGATAAAGTATTTCTGGGTGGTGGGATCAGTCCGTGGACTCTAGATCGTTGGTATTCCTTTCTCAGGCTCCTTTTCCTGGCCTCCTCTTGCTGTCGCTGTCCTAGAAGAATTGTGTCCCTTCAATCAGGAGGTTCCTCCAAATAGATCTCTTCTGAGCAGGGTTTCTCCCGCATTGACGCCTATGTGGCATTTCCTGAGATAACCCTTCAGTGTGTCTTTGAAGCCTTTTCTTTGCCCTTCTCTTGTTTGGGAGCCTTCTTTGAGCTGGGTGAAGAAGATTTGCAGTCGGGACTCTGACATCCTCAGCACATAGACGGCCCAGCAGAATTGGTTTTCGATGATCATAGCCTTGTTGCTGGTGTTTTTGGCTCCTTCAAGGATGCTGATGTTAGTATGCTTGTCCTCCCGTCTCTTGCGGAGATTGGACCACTGGAAAATGAGGCTGAAGAAGTAGTAATGGGGAACAAAGACATGACAGAGGAACTGAATAAGCACTTTGCATCAGTCTTCATGGTGGAAGACACCAGTGGCATCCAGAACTTCAAGAGTCAGGTGCAGAGGTGAGTGTGGTGGCCATCACTAAGGAGAAGGTGCTGGGGAAGCTGAAAGGTCTGAGGTGGATAAATTACACAGACCAAATGAACTACACACCAGAGTCCTGAAGGAGATAGCTGAGGAGATTGTGGAGCCATTGGTTGTGATCTTTCAGGAATCACTGGTCAGGGAGGATCTTAAGAGGATTGGAAAATGGCTCATATAATACCCCTGTTTAAGAAGGGAGGGAGGCAGAAGATGGGAAATTGTAGGCTGGTTAGCTTGACAATGGTCATTGGTAAGATTTTAAAATCGATTATTAAGGATAAGATTGTGGAGTACTTGGAAGTGCATGGTTAAATAGTGCTGAGTCAGCATGGCTTCGTCAAAGGGAGGCCATGTCTGACAAATCTGTTGGAGTTCTTTGAGGAGGTAATGAGGAAGTTAGACAAAAAGAGCCTGTAAGCGTGATCTATTTGGATTTCCAGAAGGCCTTTGACAAGGTGCTGTACAGGAGGCTGCTAAATAAGATAAGAGCCCATGGTGTTAGGGGCAAGGTAGTGGCATGGATAAAGGATTGGCTGACTGGCAAAAGGCAGAGAGTGGGGATAAAGGAGTCTTTTTTAGGATGGCAGTGGTGTTCTGCAGGGGTCAGTATTGGGACCAAAACTATTCACAATATACATTAACGATTTGAAGAAGGAACTGAGGGAAATGTTGCTAAGTTTGCAGATGATACAAAGATATGTAGAGGGTAGGTAGTGTTGAAGAATCAGGGAGGCTGCAGAGGACCTGGGCAGACTAGGAGAGTGGATAAAGGAGTGGCAGTTGGAATACCATATGAAAAAGTGTGAGGTTACGCACTTTGGTAGGAAGAATAGAGGCACAGCCTTTTCTAAATGGGGAAAGGCTTCGGAAATCTGAAGCACAAAGGGACTTAGGAGTCCTAGATCAGGATTCTCTTAAGACTAACTTGCAGATGCAGTTGGCAATTAAGAAGGTAAATGCAATGTTAGCATTCATTTCGAGAGGGCTAGAATACAAGAGCAGGGATGTACTGCTGAGGCGGTATGAGACTCTAATCAAACCTCTTTTGGAATATTGTGAGCAGTTTTGCCCCGTATCTAAGGAAAGACGTGCTGGCTTTGGAGGGGGTCCAGAGAAAGTTCACAAGAATGATCCTGGAAATGAAGGGCTTGTCATATAAGGAATGGTTGAGGACTCTGGGTCTGTACTCAGTGCAGTTTAGAAGGATGAGGGGGTGATCTCCTTGAAACGAACTGAAAACGGAGAGGCCCAGATAGAGTGGATGTGGAGAAGATGTTTCCACTCGTAGGAGAAACTAGAACGTGAGGACACAGCCTCAGTCTGAAGGGATGATCCTTTCAAACTGAGGTGAGGAGGAATTTCATCAGCCAGCAGGGGTGAATCTATGGAACTCTTTGCTTCAGAAGGCTGTGGAGGCCAAGTCACTGAGTGTCTTTAAGACAGAGATAGATAGGTTCTTGATTAATAAGGAGATCAGTGGTTATGGGAGAATGGGAATGAGAAATATATCAGCCATGATCGAATGGTGGAGCAGACTTGATGGGCCTAATAGCCCTACATCTTGTGGTCTTATGGTCTTTTCCATTCTTCTTGTGTTCAATGGTGGCTTAGACTTTGTCAGTCGCACGGGGGTTCTCACCAGTGTGGATATAGGCATGGCGTGTTAGAGCTGCTGAAGTTCTTACAGTAAACCATTTAAGTTGTAGTCCTTTGTCATCATTCCGACATAACCCAGCATCTTTACACAAACAATGGGTTGGAAAACCATTTGTTACTCTATGAGGAACACAGACACTAGCCTGGCTTGTGATAACAGGATTGCAGTCAGTCATGTATTGAAGCCCTGTGAGAAGGTGAAGAAGGATAGAAGTCTGCAGGGAGTAAGGTCTGCCCTCGGCTGTGTGACAGGATGAAGAGGGATTACTCTGTAAAATCAGTTAAGTGAAATGACCTACTGAGGTGGTATAACATTACATGTTCTTTATTTTGTAGCATTATGTGATCTTCATTTTCATTCCTGAAATCTGATTGTTGGCAAGTATAAAATTTGTTGCCCAACCCTAATTGTCCTTGAGAAGGTGGTGGTGAACCACCTTTTTGAACTGCTGCAATCGGTGTGGTATCGGTGCTTTACACACACAATGCTGTTAGGGAAGTAGTTCCAGGATCTTGATCCAGGGACAGTGAAGGAACGGCGATATATTTCCAAGCCATGCGTTGGAGGGAACTTGCAGGTGCTTCAGCTCCCATGTGTCCTTTTTTTTATACTTTCATGGGATGGGGCCAGCTTTTGTTGCCCTTCCCTAATTGCCTCTTGAGAAGGTGGTGGTAAGCCGCCCTTTGGAGCTGCTACAATCCATCTGGTGTAAGTACACCCAAAGTGCTGCGAGGCAGGGAGTTCCAGTGACAGTGAAGGAACAACAACATATTTCAAAGTCAAGATGTTGTGTGGTGTGGAGGGGATAATTTATTGAGCAGCAATAACAAACAAAAGTAATCCAATATCCTTGTTCAAACGGATCTTGCTTCCCACCGTGTTAGGGGAATGGACGGCTCGTGATCTTTGCTCTCCGTCTTCTTGAAACCCATGCAACTAATCTCTTCAACTGAGTTATTTTATCCTCTATAGTCTGGGGTCTTGCTGTGTTCCGATATTTCCATAGTGCTTTGAACATGTTATTTAATTGATCAATGGTCAGGAAGTGTGGCCACAACCTGAACAGGAAGTCTCAAACTTTAAGCAGCCCACCGTTAACATTCTCCAGTATAACCATTTACCAAATTTGCTAATCTATATCTTCATTTAGTTATAGCTCCAAAGTCCATTGATCTGTACATATTGAAGTATATCCTTTGATCACAACTAGTGTGATCAAATGTAGGAACTTTTTATATATATTTTACTGAGCGTCTGTTGAAGTAATGTTATAAAAAGAACTTGGGTTAAGGTGGGATTCCCCGTCCTGAGACGCCTCCGACAGGAGGGGAATTGAGCATCAGGGCAAAATTGAGATCGACGCTGAGCGCCAGCCCACTGGCAGTGGGCATGAGGTCTACGCCACACGCCAGCGGGAACATGCAAACAAATGCGGATGGGTAGCATCCACTTAGCGGATTCTCCAGTTCCCGCGACCAGGAATCACGTTGGACCCCCCACAGGGAACCCTGCCTAAAGAGACCCCCCACCCCCCGCTTTTCCAAACATCAATCAGTCTTGTCTGTTGGCTAAGAGACTGGGTCTGCTTTCGGTCATATATGGCTTGTAGCACCTTAGAAGTTTGGAGACAAAGCCTTTGGAGAACCTTGTCCAGAGGCTTGGTATCTGACTGGGACCCAGCTGTGCCCTGGGGTCCAGCAGACCTCGGACTGCTGCCTCCCTTGGATGTTCCTGCCTTCACCTGATGTGCATCAGCAACTGTGTGGCGCTCACCAGTAGGGGGTTCAGGGGAAAAGACTCCAAACTCCCGGCCTCATCAGATGAAGATTCTGCAAGTCAATGGACATGTGATCAGTGAAATGGAAGGATCATTGTACCTGACATGAACTACTCACTTGAGACAGGTCATCCAAGTGAAGAGGCAGTGGATCCTCACCTCTCTGGCACAGGACCACCTCGCTGCTGGTGACTGCTCTCTCCTCCGATTTGTAGGGCCTATTCCTCATAGGGTGGAGGACTTGAAACTCTGGGAAAGTGGCCCCCCATCTTGGCCTTCTCCCATTTATTATGGGCTATCTTCTCCTGCGGGGACAAAGAGAATGCATTGTGAGGCACACATGTGATGGGTCAGTGGGGACTATAGCAGGTGGTATGTGTGGGCAGCACACCTACACATGAAGGCATTGTGCTGGTAGGTGCTAGGGGCTTTGGAGGAACAAGCACGAAGATCGGATCTGGGGAGGGTTTCGGGGTGTCAGTCAGTGGATTGAGGGGTGGGGTTTAGGAATTTGAGGGGTGGCAGGCAGAACTGATGCCAGGGGAGAAGTGGTAACTTGCCCTTGCAGCTCGTTGGAGGTAATTTGTCTTCTTTCTACATTGGACGGCGGTCCTCCTTGTCATGTTGCCTGCACTGTCTGCACTGACAGCTGCTACCACTGACTCCCAGGCAGCATTGCTGACCCTGCTGCTGGTCGTCTGACCCCCCCATGGGGAACAGGGTGGACCCAATAGGCCCGATGAGAGGCATATTGCTTTGCTGCTCACTGTAGTAAGGAATTGATATTTTCAACATTTTTGTCTCTGAAAACAAGGCTGACAGCAAAAGCTTCGACAAAGTGCTTAAACAATTTGATTGGTATTGCTCTCCTAAAAAAAATGAAACCTTCGAGGGTTATATATTCCGTACGCACACCCAGAATGGGGGAGAGACATTTGATAGCTTCCTCACTGACTTGCAATTGACGGCGCAGTTGTGCAACTTCAGCACACTCCAGTCGTCAATGGTACACAATCAGATTGTTTTCGGAATCTCCAATGACAAAGTACATGAGTGGCTTCTGCGGGAAACAGACCTGCAACTTGAAAGTGTGATTCAAATATGCCGCACGAGTGAGCTTGCAGCAAAGCAGCTGCACCTTGAAACTCCCATATTTTGGAGCGAAGGCAGAAGAGGCAACAGATGCCATTAGTGTGGTGATGCAGCTGATTAAGAAACGTGCTCCCAGTGCAGGTGGCCATTTTGAGCAGCCAACCCGATCCTCCATTTTATCTCCGCGATGTGGCAAACGGCATTTGCCACAGCAATGCCCTGCTTATGAAAAAGCATGAGCCATCTGTAATGGCAGGAATCATTTTGCAACCCAATGTTATTCAAGGAGAAGGCCTGAACAAACAAATAATATCAGCACTATTGATAAAGTATGCCTACAGGACACATTCTTTGTAGACATGATCTCCAGCGAAGATCAGGAGAGTCAAGTCATACGAAATAGCAATATATTTGTACCAATCTGCAGCAATAATGAATTGAAGGCAGATAATCATAAAGATAAATGGACAGTGCCATTAAAGATAAATGGCACAGTGATAACAGTTAAGCTCCACACTGGTCCAAGGGCCAACCTCATTAACCTGTCCGATGTTTAAAAAAAAAAAGCTGCGAATTCAACCAAAAATAGTTACCAGAATGGTATTGTTTTTTTATTTTCCTTTTTAAAAAAAATAAATTTAGAGTACCCAATTCATTTATTCCAATTAAGGGGCAATTTAGTGTGGCCAATCCACCCATCCTGCACATCTTTGGATTGTGGGGCCGAAACCCACGCAAACACGGGGAGAATGTGCAAATTCCACACGGACAGTGTCCCAGAGCCGGGATCGAACCTGGGACCCAGGGACCATGCGGCAACATTGCTAACCACTGTGCCACCGTGCTGCCCTCCAGAACAGTATTGTTAAGAGATTACAATGGTAATTAAATCTCGAGCTTAATATCGATGTCAAAAACAAAATTCACAAATTGAAATTTTATGTGGTGACGGCAGACTGCGAGTCTTTAATTGGAGTTGAGGCGTGTGAGGAGCGACAGCTAGTCCGACGAGTCTATAGTGCAGACAATGATGCAGCAGGCCGTCATCCTGCAGGAGACCCCAGACTGAATGATTTCCCTGAAAGTTTCCAAGGTTATGGTATGTTACCATACACGTATACAATTCAATTAAACGAAGATGCAAAGTCTGTGATTCATGCACCGAGACGTGTGCCGGCGCCATTACGGGATAAACTAAAGGCAGGGTTGGAGAGAATGACTGCTTTGGATGTCATTGAAGTCCCTACAGATTGGGTTCATTTGATGGCATGTGTAAAGAAGCGCAATAAAGAACCTCCACAATGGATGACCTGTATTGATGGTGTCAAACTAAGAGAAGAAACTAAGAAGGACCTAATGTTGCAGAAGGTTAGAAGCTATCTTTGCGAAGGATGACCCAGAGATTCCTGCTCCAGTTTCTACAACATTGGAGCTGAGTTGAGTGTTGCGGATGGAGTTTTGCTGCGAAAAAAGAGAACAGTAATTCCAAAATCTTTAAGATTGGTGGTTCTGAGCGAATTCCATGCACAGTGGATAAAAAAAGTGTAAAAAGAGAGCCGAAGACACGGTCTATTGGCTGGGCATGCTCCGAAGATAGCGACACAACGGTACGAACCTGCACATGGTGCAGGAGAGTGAACATCTGCACACAGTGCGGGTAGCAAACAAAAGGCACATAGTGCAAACTGCTTCAATTCCCAAGTGTTGCGAGAATCTGCTCATCCAGAAGCAGAAAGGCAACTACTCTGTCAAAAAAAAGGAGGCGAGGGAGCGATTTCAAGCCAAATCCACAAAGAGGTTTGCCGATGAGTCTACAAAATGCCTCAAACCGTTTGTGATGCAACCACTAGAAGAATTATGTAACAATCCTAAAACGTCTGAAAAACATACAGAACAAATACAACAAGAGAATGATACATCAATACACAAAGAACATCAATCTCAAGCAACAAACTTTAAAGACATGAAGATCCTTTACAAGTTCAGCAGACACTGAAAAGATCTACACGGATAAGGCGCAAGCCAGAAAGACTGAACTTGTGACAGGTTGTAAAAAATTCTGAACATGTAAATAGTTATGCATATCAAGGTGAAATGTAAAAAAGTAATTTAATGTATGTATATAATTTCATTTTCCAAAGGAAAGGGTATGTGATGATATGCATAAAGCAAGTTTGTGCATAAGGTTATGGATGACCTCTGACAACTAGATGGCAGTGTAAACCAACCACGTGACCCTGTGGTTGGGGAGTTGGGAGCAGGTTGTGCTGGACGTTAGACGTATTTTGCAGTAGCTCGACAATAGTTAATTAGTGTTAGTAGTTTATTATTTTATTTAACCTAGTTATCTTATCATGCAGTTGTTTTATAATAAATTATTTAAACTATATGTTCTGTAGTTCATCCTTCACTTCGGCCAGTCTACAAAACATGACACTTACGACAGAGAACTATTGGGGTATCCGCATCAGTCCTACATTCATGACTTTGTATCCATGTACTTTTATGGGACTGTACATGTGTATGAAGCAGCCACTGTACTTTCAAATGATTCATTTTTAGAGCACTTTGAGAGATTGTCACGTAATGTACAATGCAGGTTTAAAATATTAATATCCATTGTAATATTTCCCAGAAGCTACTTCCATATTAAATCAAGAAACCCCTCATCCGACACTGGTAGAAACTGCACAGGAGGAAGCCATTTTATTCTGTGAATAAGATGCTCATCACCTACCTTTTCCTGGTAGCACTGCATTTTGAGATAATTCTTTAGCTAATTACCCAACTCTCTTTTGAAAGCCACAACTTGAATCTGCCTCCACCACACTCTATGTATGCAATTCAGCGGCCTTGTCACGCCCAAATTGGTGATGGGAGGAGGCTGGCGAAACTCACGACACGCCTCTCGCAAGATTCACAATGCTCAAAACAACTCGCAAGACCTCACGATCTGGATCTCCCCCTCGCTAGTTTCACCCAGTGCCCGATACTCAACAGCCGCTCCAGGGAGACCTCACCAGAGTGTCATTTAGCATACAAACGGGAACAGGCTTGACGCAGGGTGCTGGTGCCAGGGTGTCCAGGTGCCAGTTTGGCACTGCCAGGGATCGTCCCAGGGGAATCCCAGGGGCCTCCCCAAGGCTGCGGGAGTGAGTGGGGGGTGAGAAACAGGGGAGGGTGGTGGTCCTAAAAGGGCAGGGGAAAGATTGGGGCAGCTGGGCAAAATGGCGCCCCAATCTGCGAGGAACCTATCCTGCTGACGAGCTTAACTCACTAGCAGGAAGTCCCTCAAAGTGCGACCTCGGTGGAGAGAATCTCCCTACGGCCAAAGTAAATGGCTAAGTGCAGTTGAATAGCGGGATGTTTCTCGGCGCTGCAGGGGCAGAAAAAAACCCAACTAAATGCGACTCCCAGCGGACTGAAACTCAAGTCCTCTGAATCATGCCCAATATTTCACATCCTAAACACTCAGAGTATAGAAAGCCTTTTCTCTTGTCACCGTTGGCAAGAAAATTGGTAAAGATTGGGTACAAAATTGGTAAAAACCAATCGCCTTAAATTGGTGTCCTCTGTCCCGACACTTCCATCAATGCAAGCAGTTTCTCCCGACCTACGTTTTCCAGATCCCTCATGATTTTGAATGTCCATTTAATCTTCACTGAAGAGAACAGCTCCAGCTTCTCCAATCCATCCTTGTAACTGAAATTCCTTATCACTGAAGCCATTCTCATGATTTTTTTCTCTAGACTATCCTATAGCTTCCCATCCTTCCGAAAGTGTGGTGCCCAGAATCGGACACAATGGCCAGAATTCTCCAGTCATCGGGATTCACTTTTCTCGCTGGCAACGCAACCCCCTGGGTTCCCCAGTGGTATGGAGTGGTTTCAATGGAAAATCCCATTGACAAGCGGTGGGAAGATAGAAGTCCGCCGCCAACAAACAGCAGGCGGCCGTGAAACACGTGGCTGGGGGACCGGAGAATCCCACCCATTGTCCCAGTTGAGGCTGAATTAGTGTTTATAACTTCCTTGCTTTTGTACTCTAAACTTTCTATTTATGAAGCCCAGGATCCCATATCCTTTATTAACTGCTTTGTCATCAATGATTTGCAACTTCAGTCTAAATTCATTCATCAAGGAACTGAACTGAGGAAAGCATTGTTATAGGTCAAATATAAAAGGAAGGAGCTTCCTATTTGTCAAGTGTATTTCTTCACTGTTAATGTGGAGCTAACTGTGGAATGTCCTTTCCTTAAGCATCATGAACGGATTTAACAGATGGTTTACGGTAGATATTGTGCATGGTTCTTTAAAAAAAAATGCAAGCTCTTCGTTCTACAGAGAATTGAGTGTAATTAACTTGATGAATCTTGCAAGCAAAGAGGGTCTTTATTCGCAGTAATGGAATTTCCTATATGATGATATGAATTTCAATGAGATTACAACTGTCACGTTAGCAGACTTTATTCCTTTCTTAGTTTCTTCGTTTCTTCTTGCAATTATTGGCATTAAGCCAACTCTATTTGCTGGCCTTGAGCAATATTTAATTGCCAATGTATTTTCATTAGACTGCAAAGTACTTGATGGAACAGCAGTGCTGTGAGGGTGGCATTATAAATTCTCATTGCGTAAACCTCATGTTATTTATCTTGTGTCCCTTTCATGGCGAGCAACCTAACCTAAGCTACAAACATTTAAAAACCACCGTTTCTCATTCTCAGTCAATCTAAATCTAATCAATCGTCACTTTTCAATTAAAATAGCTCAGAGCAGAAATTAATGCATAAGTACAGTTAAATCCCGTTTTTACATGATACCAATTTACCGGAGTTGCCGGTTTGATGGACAGGCTTGTGGATTTGCACTGGATTGTGGTTGTTCGTCACTTTTCCAATGTGGGTCGATTTACATCGGCTATTGATCATCTTCAAACTCAGTCGGCACTGCAGTACTTGTGCCCTACTTCTTCCGAGAAACTGCAGGTTTAACCATGACAGTCCCAGGCTGGTCAGTCCTGCAGCACAGCCTCCACATGGGGTCATATTGCTGATATGGTCGATTAGGCTGAAGTGTTCCGTCGCGGAAACACATTACCAGTTTTAAGGAAAATCCATTTTACCGCATGAACTCGACCCTGACCCATTTCGTAAAAATGGGATTTACCTGTACGTGCCAATAGTATTTTTATATGTTAATATAATTTACACTTTCCTTATGTATGTTAGCTTTTCGTTGAAATCCTAATTAGGAATAATAGCAGCCCATGTCATGTAAAAAGGCAGCTCAAATTGACTTTGTTCCAAATTTAGCACAGAATCTAGAATGATACTCCAGTGCAGCGTTGCTGGAATGCTGCATTGTTGGAGGAGCCTCTTTCAGGTGAGGTACTAAATCAATGCCTGGCCTGCAATCTTAGGGAGACATAAAAGATCCCATGGTACTAATCCAAAGAAGAATAGGGGAGTTCTCCCCTGTGTCCTGACCAATAACTATCCCTCGACATCATTACAACAGATCATCTGATAAATATCACGTTGCTATTTATGGAACTTTGTTGTGTACAAGTCAGTTCCTGCATTTCCTACAGTTCAGAAGCACTTAATTGGTTGCAAAGCGCTGTGAGATCCCAGGGGCGAAATTCTCCGTTATTGGCGCAAAGTCCGCCGATCGGCGCAAATCCGACTTGCGTCACGCCGCAAAATTCGCTGCGAAGTCTCCGGCCCGAAATGGACTAGCAGCAATGTGACGGGATCAGCGCTTGCTCACGTGGTTCACGCCGTGCAGCGTCATACACGCCGCACGGCGTGACGGCTCATAAGGACGCGCTGCTCCCCCCCACCCGACCGGAACACCCGACCGGAACACCCGACCGGATGGCCGGCCGCCGCTCAGCCCCGAGGTACCAGTCACGGGATATGGAGGCGCTCCTGGACGCAGTGGAGCAGAGGAGGGAGGCCCTGTATCCCAGGCACGGCCGCAGAGTTGCCCCACGCCACAGCCGGCGTCTGTGGAGGGAGGTGGCAGAGGCCGTCACCGCTACGGCCCTGACACCATGGACAGGCACCCAGTGTCGCGAGAAGGTGAACGACCTCGTCAGAGCAGGCAGGGTGAGCCCCCCCCCCTGCCCGATATCGATATCCCCCATATTCCCCCCTCCCCCATATCCCCCCTCCCCCATATCCCCCTCCCCCATATCCCCCCTCTCCCATATCCCCCATATCCCCCCTCCCCCATATCCCCCCTCTCCCATATCCCCCATATCCCCCCTCCCCCATATCCCCTCTCTCCCATATCCCCCATATCCCCCCTCCCCATATCCCCCCTCCCCATATCCCCCCTCCCTCATATCCCTCTCCCCCATATCCCCCCTCCCCCATATCCCCTCTCTCCCATATCCCCCATATCCCCCCTCCCCATATCCCCCCTCCCCATATCCCCCCTCCCTCATATCCCTCTCCCCATATCCCCCCTCCCCCATATCCCCCTCCCCCATATCCCCCTCCCCCATATCCCCCTCCCCCATATCCCCCTCCCCCATTTCCCCCTCCCCCATATCCCCCCTCCCCCATATCCCCCCTCCCCCATATCCCCCTCCCCCATATCCCCCAGGAAATGGCCGCCAAAGGGATCCCATGTCAGAGGGCAGGAATCACAGGAGTCCACCTCCAGTTCTGCTGTACCATCTGGGGAACCACGTAGACGTAGTCAAAGGGCCCATAAGGCCAAACAATTAGACACTGAGTAAGTTGGCACGGGTGCAGGGCACAGATGAGTTTTAGGGGCTCGGGCACGTGCATGAACTCCTTTGGTTATTAAAGCCAATGTTACACCTCCATAAGCTGCCTTTGTGCTCTGTCCAAAGCATGCGGGGGTGTCATGTACGTTGAGCGCAAGTGTGTGTGTGTGAGGGGTGGTCTTACCTCAGCCCCAGGTGAGTCTGCCCCTTCCCCCTGGGCCGCCATCAACATCCCCCCGGGCAGAGGACGGGACCGTGCGCTGCAGTGTCGCAGCCACATGCAGGGATGGTCCGGGTGGATGGTGGTACTGTGGCCATGGGTCAGACATAGTCCAACGATGTGGAGCCAGGAGCTCATCGCAGGGCGGGTTGTCATCATCCTCCATGGCCTGCATTAGACACTCGTCCACCCGCAACTGTGTGAGCCCGGCCATTGTGCCGCAGGTGGATCGGCAATGGGGGGGTGGTGTGCATGCCGGTGGGGTGGGTGGGGTTGGGGAGGGGGGTGAGGGTGCTGGGTGGGTGGATGGGTGGGAGGTGTGGGTGGTCGGCTGTTGCCATGGTGTGCGGTCTGTGGCCGTACTATCCTATTCCCACGCCCATCTAGTCAGTGAAGCGGGCGGCTATCAGCCTGTCCCGTGCCCGCTGGGCCAGCCGGTAACGGTGGACAGCCACCCGCCTGTGTCTAGCCCGTCTGCCCTGACCATTGCCCCCATCCCCCTCATCTGGGGAGGACTGCGCCTCTTCCTGCTGCTCCTCCACTCCGCCCTCCTCTGCCTGCGGCACATCGCCCCTCTGCTGGGCTATGTTGTGTAGGACGCAGCACACCACAATGATGCGGCCGACCCTATCTGACCGATACTGGAGGGTGCCCCCAGAGAGGTCCAGGCACCTGAAACGCATCTTCAGCACGCCAAAGCACCTCTCTATCACTCCCCTTGTTGCTACATGGGCATCATTGTAGCGGTTCTCCACCTCATTGCGTGGCCTCCGTATAGGCGTCATCAGCCACGATCGCAATGGGTAGCCCCTGTCGCCCAGCAACCAGCCCCACAGCCGGGGATGGCGTCCCTCGTACATGCCGTTGATGGATGACCGCGACAACACGTATGAGTCGTGTACGCTCCCTGGGTAACGTGCAGGATCATCATGCGGTCGTCGCTGACCACCTGTATGTTCATCGAATAGGTCCCCTTCCTATTGGTGAACACGGCACTGTTATCTGCAGGTGGCCGCACGGCGACGTGCATCCCATCAATCGCGCCCTGGACCATGGGGAACCCGGCCACGGCAGAGAAGCCCAGGGCCCGGGCATCTTGGCTGGCCCGGTCCACAGGGAAGAGGATGTAGCAGTGCGCCATGGCATATAGGGCATCTGTCACTGCCCGGATGCACCGATGTCTGCGATATGCCGGACAGGTCCCCACTCGGTGCCTGGAATGACCCCGTTGCATAAAGGTTCAGGGCCACCGTAACCTTGACGGACATGGGGAGAGGGTGTCCCCCGCCAGTGCCACGCGGTGACAGGTGTGCCAGCAGGTGGCAGATGTGTGCCACGGTTTCCGGCCTCATCCGGAGTCTCCTCCTGCATTCCCGGTCCGTGAGGTCCTGGTATGACTGCCGGGGCCGGTACACACGGGGCGCCCTCGGGTGCCTCCATTGCAGTGGGGCCGCGATGTCCTCCTCCCCCTCCTCGTCCTGTTGGTCAGGTGTCCCTCCAGCCTGGGCGGCTGCCGCCTGTCCCTCTGCGGCAGCCTGCGCCTCTCTGGCATGCTCCTCCTCCTCCTCCTCATCCAGGGCAACATAGACATTAGCGGCTGCCGCCACGGCAGCCAACATCGCTGGATGATCGGAAAACATGACGGCCTGGTTGGAGGGGTGGGGGGGGAAACGACGACATGTCATCATTGCCCATATCCCCTCCTCCCCCTAGCCAGGTGGCATGGACCGCATGGGTCCAACTGTTGGAGGCTGGCACCTGGCCAGGTGGACCAACTCACTTGCCCTCGCATCCCCCTCCCCGGCACGGACCCCATCCTCCTCCCCGGCACGGGCCCCCCATCCTCCTCCCCGGCACGGACCCCCTCCCCCCATCCTCCTCCCCGGCACGGACCCCCCCCATCCTTCTCCCCGGCACGGACCCCCCTCCCATCCCCCTCCCTGGCACGGGCCCCCCATCCGCCTCCCAGCACGGGCAGCCC
Organism: Scyliorhinus torazame; assembly: GCF_047496885.1. Lineage (NCBI taxonomy): Eukaryota > Metazoa > Chordata > Chondrichthyes > Carcharhiniformes > Scyliorhinidae > Scyliorhinus > Scyliorhinus torazame. The sequence continues at coordinate 148,270,444 of NC_092722.1, read as the reverse complement.
ATCCTCCTCCCCGGCACGGACCCCCCCCCATCCCCCTCCCCGGCACGGACCCCATCCTCCTCCCCGGCACGGGCCCCCCATCCTCCTCCACGTCACGGGCCCCCCATCCTCCTCCCCGGCACAGACCCCATCCTCCTCCCTGGCACTGGCCCCCCATCCTCCTCCCCGGCACGGACCCCATCCTCCTCCCGGTAAGGGCCCCCCATCCTCCTCCCCGGCACGGACCCCATCCTCCTCCCCGGTAAGGGCCCCCCATCCTCCTCCCCGGCACGGACCCCATCCTCCTCCCCGGTAAGGGCCCCCCATCCTCCTCCCCGGCACGGACCCCATCCTCCTCCCCAGCACTGACCCCTCTCCCGGCACTCCCCCGGAGCCCAGCCCACTCTAACCACCCCCCCCCCCCCCCGCCGCGCACACACACACACACAACCCTAGACACACCTCTCGCCACACATTCAGACTGCGGCCACGCCATCGCCTGCCCAGCGGCCAACCCCCCAGGCCGTCACTCACCTCCACGCTGGTCGGCGTGAACCTGGAGCACAGGTTGACGCCGATTAAAAGGAGGTTTGATTTACGTCGACCTGACCGGTCATCACGTCTACGGGACTTCGGCCCATCTGGACGGGAGAATATCGGCAGGCACAAAATCGGCTGCCTTGCGCCCACCCGTGCCATTCTCCGACGTCTGCGGTGCCATTAACGCCCCGCCGACTTTTCTCCCTTCGGAGACTTCAGCAACCGGCGGGGGCGCGATTCACGGCGGCCAACGGCCATTCTCCGACCCGCTGGGGGGTCGGAGAATGACGCCCCCGAAGGTTGAAAATGGCTTCAAATAAAGCAAAATCAAACCTTTAGAAGTTTTGTTTTCGAAAGCCACAGAGAGTGTGGGATGCCGACACTTGTTACAAACATTAGAATCATTTCCTCCTACATTGATTTTCACTTCTTGTCTTGATCATAAAATTCATTTGAAAAAGCTAGTTGATTTGTTCCTGCTCCTGATTGTGATTTCACGACTGGAAAGTGGAAGTATGTGATTCTTGGCTGAAGACTGATACTGGAGAAGCTGTGAATATGCTGGTTCAATACAGATAATTCCCATTCATGCTTACACTTAGGTGAGGAATGACAGGACAGCCAACACCCAGAACATTGTTCCTGGGTATGAGTCACTACTTTAGAAATAATTAGAAGAAAACCACATTCCATGGGTGGTATCTTACCGTATATTTTCAAAGTATCAGGCTTTAGCTGAAAACCGGCATGTCGCTCTCCAGCTGTACAGGCCATTTTTCACTCCAGAACTTAAACCTCTCTGAAGAAAAAATGAATGGGCGGGGTTTACGCCATCAGTCTGGCAAGGTGGGGCCAGACAGAGCCGGCGAGCATGGCTCCACAGAGATAAGGGCGGCATCTGTAAAGGGCGCCCTGACAAGAATTGAACATCAACTCCCCCCCCGCCCCCACGCCACATACATCGGGACCTCTTTCCCACCCCCCTCCCCACATTCAACGGGATCTCTCTTCCTCCCCCCTCTCCACCCACTGTCGAGGTATCACCGGCATACTACCCGCACCATGCCTGCAAGTACCACCCCCCACTGCCCTTGACGCTCTCCCTCTCACCACATATGACGGAAACCACACACGCCTGCCATTTGGCTCCCCAGAGGGCCCGCCCCAGCACTGCCAGAGGAATGCCCGAGCATGTTATGTCCCTCTCCCCACGGGGCTATACTTACCTTTGCACCTCCGGAGGGATTCCCTCGACTGAATCTCGTTTTTAAAAAGCTGTTGTAAACTTGCCAATGTGACGTCCCATCGGTGAGGTTTAAATATTCAGTGAGGGGGGATCATATTAGGGGGGTGCAGCTAACCATATTAAAATTTATTGAAATCTATTAAAGTGAGGTTCTCGCCATTTTTGGGCGTGAACCTTGTGTCACTGGATTTGGCTGATGGCGCCAATGCGAGACTCGCTAGGATGAGGCTCATGTGTCAACACATGTGATGGTCGAGCAGGCAATTGGACTGCTCAAGGTGAGACTCCAATGCCTGAACTGGTCAGGGGGAGCCCTCAATACAACCCCCAGATGGTGTCCCCATCATTGTGGTCTGCTGCACTCTGCACAACCTGGCACTGCAGCTGGGCGAGCAGCTGGACCAGGAGGAGAGCGCCACATCTCCTTGGACGAAGAAGAGGAGGATGGTGAGGATCAACAGGAGGAGGAGGAACGACCTCTGGCGAAGGCCAGGGCCCACATGGAGGAAGGGCTAGGGACACCTCATCGCACCTTGGTTTGTGGGCCGCCAGGACGAGGGAGTGACGAGCTCTCCCACCCAGGTTCTGACATTAATTCACTAATGTGCCTGCAGGATGTCCTCCTACATTCATGAGCAGGAAGCAAAAGCCAGTGGCCGCAAGCTGCAGGAGAATGACTTGCAGTGAGGACAGAGCGATGCTCCTCTCATTCCCAGTGATGTGTCTCACTCCTGCTTGATAGTGACCTGATCATGTCCTGCCAACGAGCGGGCTTATCATGGGGTTCAGAGACACTGCATGACGAATCTCAGCAATTACTGCTCCCTCCAAGGTCAGGGATTCTGTTTTTTTTCTCCACCTTACGTATGAATTGGGCAAGGTCTCAACACTTTATCTGCCCTTGGCATCCTCATTACTAGAGAAGAGTGATGTTGTTTGGGGAGGGGGGGGGGTTAGCCTTCATGGATGGGGTTTAGGGGGAGATTGGGGGATTTTACAACAGAAGCACGACTTTACTGCGTCATTAGTGTGGGAGATGGGAGCACCAACATTTTCACACTCCACAGGGATGAAATGCCGAGTGTGCATGGGAGATTTGTGGAGCATGGCGCAATGAAATGACAACGTGGAGGATATGTTTGGGTGAGCGAAGTGATGTTTAATACAAGAGCGGTATTTCAATGGTGACTTATCTCTACTAGTATCTAGGTTCAACTGTTCCCACTAGTCACCTATAGTTTCTTACTCTTGCTCACCCTCCTGCTATGTCTAGGTGTATCCCCAGGATCCACAGCTGAGGTTAAGGCAGCCTGCCTTAAGGGCCTTCCACACCCTATTGTCTGAGATGGCCTGCAAGGGAAACAAGATGCATTGCTACATCACGGGGGGATAAATGATGGGAGAAAGTTAACTCATGTGAGACTTGCCCAATGCTGAATGTCTTGAGGGTTCTCACTTGTCTGCTGCCCCCACCTTGCCCTGTGGACAGGTGTGGTTCTGCTCATTGCCTGCCAGCTCACGGGTTCTCTCCTCAAAGGGCATTTGAAATTTCAGCTCAGGTAGGCTGTGCCCGCTCATGTTGATTGTGCTCAAGTTTAGCCTGCAATGCGACAGATGGGGAGAGTGTAGGTGGGAGTCCGGCCAGGCCAGATGGTGATGAAGTCTGGCATGCCTGGGACATGACTGGGAGTGGGGCTGTGAGAAGCAATCTACTGGGGGAACATGGGAGTGGGGGCGTGCAGAGAGGGGGGGGGGGGGGGGTTTGGGGGATGCCATGACAAATGTTGGGAATCCATGAGGTTTCTGGGTGCAAGATCACCATAAAGTTGTGAAGGATGTGTGAAGAAATGCAGCGGCATGCATTAAGAGGCAGACTTACCCGGGCTGGATGAAGAGATGAAGAAGGTTATTCATCTTCTTTCAGCAATATTACCCCATCCTCTTCTGCAGCGTGCTGACACTCACTATCGTGGCCACAGCCTTCTAGGTGGGGATGGCGACCTGGCTTGATGGATGTCTGCAGGGTGGCGGGTCAAGGATATCACACCTCTGCTCAACAAGCTGGAGTTTGGTAAGGACGCCCTCCGGAAATCTTGGTGCTGTCTCCTTGGCAGCCATCCCCAACTTGGGATAAGTGCATCATGGGGTGCACTGGGGAGGTGTTTAAAAGGAGCTCCCCATTGATTACAGAGATTACATTTTCCCCGGGCCAGCATATTGAAGCAAGCCACACAGGAGCGCGGTGTGAATCACCTGGGGGAGGGGGGGGGAATTGTTGAAGAGGCTCAGTATTCCCACCGTCAGCACCAATGGGATTCTCACTGGTTTTGTCACCGGAACTGGCATTGTGAAAAGATATGGGAAGTTTCCGCCCTACAAGTTGAAGAAATGATTGACCATCTGCAGCCTAGTATTCTAACTATATGCACTATGCTTCCCTGATGTATATACATTAGTAAGAAGTCTTACAACACCAGGTTAAAGTCCAACAGGTTTGTTTCGATGTCATTAGCTTTCGGAGCGCTGCTACTTCCTCAGTTGAATGAAGAGGTATGTTCCAGAAACATATATATAGACAGATTCAAAGATGCCCGACAATGCTTGGAATGCGAGCATTAGCAGGTGATTAAATCTTTACAGATCCAGAGATGGGGTAACCCCAGGTTAAAGAGGTGTGAATTGTGTCAAGCCAGGACAGTTGGTAGGATTTCACAGGCAAGATGGTGGGGGATGAATGTAATGCGACATGAATCCCAGGTCCCGGTTGAGGCCACACTCATGTGTGCGGAACTTGGCTATAAGTTTCTGCTCGGCGATTCTGCGTTGTCGCGCGTCCTGAAGGCCGCCTTGGAGAATGCTTACCCGGAGATCAGAGGCTGAATGCTCTTGATTGCTGAAGTGTTTCCCGACTGGAAGGGAACATTCCTGCCTGGTGATTGTCGCGTGATGTCCGTTCATTCGTTGTCGCAGCGCCTGCATGGTCTCGCCAATGTACCACGCTTCGGGACATCCTTTCCTGCAGCGTATTAGGTAGACAGCATTTGCGGAGTCGCATGAGTACGTACCGCTTACCTGGTGGGTGGTGTTCTCACGTGTAATGATGGTATCCATGTCGATGATCTGGCACGTCTTGCAGAGATTGCCATGGCAGGGTTGTGTGGTGTTGTGGTCACCGTTCTGAAGGTTGGGTAGTTTGCTGGGTAGTTTGCTGGGTAGTTTGACGTGCCAGATCATCGACATGGATACCATCATTACACGTGAGAACACCACCCACCAGGTACACGGTACATACTCGTGCGACTCCGCCAATGTTATCTACCTCATACGCTGCAGGAAAGGATGTCCCGAAGCGTGGTACATTGGCGAGACCATGCAGACGCTGCGACAACGAATGAACGGACATCGCGCGACAATCACCAGGCAGGAATGTTCCCTTCCAGTCGGGGAACACTTCAGCAATCAAGGGCATTCAGCCTCTGATCTCCGGGTAAGCGTTCTCCAAGGCGGCCTTTAGGACGCGTGACAACGCAGAATCGCCGAGCAGAAACTTATAGCCAAGTTCCGCACACATGAGTGTGGTCTCAACCGGGACCTGGGATTCATGTCGCATTACATTCATCCCCCACCATCTGGCCTGCGAAATCCTACCAACTCTCCTGGCTTGACACAATTCACACCTCTTTAACCTGAGGTTACCCCATCTCTGGATCTGTAAAGATTTAATCACCTGCTAATGCTCGCATTCCAAGCATTGTAGGGCATCTTTGAATCTGTCTGTATATATGTTTCTGGAACATACCTCTTCATTCACCTGAGGAAGGAGCAGCGCTCCGAAAGCTAGTGACATCGAAACAAACCTGTTGGACCTTAACCTGGTGTTGTAAGACTTCTGACTGTGCTCACCCCAGTCCAATGCCGGCATCTCCACATCATGTATATAAGTTAAGTGGGGAAAAATCAGTTTTGCAGCTCGAACAGAGAGAACAGTGGTTGATGAAGTGAATGATGGTTTTAAATCACCACTTCTCTGAAATCTCATTACCACTGCAGAGAGGACCAAAATAACAGTCACTGTACTGCAGCATCACCATGGAAACTGTTGGGAATATTTAGGTCTCAAACTAGCTATATTTCTGCCATTGCCTTGTTTGTTTTTCAGCTCTTTGAGGTTTATTGCTTTTTCACTTGGTGGATTGGTTGCATGTTGTCTGACCTTGCATAGATTTACTAACATTGATTTCTCTCTGTGGGCTGAATTTTTGCGCATCCAGCCTGATGTATGGATGATAGTAGGGTTACATACTGTGGCCAAGGACTTTCTCTTCTGTTTGTATCGAGGGTTTTGTTGGTACCATTCTTCCACAGTCCCTTGAGGCTATCTAAATGGCAGCCAAATAACCTTAGGCTAATCTGATAGAACCTAGATGCTATTTTGGGAATGAGTTGGGTGGAGTGCACACGCTGCCCATTATTGACTGGCAGCTATGCTAAAGTGGAGTCCTCCCTCACTACACGCTCTATGGAACCATCCTGCCGTTGCCAGTCCGGCTTCTCATCCCTCTCCAAATTAGGGACCCTCCATGGACCCTGCTTTTCTTGCAACCTGGAGGCCTCATGGACCATTTCATACTACAGCATCCTCTAACCAGAGCCTGCAGCCCCACCGGCATTGATTAATGAGCCCCTCAACATGGAATGGGCCTTCCCGCCCACACTGTCAGTCAGTCAGCTGATTTCCTTTCTACCGGCCACCACTCAATGGCTGCTTGGGCTGAAAAACTGCCCGCATTTTTCAGTGGGTGACTGAGATTACATGGGTAAATTCACAGGGCAGAGTCCAAAAAACAGATTAATCTAATTGATTGGATTCATTTTCTCCGCAGATTCACTTTGAATGAATTAATTCTGACTGAATTTTATCTTTCAGGTGAAAATCAAGATCAATTAGCTGGTTCCACTAATCTCAGAATCATTAACTGCTTTGGAGCAATAAACAAAACACTGGCTTTTCCGGCATTGAACTTGACCCGACAGGGAGATGTACTGCTGATGCTACATTCTTCATAATGAAGATGCAAACAGGAATACCTGCTGTATCCGAACTTCCGTCTTTTCTCACAAAGGATTGCTGAGAATGCAAAAACGTGCCTTCGTAGTGGGAAAGAAAGATCTGAAAAGAAGATTTCTTAACTATGAATTTTAAAGAAGCCTTTGTTTGAGTGCCCTGATTTGAAACCCACAGCTAATTGTGAGTATGTTTAATTAATGCCTCGATTATTTTCCACTTTGGGCGCTTAGAGATTGTTTAACTCAACACAGTTTTTTTGTTGTTGTTGATAGAGATGTAGTAATGTGATCACCGAATGTGATAATGTAATTGAGAACAATGCTTCGTTTTGCATTTGCAAAACTGTATAATCCAACAAAACAGAGATTCTTTCAGAATTGTATTTTTGAGAGCTACCTTGTGAATGTTTTAAAAACTGTAGGTGCTACACAATGTGTATTTTACTGGTTACATGGAATGTGCAGTGAAATGTAAAACATCCTCCAATCATGTGAAAACAGGAGGACAGAATCTGTTACTTTTATGAGATAACGGGCTAAATGGTGAATTCAAGTGAACATAATATGTTCATTCATCCTGCTGATTTGGCTGATGTCAAGGCTCTGTTCTTCAGATCTCTGCCTTGGATGTAAAATACTTGAAGATATTTGAAGGATTCGCTCTGCTAAATGCAGGTGCAGCAATAGGATGTGTTATTTAATTGTTAAATTAATCTAAGTAGCTAATCATGCTCCTTGGGTCTGATGTTAACCATCTATTAATATTTAATGTTCAAATCTTTTCATCCTCCCCTTTCTTCACAATGTATCTTTGATAAGGGTTCAGCCGGGCTAAAATTTGACATGGGCAGTATGGCAAACGGTCAATGCTGAATTGGCAGCACACATTAATCTCTGCCTGATTTTCTGTGCAATTGACTTTAATGGAACTGACAGTTGGGTGGGGTACAATAGGAGCTGTGATTGCCACTGTAAATTTTGCACTACTCCAAGTGTTGAGTTTCCCACCCCCACCACCCCCCTCCCCGACCGCTTTGCTGCTTTAGTTGAAGATTACCAAGAATCTTAAATTTGCTATTTTTGGATTCAGAAATAATAAGTGGCAATCTGTTGCTCGGTGCATGCATCCATTACACTTGGGTCAGCTTTTTAGTTTTTTTGTTACAAGCTCAATGCAAGACACGATTTTCCTGTGAGTAAAGCAATTTTAGTGACTTGTAGAAACAGAGTATGAACCTCCCGAGTGTGAATTTCTGTTCCTTTGTCATTTATAGTTCATAAGATGATCAGATAAATGCAGTTTAGAAAGTCTGTTTTTGGATTAATCATTAAGAAAGGTGCGTTATATTTCCCCGCACCATCACACTGTCTTACCATGATTTAATTTTAAGCTTTAGTGCCTGCCTAGCTTATCTGGAAGAGCATTCTGAGTCAATGCCTCCTATCCAACATTATCCTGTTGCCAGTTTTGGTCTATGCTGCTTTGTTGTCAGAACATGACTTGCCTGGAAACTTTGCTTGAACTTGCTTCTGTATTACTTGGTGTTTCTTTCCCAGACTGAAGAGTCTCACCACTCTTTCCTCATAACTCAATTGTTGTTGCCAGGGGTCAGTCCTCATGGGTTTTCTTTGTGTTGCCTCCAATAGTTTTGATAGAAAATTACTCAACCCTCTGCAAGCCCAGCCCCCAAAATAAATTCACACCCTCTCTTAACTGTTGTGGCATTACCAAGACATAGCGCAAATAAGTAAAGTTGTTCATGTGCATAAAGCTTTATAAAGAAATTATGCAGAAGCAAACACAGTCCTCTCCCTCACCTCATCTTTGTTATGACTGTTGCATTCAGTACGTGGAGAATTCTTTCTTGGAGGGCGAACTTCTGCAGCTCCCATCCTCTTTGCAGCTCTGACACAGGTATTATGGTATCATTCAGTGTAGGAGAGACTGCCCTTCCCTTTTCTGTTACCTATTCCCACCTGTAATAAGGAAAGTATTCATTCAATCCAGTGCAAATAGTTTTAACACAACAAGCAGAAGTGCCATTCCAAGGCCTTGACATTATGTTGTAGTTTCGAAGCATTTGAAATGGTGCCTTTAAATGTCTGTGCTTGACAGAGTTATAAAAGGATGCAGAATAGTAACAAAAGAATTAGAAGTGACTACAAGCATGATTAAAGTGAGAGGTTTTGAGGAGATAAAGAGATAGGTAAAAAGACAAATGTATTTTTTCTCTTTTTGAGGTTACATTTTCTTTGTGCTTATACTGCATTTCCCTGTAATATTTTAAAACATGCATTTACCCCTTTAAATGGGATTGCACCTGCTAAACTGGGTGGAGAAGAATTTATTATTTGCATGTTAAATGTTTATATGTGAATGTCACCAATCAGAAAATATAGCTCTTAATTTCCACACATCAGGGATCAATGTTTTATCTGCATATTGGAAGGTCAATTTAAAACCACAAGCCACTGTAATATAATGGCATGTACAATCTTTGAACAGTCTGTGAAGTTGCGGAATATATTTTAAGTAATTATTATGGACACTATTTATACAAAGTGTTTTCTTTCGGAATTTGGAATTTAATGCATTGTTGATCTTCTGTCGAGATCAAATTCTAGCAATATATTCAATCCAGAGCCATTAATTATGTTTTAAGTCAGTCTGAAAGTAGAAAGCAATTGGAGCAATGGATTTTTTGCTGGTGGTTTTCTGACTTGCTAGATCAATGTTTGGATGGTGGTGTAGTGGTTAGCACTGCTGTCTCATGGCGCCGAGGACCCAGGTTTGAACCTGGCCCCGGGTCACTGTCCATGTGAAGTTTCCACATTCTCCACGTGTCTGCGTGGGTCTCATCCCACAACCCAAAGATATGCAAGGAAGGTAGATTGGCCATGCGAAATTGCCCCTTAATTAGAATTTCTTTTGAAAAGATCAGTGTTTGGCTCATAGCTCGTTTGATGCTGGAGGAACTATACCCTCACCATATAAATGCAACTGTTCAGTTATCACAACTAACAGCGAGTTAGTGGTTTCAATTCACTAGCCACATGTTGTTTCACTCTTCAGCTCAGTCGGGATCTTCCCAAAGATAATAACCAATAGTAACATGCATAGTTTCCTAAAATGTGTAAGTGGTGACCAACAAGTTAAAAAACAAAATTATTGGCATGTGGTTGCCTTTCTCAAAAGACCAGGCAGCAAGAGCATTACCCACACCACAAGATTATCCCTATTCAATTACCCCTATTTTACTCTTACTGGGGCCGGGAGCATAGAAAAGTGCAAGCAGGGGATAGCTAATTGACCCTATTCAAGACCCATTAAGACATATTAATGGAGGTTGATCAGGATTTTCCAGTTGGCCTTCAGATTCCCAGAGGCAACGGAGGACAGTTCAGCTATCTGGAAATGGCCTTTCCCTCTGGCTGATTGGAGGGTGGAGGTCCAGTACACCAGGCAGGCTTGGCACTGCCTCATTGCTTCTGTACATAATGGATACCAGAAACCTCGAAAATGGAGGATGCATAGAAGGGCATGGAAGGGGCCTGGAATATTAGAAAAGATCTGAGAGTTATGGAGAACATGGAGAGTGTGAGATGTGAGGGAAAGAGAGCATAACAACCACCACAAAAGGATTGGGCTACATTCACGACCTTTTGTAGTTTCCTGTGATCTTGGGCAGAGCAGGATCCATACCAAGCTGTGACACAAGCAGAAAGAATGCTTTTTATGGTGCATCTGTACCATACCAACTGTCCTGGCTTGAGACAATTCACACCTCTTTAACCCCTCACTCTCCCTAAGAGATTAATTAACTGCAAATGCTCACATTCAAAGTATCGTCTGCATCTTTGACTTTGTCTATATATATGTTTCTGAACCCACCTCTTCATTCACCTGAGGAAGGAGCTGTGCTCGAAAGCTAGTGATTTGAAACAAACCTGTTGGTCTTTAAACTGGTGTTGTAGGACTTCTTATTTTGTTTTGATTACCAGTTTAGTGACCACAGACGGGTCCAAGGCAAATGGATAAATAGAAACTAGTGTTATGGGCCAGGGTTTAGAGAACCCCAAAGTGTATCATGGAGTTCACCTGACCCACAACTTTTAATAGATTGTGGTATGGGGAGCACATGACACACTCTACAGGTGTGGTACAGCAGAAATGGAAAAGTATTTTTAAAGCAAAACAATGTTTATTCTATGAACTCAAGTTAACCTTTTTAAAACATACAGTGAACATCTTAGCAACCATCAATTCAAATACAACCCCCAAAGAATACAACACTAAGTGATTCTTACTTTCCTTTTAACATCCATAAGACTTAAAAAAACACCTTTTAACAGAAAGACATCAGGCTTAACTTCACTACTGAGAACAGTTACCACGTTGAAATCAGCAAACGGAGACTCATAAGCTTGCAGATATTTACACACATCCTGCTGTGATTGCAGCTTCTCCAAAACTAAAATGAAACCAAACAAATCCTGCAGCAAAAAGCCTAAAGTGAAAGTAAAAAGCTGACAGCCCAGCTCCACCCATTCTCTGACATCACTTCAGTAATAAACACTGATTTCTCAAAGGTACTCTCACTACAGATATTTATATACACACCCAATTTTCAACACCCATTTCTTAAAGGTACTCTCACATGACACCTCCCACCAAGAAAAAATAATAAACCATCAACTTCAAGACGGTTCCATTTTTCACCTTTGCACTATCCTTTAAGAAATGCACATAGTAAATATACATTTTCGTTTCAAAAAACCAACACACACACACAGGAATAATAATATAATCCATTTTTTTTTCTGTTCTTCTTCCTACCACTGGACCTGCATCTGTTCATCACATTTGTGACAAAGCATCGGCTATCACGCTTTCTCGTCCTGCCCCATGTACTATTTTTAAATGAAATGGCTGTAACAATAAACTCCAGCGAAACAGCCTTGCATTGTTATTCCGGAACTGCTCCAAAAACGTCAACGGATTATGATCAGTATATATAATGGTGTCAGACGGATTGCTAGTCACATAAATGTGAAAATGTTGCAAAGCCAGCACCAAACTCAAAGTCTTCTTCTCAATCGTTGAATACTTTTTCTGGTGAGAATTCAATTTCTTTGAAAAATAACCAATAGGCCGCTCTAGCCCTTCGTCGTGGCCTTGTAGAAGCACCGCACCTACACCCACCTCAGTCGCCTTAACAGCCACTTTGAATGGTTTGGTATAATTTGGGATGACTAACACAGGAGCAGTGGTTAACACAGCCTTCACGCCATCAAATGCCTGTTGACACTCCGCTGTCCACTGGAATTTGTCACGCTTCTTGAGCAAGTCCGTCAGTGAAGCGACCACATTGCTAAAAGTCAGGGCAAATTTCCGGTAAAATCCACTCAGACCAAGAAATCGCATTATTTCCCGTCGTGTCGAGGGTATCAGAAACTCCCCAAAAACTTTTGTTTTCACATCCCGTGCGACCATTCGACCCTGTCTGATTGTATGGCCAAGGAAAGTGACTTGGGCCTTTCCAAATTCACTTTTGGCTAGGTGTACCACCAAACCTGCCTCCTGAAGTCGATCGAATAACATATAGAACATAGATCATTACAGCGCAGTACAGGCCCTTCGGCCCTCGATGTTGCGCTGACCTGTGAAACCACTCTAAAGCCCCTCTACATTATTCCTTTATCGTCCATATGTGTATCCAATGATCATTTGAATGCCCTTAGTGTTGACGAGTCCACTACTGTTGCAGGCAGGGCATTCCACGCCCTTACTACTCTCTGAGTAAAGAACCTGCCTCTGACACCTGTCTTATATCTACCTCCCCTCAATTTAAAGCTATGTCCCCTCGTGCTAGACATCACCATCTGAGGAAAAAGGCTCTCACTGTCCACCCTGTCCAATCCTCTGATCATCTTGTATGCCTCTTAACCTTCTTCTCTCTAATGAAAACAGCCTAAAGTCCCTCAGCCTTTCCTCATAAGATCTTCCCTCCATACCAGGCAACATTCTGGTAAATCTCCTCTGCACCCTTTCCAATGCTTCCACATCCTTCCTATAATACGGCGACCAGAATTGCACACAATACTCCAAATGCTGCCGCACCAGAGTTTTGCACAGCTGCAACATGGCCTCATGGCCTCCGAAACTCAATCCCTCTACCAATAAAAGCTAACACACCGTACGCCTTCTTAACAACCCTCTCAACCTGGGTGGCAACTTTCAGGGATCTATGTACATGGACACCGAGATCTCTCTGCTCATCCACACTGCCAAGAATCTTACCATTAGCCCAATACTCTGTCTTCCTGTTATTCCTTCCAAAATGAATCACCTCACACTTTTCTGCATTAAACGCCATTTGCCACCTCTCAGCCCAGCGTTGCAGCTTATCAATGTCACTCTGTAACTTGTAACATCCTTCCGCACTGTCCACAACTCCACCAACGTTAGTGTCATCTGCAAATTTACTCACCAATCCTTCTATGCCCTCCTCCAGGTCATTTATAAAAATGACAAACAGCAGTGGCCCCAAAACAGATCCTTGTGGTACACCACTAGTAACTGGACTCCAGTCTGAACATTTCCCATCAACCAACACCCTTTGTCTTCTTCCAGCTAGCCAATTTCTGATCCAAACTGCTAAATCACCCTGAATCCCACGCCTCCGTATTTTCTATAGTAGCCTACCGTGGGGAACCTTATCAAACGCTTTACTGAAATCCATATACACCACATCAACTGCTTTACCCTCATCCACCTGTTTGGTCACCTTCTCAATGAACTCAATAAGGTTTGTGAGGCACGACCTACCCTTCTCAAAACCGTGTTGACTATGTCTAATCAAATTATTCCTCTCCAGATGATTATGCATCCTATCTCTCACAAACCTTTCCAAAATTTTGCCCACAACAGAAGTAAGGCTCACTGGTCTATAGTTACCTGGGTTGTCTCTACTCCCCTTCTTGAAAAAGGGGACAACATTTGCTATCGTCCAGTCTTCTGGCGCTATTCCTGCAGACAAAGATGACTTAAAAATCAAAGCCAAAGGCTCAGCAATCTCCTCCCTAGCTTCCCAGTGAATCCTAGGATAAATCCCATCCGGCCTAGGGCACTTATCTATTTTCACACTTTCCAGAATTGCTAACACCTCCCCCTTATGAACCTCAAGCCCTTCTAGTCTAGTAGCCTGAATCTCAGTATTCTCCTCGACAACATTGTCTTTTTCCTGTGTGAATACGGATGAAAAATATTCATTTAGCACCTCTCCTATCTCCTCGGACTCCACGCACAACTTCCCACTACTGTCCTTGACTGGCCCTACTCTTACCCAGGTCATTTGTTTATTCTTGACATATCTATTGAAAGCTTTACGGTTATCCTTGATCCTACCTGCCAAAGACTTCTCATGTCCCCTCCTGGCTCTTCTTAGCTCTCTCTTGAGGCCCTTCCTAGCTAACTTGTAACTCTTGAGCGCCCTAACTGAACCCTCATGTCTCATCTTTACATAAGCCTCCTTCTTCCTCTTGACAAGTGTTTTGACTGCTTTAGTAAACCACGGTTCCCTTGCTCGACCACTTCCTCCCTGCCTGACAGGTACATACTTATCAAGGACACGCAGTAGCTGTTCCTTGAACAAGCTCCACATTTCCATTGTGCTCATCCCCTGCAGTTTCCGTCTCCATCCGATGCATCCTAAGTCTTGCCTCATCGCATCATAATTGCCTTTCACCCAGATATAACTCTTGCCCAGCGGTATATACCTATACCTTTCCATCACTAAAGTAAACATAACCCAATTGTGGTCACTCGCACCAAAGTGCTCACCTACCTCCAAATCTAACACCTGTCCTGGTTCATTACCCAGTACCAAATCCAATATGGCCTTGCCTCTCGTTGGCCTATCCACATACTGTGTCAGGAAACCCTCCTGCACACATTGGACAAAAACGGACCCATCTAAAGTACTCGAACTATAGTGTTTCCAGTCAATATTTGGAAAGTTAAAGTCCCCCATAACAATTACCCTATTGCTTTCACTCCTATCCAGAATCATTTTTGCAATCCTTTCCTCTACATCTCTGGAACTTTTCAAAGGCCTATAGAAAACCCCTAACAGGGTGACCTCTCCTTTCCTGTTTCTAACCTCAGCCCATACTGCCTCAGTCGACGAGTCCTCATCAAACGTCCTTTCTGCCACAGTAATATTGTCCTTGACTAACAATGCCACCCCTCCCCCTCTTTTACCACCTTCCCTGAGCTTACTGAAATATCTAAACTCCGGCACCTGCAACAAACATTCCTGTCCCTGCTCTATCCATGTCTCCGAAATGGCCACAACATCAAAGTCCCAGGTACCAACCCATGCCGCAAGTTCACCCACCTTACGATAACATCTGAGGGAAAATAAAAGAAAAACTACTTACCAGTCACCAGCCAATCCCTTACCTGCAGGCTGTGACTTCACGGTTCAACTTATTTCTACTTCTACCTGCCCTCGAGCCTTCCCCTTGATCTTTACAGTAGTTGTTTTTTTTTGGTTAGAGGAGTGGGTAGGGAGGGAAACACTGAAGAAGTGTTTCGGGTTTAAGTGTCACTTGACAACAGCTCCTCCACAAACCATCTTCAAGTTAGGGTGAGCACAACAGACGAATGCAAATTGCCCCCGCGAAGCCAATCAGCAGCTCTACTGTACCGCCCTCTGCTGGGTGCTTGTCTTCACTTCAACAGCAAGGGTCTCTTGCTCAGGTACACCTTCAAGTTAGGCTGAGCACAACAGACGTATGCAAATTGCCCCTAGCAACAGCCAATCAGCAGCTCCGCTCTACTGCCCTCTGCTGTAGAAATTCCATCAGATGTTTTAAATGTTCTTTCCATGTCTGGCTGAAAATTACCAGATCGTCGATGTATACCGCACAATTGGGTAATCCTGAAACAACTTTGTTAGTTAACCGTTGAAATGTGGCTGGGGCGTTTTTCATGCCAAATGGCATAACTTTGAATTGGTATATACCATCCGGAGTCACAAAAGCTGAAATCTCCTTCGCCCTTTCGGATAAAGGTACCTGCCAGTAACCTTTAAGTAAATCCAGTTTGTAAATAAAAGCTGATTGTCCCACTTTCTCAATGCAATCCTCCAAACGTGGGATAGGATAAGAGTCTGTTCTTGTAATGTATTAACATTTGTATAGTCCACACACAACCGTTGGGTACCATCCGGTTTTGGTACCATCACTATGGGTGAGCTCCATTGGCTGCAACCCACTTCAATTATGCCATTTTTAAGCATACTCTCAATCTCTTTGTTAACCTGTGCCAATTTTAAAGGGTTAGGTCTGTATGGATGTTGTTTGATTGGAACAGCATTTCCCACATCTCCATCATGTATAGCCATTTTAGTACTTCCCAATATCTCTACAAACTTCCCCACGTGATATCAATAACTCTTTCAGGTCAGTCTGTTTTTCCTCTGGGAGGTAACTCAACAATTTATTCCAATTTTTAAGAAGATAATTTAAGTTGAGGTATGTCAAATTCACAGTCATCTGGATTTCGTTCGTCACTTTGAGTTAGAATCATTAAACCCTCCTCCTTTTTCTCTCCTTCCCTTTCAAAGTACCTTTTAAGCATATTCACGTGACACACTCGGTGAGTTTTCCTTCTATCTGGCGTTTTTACCACATAATTCACCTCACTTAATTTCCTTTCAATCTGATAAGGTGCACAAAACCTTGCTTTTAAAGGTTCATCTACCACTGGTAACAATACTAAAACTTTATCTCCACAGGCAAAACTATAAACTTTGGATTTCTTGTTCGCTACCCGTTTCATCACATTTTGTGCAACTTTTAAATGCTGTCGAGCCAATTCACCTGCTCTATTTAATCATTCGCTAAAATTTGACATGTAATCCAATAATGTAATTTCCGATTTCTCACTCACCAATCTTTCCTAAATCAATTTAAGTGGTACTCTTACCTCATGACCAAAAATTATTTCAAAAGGATTGAATTTGGTTGACTCATTAGATGCATCCCGAATTGCAAACAGTACGAATGGAATTCCTTTATCCCAATCCTCTGGATAATCTTGACAATAAGCCCTCAACATTGCCTTTAATGTCTGATGCCACCTTTCTAATGCTCCCTGCGATTCTGGATGGTATGTCTAATCAAATTATTCCTTTCTGCGAATCTGCAGTTGATTTAAATTGTTTTATTCTGAAGCTTGTCATAGAATTTACAGTGCAGAAGGAGGCCATTCGGCCCATCGAGTCTGCACCAGCTCTTGGAAAGAGCACCCTACCCAAGGTCAACACCTCCACCCTATCCCCATAACACAGTAACCCCACCCAATACTAAGGGCAATTTTGGACACTAAGGGCAATTTATCATGGCCAATCCACCTAACCTGCACATCTTTGGACTGTGGGAGGAAACCAGAGCACCCGGAGGAAACCCACACACACACAGGGAGGATGTGCAGACTCCGCACAGACAGTGACCCAAGCCGGAATTGAAACTGGGACCCTGGAGCTGTGAAGCAATTGTGATATCCACAATGCTACCATGCTGCCCGTATATCTATCCTATTTTCTTTGAAAAACCTTGAGGTAAAATCCGATCCTTGATCCGATTGTATTTCTGTGGGTAGTCCATATCTAGTAAAGAAATTAAGTAACTCCTCCACAATTCTTTTAGCTGTAATATTACGTACGGGAATGGCCTCTGGAAACCTCGTAGACATATCCATTATAGTCAAAAGATATTGATTCCCACTTTTCATTTTAGGAAGCAGTCCTACGCAATCAATTAGGACCCTTGTAAAAGGTTCCTCAAATGCTGGAATGGGTATTAAGGGCGCTGGTTTTATCACTGCTTGAGGTTTCCCTATCACTTGACATGCATGACATGATTGACAAAATTTAACTCCATCTTTATGTAGTCCAGGCCAATAAAAATGTTTTTGTATTTTAGCTTGAGTTTTCCTCATTCCCAAATGGCCTCCCACTGGTACCGCATGTGCAACTCGCAACACCTCCTTTCTATACCCTCCCGGCAATACTACTTGAACTTCTGCCCACTTTTCATCCGCCTGCATATGTAAAGATCCCCATTTTCTCATCAAGCCATCACTTTTATGGTAATAACACACTGGTATACACTCTGATTCCTCTTCCGTATAAGCTTTCTGAATACATCCGTTTTATTTCTATATCTTTTTGTTGTAACTCCGCCAATTTTCCTGAACTAAAAATAATCGCCTCATCGTCCACCTGTTCTTGTCCTTTTTCAACAATCTGATCAAAAATTCTTTCTGATCATGGCACTTCAACTTATCTTCACTCTTTGACTTTTCCTCTTGTCTTAACCTGTGACTTTGCGACCTTGTTACTACAGAATCCGGAAAAATCCCAGGATATTCGTCCTTCAACTCTTCAGTTTTCTGATTTTCCACTGGCTTATCAACCACAGTAGGCATCACTCCCACCTGCGATCCAAGATAAACTGTATTCCTGGGCAAGATAGTTTCTCTATTACTCCTACTACCACTTCACCACTCGTCACTGGACTTTCCAACCTTACCTTATATAATGGAACACTACTCCTCTCACCCTGAATTCCACATATTACCAACTTTCCTGGCAGTATTCTTCCCAAACTACATTACTCCTCATCTCTTATCATCAAGGATTGACTAGCTCCCGTAGCTCTTAAAATTGTGACTTCTTTACCTGCTCCCCCTGATACACATGAGTAAACTTTACCCACACAAGTAAATTCTTTAAAGACATCAGACGCCTTGTTATCAATCACCTCTTGATCAGGCTGCACAATCTTTTGCACCACCTTCGCTTCATTTGGGCTTTCCTTTACCACTTTAACAAACCCCACTGTCTTATCCTGTTTGACCACATCAGCCTTCCCAGTGCTTTTCTTCAACCACCAACACTGTGACTTTACATGGCCTAGTTTATTACAGTGAAAATATTTGAAACTTTTAATTTCTCTTCCACCCTCCTGGATTTCTTCTTTAATCTGAGGTATACTCTCCTTATTGTCTCCCATCAGATCACCTTTACCTTTACCATTTGAGTATTTCTCATGTCCCCAGTTTTTATCCCTCACAGGCTGAAACTGATGTCAGAAACCAAGCTTTGATTTATGAACTAATTCATAATCATCTGCCATTTCTGCTGCTAATCTCGCAGTTTTAACCCTCTGTTCTTCCACATGAGTTCCCACTATATCAGGAATTGAATTTTTTAACTCCTCCAAAAGTATAATTTCTCTGAGAGCTTCATACGTTTGGTCTATTTTCAAAGCCCTTATCCACCTATCAAAATTACTCTGTTTGATCCTTTCAATCTCCATGTATGTTTGACCAAAATCTTTCCTTAAATTTCTAAATCTTTGTCTGTAGGCTTCAGGCACCAGTTCATAAGTACCTAAGGTGGATTTTTTCAGCTCCTCATACATCTCAGATACCTCCTCCGGTAGTGATGCAAACACTTCATTAGCCCTACCTACCATCTTTCTTTCAATCAGTAATACCCACATGTCCTGTGGCCATTTCATTTGTTTAGCTACCTTCTCAAATGAAATGAAAATGGCTTCTACATCCTTCTCATCAAACCTTGGCAATGTTTGGACATATTTAAATAGATTCCCACCAAGCCTTCGACTTTGACGCTCTTTCTCACTATCCTCATCACTATCATCCAACTGTACGTTTCCCTTTACTTCTGCCCATTTTAACTGACTGTCATGTTTCATGGCCATTTTCTGAAGTTCAAACTCTCTCTCTTTATCTTTTTCCCTGATCTGTATCTCCCTTTCTCTTTCTTTTTGTTCTACTAGGGCTATTCTATCTTTTCTCCCTTCTTCTCTCTCCTTTTCTTTTTCCTCTCTCTGTGGTACAGCAGAAAAGGAAAAGTATTTTTAAAGCAAAACAATGTTTATTCTATGAACTCAAGTTAACCGTTTTAAAACATACAGTGAACATCTTAGCAACCATCAATTCAAATACAATCCCCAAAGAATACAAAACTAAGTAATTCTTACTTTCCTTTTAACATCCACAAGACTTAAAAACACCTTTTAACAGAAAGACATCAGGCTTAACTTCACTGCTGAGAACAGTTACCACGTTGAAATCAGCAAATGGACACTCATAAGATTGCAGAGATTCACACACATCCTGCTGTGATTGCAGCTTCTCCAAAACTAAAATGAAACCAAACCCACCCTGCAGCAAAAAGCCTAAAGCGAAAGTAAAACGCTGACAGACAGCCCAGCTCCACCCACTCTCTGACATCACCGCAGTAATAAACACCCATTTCTTCAAGATACTCTCACTACAGATCTTTATATACACACCCATTTATAAACACCCATTTCTTAAAGGTACTCTCACATGACACTAGTTTAATTGCAAAAGATTAATATGTTCAGTGCTCTTCAGATCCCAGCCGGGTCTGAGGTGTCGGTTCCAAGTCTGGCTAACTTTTCTATCAAACCCTGTCCATGGGCTCCCCACCCCTCAGCAGGGAAGCTCGTACTCAAGGCTCATGGGGAGACTGCTCTAACCCCGTGGGTTTTGGCAGGTTATAACAGCCAAGTCCCATTAAATGGAGGTCGGCCCTCAATCATGCCAGCCTCGCCATCTGCCCAGCTCTGTTGTTGACTTGGGCCTGGCTCGGAAGGCAGCAAGCCTACACCTGACACCCAGAGACCAAAATACCAGGTCAACTGGTTGACCTTTCGATGTCTGGAGGCCTATGTCAGGAAATGGCCTGACTCGCAGCTCCTGCACTGTGGGTTAAAATTCTATCCTATTACACCTTGTTCTGGACTCTCCAGTCAGGGGAAAATGACTCTCATCATTTATCCTGTTGAGTACTTAAGAGTTTTTTTTACCTTTCAATGAGATCACTTCTCATTTTCCTAAACTTCTAAGAATAAATGCCCGTTCTACTTAATCTTTCCCTTAGGACAGACTTCATATTTCAGGAATCAATCTAGTGAACCTTTATTGTATGCCTTCTAAGACTAGTAGATCTTTCATTACGAAAGCAGTCAAAACTGTATACAGTATTATAGCTGTCGTCTAATAATTGCAGCAAGCTTTCCCTACTCTTGTACATTAATCGGCTAGTAATTTGCCTTCCAAATTGATGTAACTACATGTTAATATTCTGATTCCAGTCCAAGAACAGCGAAAATGTATTTTTTAATGTGTAACTTGGAACTGAAACAGTATGACAGATAAAAAGGTTACTTTCAGACTTCCATTATTCTAAAATATGTTAACCCAAAATGTGTTCGAAGAGTTACTTGAAAGGACTGTTAAAGCTTTGTTGTAGTTCCATCATGAATTACATCACTGAATCAGTCATAATTCACCATATTGTTATTACACTTGTGTGAGTTCAAGTAGAACCCGGATTGCAGCGATGCTTCAACAGTATATATGAACCCTTCTCTGAATTAGTGTTTTCCAAATATTGTGTATTTGAGGGGCCCATTGCAAATACTTCACTCCTGGGGACCCAGTCCTAAATTGTGGAAGACAATGGGTGGAATTTTCTCATTTATTTGTGGCTGGCTTCCTCCACCATATTGTTAAGGACTAGTAAAACAAAAGTGAAGGGACGGGTCTCATGACATCACGCTGGTGTCAGCAACATGTATTTAAATGATTGTGGTGCCCCAAAACAAAATATTAAAAATAGAACACACTGCCTCCCCAGTGGAACTGTCCCCTATTCCATTGGTGGGGGATTCCGTGGTTGGGGGAGGGGTAGTGCAAGGGGATAGTGCCAGAGGGCCTTCCTTGGGTGAAATTCAAATTCCATGGAGGGGGTGCAGTTCCCAGGGCAGTGCTAAGGGGACGTGCCAGGGAGTCCCAGAGCACTGTCAAACATGCCCCTCTCCCTCCTGGGGATGTTCTCACCTGCACGTCTCCGGCAGGTTCTGCTAACCAGGTGCATGCTGTGGGCGAATTTGTCATGAATGGGCAATCTAACTGGGAGTGGGAAGCAGTCAGGTCTGATAATTATATTTAAATGTATTCAAATGGGGAATTTCCATCACATCATTGGCAGGGGCAGGGACAGTCGGAACAATCGCCGGTCTGAACCGTGTTTTGGGACTGTTGCAGGTTGTCCCGCTGCTGATCCCATCTCCCCAAAACAAGTGAAAAATCCCCCCCATATTGCCTCAGTGTAAAACAGATTTTGTTTGTGCATAACGATTGTATTTATTTAGTGCCTTTCATGCATCAAGTGACCCAAGGTGCTGCATGAGAATTATCAAACAAAACATGACACAGAGCCACATTAGGGGATATTAGGTTCAACAGCAAAAACGTGTTCAAAGAGATAGGTTAAATGAGTGTCTTAACGGAGGAAAGTGAAGGACAGCGGCAGAGAGGTGGGAATTCCAGAGTTTACGGCCTAAACAATGGAAGCCATGACTACCAACAGTAGAGCGATTAAATTCAGGGATGCTCAAGAGACCAGAATCGGATGAGCGCAGATATCCCTGAGGTTGGTGGGGGTTGAGAGATTTAAAGAGATAGGGAGGAATGAGGCGAGAGAAGTATTTGATTAAATGGATGAGAATTTGAAAATTATGACAATCAGAAACAACTATAGCTTAATAAGCACAGCGCTGACAAGTGAACAGGACTTGGTGCGAGTTAAGACATGGATAGAAGAGTTTTGGCTGACCGCAAGTTTACGGGGGGTCGAATGTGGGAGATCAGCCAGGATTTTGTTGAACAGCCGAGTTTATGAGGTTATAAAGGCAAGAATGAGGGTTTCAGCAGCAAATGAGCTGAGATTGGTGAATTTGGGCAATGTTAAAGTGCTGAAAATAGGCAGTCTTGGTGATGACAAGAATATGTGGTCAGAAAAGCTAATTTCAGGGTCAAATATGACACCAGTGATGCAGACAGGCTGGTTTAATCTCAGACTGTTGCCAGGGACAGGGATTGAGTTGGTAACTAGGGAACTGTGGAGGCCCTCCCTCCTTACCAAATGCCTGGTCCTCGAATGGGCACTGAGTGCCTGTGAATGACAGACACTCCTGGCAGGCAAACCAACAAGGTTTGCTGGGCAACCTCCCTAGATGGCAACTCCCCTGCTTGCCACTGGTTGTATACCAGCGGTGGCAGGATGAGACTTTTAAGTGGCCGTGCTCCTCCCTTCCCATCCCAGCTTGATCAATGGAAGCTGGAAGGCAGTGGAATCCCCAACTGCCTAATCAAATGGACCCCATTTTCCCAACAACACTCCTGTGAGGAGGGGTGGACATTAAATTCCACTCTTGATCTCATGGGTCATTCAATCTCTGCCTGGGGAAATAAATAATACCAACAGTACCATTAATATTTATTTTAGCAAGCAGATGTTTATCAATTAGTTCTTTTTTAAAAATATATTTTTATTCTCCTTTTTCACATTCTCTTCCAAATTTACACCCAACAATAAACAATAATCAGTAACGAATGCAATGTCAATACCCATTTCCATAACAACGATCCCATCCTCCCACCAAACCCCCAAACACTAGCCCCCATGTTAACATAAACAAATGACAAAAAAGAATCAGGAATCACCAAATAGTCACCATTAACACATACAGTCCACCCGAATACACCCCTAATGTTTGATGTAATCCAATTCTCGAAAGCGCATAATGAATAACGCCCATGAATTGTAGAACCCCTCCATCCTTCCCCTCAGTTCAAATTTGACCTTCTCAAGCATCAAGAATTCCAGAGGTCCCCCTGCCACGCCAGGGCACAGGGCGGAGAGGTTGATCTCCACCCCTACAGGATCTGCCTTTGGGCGATTAACGAGGCGAAGGCTACAACATCTGCCTCCGCACTCTTTTCCAACCCTGGCTGGCCCGACACCCCGAATATGGCCACCCGAGGGCCTGGGTCCAGTTTCACTTGCACCACTTTAGCGATTACCCTAAAATCTTCCTTCCAGTAATCCTCCAGCTTTGGACAGGACCAAAACATATGAACGTGGTTCGCGGGCCACTTCTCCGCAACATTCACACACATAATCTACCCCCTCAAAGAGCTGTCTCACCCTTGACCTTGTAAGGTTACTCTTAACATCACCTTCAGCTGTATCAGCCCCAACCTCGTACACGAGGTCCAGAGTACTTCACACCAGAACCCCTGCTCCTTACCCTCTCCGAACTCTTCCTCCCACTTTACCTTGATCCCTTCCAGTGGCGCCTTCTCCTTTTCCAAAATAGCCCCGTAAACATAGAACATAGAACAATACAGCGCAGTACAGGCCCTTCGGCCCACGATGTTGCACCGAAACAAAAGCCATCTAACCTACACTATGCCATTATCATCCATATGTTTATCCAATAAACTTTTAAATGCCCTCAATGTTGGCGAGTTCACTACTGTAGCAGGTAGGGCATTCCACGGCCTCACTACCTTATACCCCCTTCTCCAGACTTCTGTCGTCAGCACCTCCTGCAACAATGCGGAAGCCGGCTCTACTGGGAAGCTCTGTATCTCCTTTCTGGCAAAGTTTCGAACCTGAATGTAACTAACTATTTCCACCTGCTCCAGCCCATACTTCGCTCCCAGCTCCTGCAATCCTGCAAACCGACCCCCATGAAACAAATCTTTTAGTGTCCTAATTCCTTTCTCCTCCCATCTCCGAAAATTTCCATTCCACTTTCCTGGCAATCAAATAGTTATTTGTTCAAAAAGCCCTGTGAAATTAGTCACCTTTACAGGATGTGTAACAATTGTCTGAAAATTGCATTTATTCCAGCTCTCATTTTGTCAATGTCTGATTCTTCTAATTTTAAAAGGAAAATAAAGCAATTGTACCAACACATAAACAGGTGAACATTATTTCTTGGAGTAATAAAAAGGCCATGTGTTGTTCCATTTGGAGTTTTATTGGTTCTGCCTTCAAGAAGCATCACTTCATAATGAGATTCCTATGTTTGCCTGATCCTCATCTCCTTTAACATTAGGACTGCACTCTACTAGCATCCAGAGAGATAGCCTAGAAATGAGCCACTAATGACATGGCAACAACAAAAAGAGACTTGACTTGCCTGGGAAAAAAGGATTATAAATACAGATAATTCCCAGATTGCCACACAATTGCGTTCCTCTGCCCCAAAGAATCAAGGATTCTGCGAAATATTTTAGTCGACTAATTTTTTTTTGCTCCAAGAGTCTTTCTGTCTCGAACGGTGTCTCACTGTCGTCTAAGTGCCGTGCCGAGTGGCGAAGGTGATTATGGTCTTCCAACCTTTCTGATCATAATGGACAGCCTTCTTTTAGAATTCCGGTTAAGTCAACCATTCTGGTTGTTAGCTGCTTCCTTTTCTGTCCGCCCCCTGCTCGTCTTCTATTAATCCTGGTGGTGGTTAGACACTCCAACCCTTCTGCAGGGATGTCTGGAGAACTCTATTTGTCTTTTGATAGCATTTAAGGGTTCCCTTATTCTTCTGACCTCATTCAGTATGTCTATGTTAGTTCTTTTCTTCACCCAGTTCACTCTCAGAATTATTCTTGAGCATCACATTTCTTTTGTTCCTCTTTCCCAATGCTCCAAGCTTCACATCCGCAATTCATTACTGACCAGAGGTGACATTTGAGGACATGGTTACTGCACTTCTATATATCAACAACATTGTGCTTTAGCGTTCACAAAAATTCAATGTTTACGATGACATTTCTGATCGTCAGTGTCAATTTTACAGGGTGAAATTGAAATGAATGCGACAGAACTGGTGGGAGCCCCGCACCGCTTCTTTCCAAGAAACCCAATGCAATTATCAGGTAATCAGGCACTTACTTGCCCAATGTTGGACCTCCGCCTTGATTAAGCCTCCAGTATGGTGGAAATCCAGCCCCTGAGGGCTGTTAGCCAATTAGAAGCTGACAGCTCTCCCGTACCGGCATTACCACCAGGAACGGTGGGCACAGCTGTCATTGCACTTGGACCAGCAGGCAGAATCACTGATGGATCCCTCAATAGAGGTGAGCATGGGTGAGACTTGGATAGTGGAGAGGAGTTCACCAGCGAGGAGTGAGCTGGATGCAAGGGCAAGGGGTGACTTTCAGTGAGCCCCCTTCCTGATGCCATCGGGTTCCTTGATCAAGCATAGAGTGTTTGTAAACAGGGCACCCATCTCTCTTGGAAGGTGTTCGTGGAGGTACTGACCACAATCCCAGGAAGACAAGTTCCTCATCTACCGTTGGCATTCAACCAGCATCAGTGGGATTAAGTGGCCGTTCACAGGGTACTTAATACCTTCACTTGGCCTCCGGACAGGAAGGCTGCTGTCCATCCCTCTCTCCCGTACCTTCTTCAGCAGAGGAGGTGGATGGTTGTGGGATTCCCACGCTGCACCCTCCCACCCAAATAAACAGAACCACTTGCCTCTGAACTCACTATGGGAGTTGTGGGGGAGAGGCACATGTGTGTGAGTGGTGGGACACTAAATTTCATACACAGGCTTTTGAGAATTTCTGTGCATTTTTCTTTTTACAAGACTTACCTTGTACTTTCAAGGATTGAAAGCATATTTTAACACATCTACAGCTGTGGTGAATGCTTTGTTATAACATTTATATATATTATATATAGAGAGATATTTATATATCTATACATATGGATTAAATTGATGTGTATTACATACTCCGGCTCCCAGCACCTGCTGGCTGCGATCAGCTCCACTTCTCGCTCTCCCTTTACCTCCCATGACTGAACTGGGGTATTCTGGCAAGACTAGTCCAAAGTTCCACCCTCCTCTTGAACAAATTGCCTGCGAAGATATGGTAGCTGCAGGCAGTTTACCCAGGGTGTAAAATGAGGCCCAGATCCATTTGGGGCTGGACTCCAGCTTCTTGGTTTGGTCTGCGTTGCCCATATAGCACCAAGTCTCGGCCCAAAAATGGGCCCAGATGAACTTCTACCATTTTAAAGTCCTCAGCCCAGCATTAAACGCAAGTGAATATTCAGATGCAGTTCATTCCATTGATGTTGAAGTACTTTTTACCTTTCCGCTTTCGTCAGTGAATGCAGGAATGTGATTCTTATGTTTTTGTTAATTCTTCCACGGAATGTGGGTGGCACTGGCAAGGCCAGCATTCATTACCCGTGCAATGTGTGTGAGACTCACTCATGCACAAATAAAGTCCAAATTCAAGTGCTGTATCAATGGAATAGACCGTGCTGATGTCTGTTTCACATTCACTCAATATTCACCTTCTGTAGAATTAAACAGACAATATTGGCATTCAGTGTGAAATATTTGCTGCTTTGGAAAGGCTGATGTGCTGCCAGTTGTGCATTCTCCATATGGCTAATGTGACACTTTCGCAGTACGTTTTTAACCATATGAAAACCGTATTTGCATCCACTTTGATATTTTACACCACAGATCAGTCTAGTGACATTATAGTGAATGCAAATCAGAGCACTGATGTGAGACAAAACTAATTTTGCAGACTACTGCATTAAAAGCGAATGAACAGCACTTAATTAATTCAGCTCTCTGTCTATGTATCCCTCTGGTGTCTGAGAGAAGAAAGGCATAATCTGACATGCAAAGGGGGGAAATATCTAAACTATGTTTGGTTTACCCATCACCACCTCCAAGAATTAAAACTTTTATTTTGTTACTTTCTCTATTACACTAAACTTATAAGCCCAGAATTCACTATGAAAATAAGGCCCATTGAAAATTAACTAGTAACCTTGGGTGAGGGAAAAATACCCCATGAATTGTGAATCCCCAAAACATGCTGTTAGCTTTGCGAAAACAGTGTTGTGACCTTAGTCTCGCTGTGATTTATGTGACTGTATTTGCATGTTAATTACCCTTTAAATTTGCAAGAGAAAGTTAAGTCCAGTAATTAACAGTGTAAGGACTCTTTCAATTATGTGTTAGTTGTTAATGATTACCGATCAACCTCTCTGGCCTAGAGAATAAACAGTCAGAAGCCTAGAGCTTTATTCCTTAGCGTATAGAATTGTTGGAGATTTGAAAAATGTCAAATGCACTCTATTTGAAAAATATTTTATTGAAGCATTTATATATTGACACATGAAACACAACCATTAATAATAATAATAATAATCCCTTATTGTCACAAGTAGGCTTCAATTAAGTTACTGTGAAAAGCCCTTAGTCGCCACATTTCGGCCCCTGTTTGGGGAGGCCGGTACGGGAATTGAACCCACGCTGCTGGCCTTCTTCTGCATTACAAGCCAGCTGTTTAGCCCACTGTGCTAGACCAGCCCCAGACAAAACAAGCCAACAGGGCTACAAATAATCAATCCAACTAAATACCTAATACTCCACCATCCCGCCTTCTGCTCCCCAAACTCCTTTATTCTTTACCCCCCCTTCACAACCCCCCGCTATCAAATGCACTCTAAAGAAGCATCACTTCACTGTGAGATTCCTGGGTGGGATTCTGTGATCCTGAGGCTAAGTGTTGACGCCGTCGGAAACACCTTTGCGTTTCTTGACGGCGTTAACACGGCCTCAGGATCAGCAATTCTGGCCCCTATAGGGGTCAGCACGGCCCTGGAGCAGTTCATGCCGCTCCAGCTGCTGATCCCGCCGTGAACTGGGTGCCGCATGATCCGCGCATGTGCAGTGGCACTGGCGCCAACACGCACATGCGCAATGGCTTCCTTCAACGTGCCGGCCCCGATGTAACAGGGGCCGGCGCGGAAGAAAGGAGGCCGTCAACCAGAGAGGCCAGCCCGCCGATCGGTGGGCCCCAATCGCGGGCCAGGCCACGTTGGAGGCACCCCCGGGGTCGGGCCCCCCTCCCCCTCCCCACAGGCCACCCCCCGACCCTTCCATGCCGTGTTCCCGCCGGCTGAGAGCAGGTGCGGATGGCACTGGCGGGACTCGCCGTTTTTACGACAGCTGCTCGGCCCACCCCTGGCCATGAAAAGGTGGGCCGGCCGCATAGAGCGGCCCCCGACCGGCGCGCGCCAACCACGCTGGTGCCAACGGCGCTGATTCTCCGCTCTGCTGGCGTCGGGGCGGCGTGGCGCGATTCGCGCCGGTCGCGGGGATTCTCCCAGGCTGAGAGAATCCCGCCCCCTATGCCTGTTTGGTACTTATCTCCTTTGACTTTAGGAATAAATTCCACTGTAAGGGGGAAATAAGTCTAATAAGCCTAATAGCTGAAAAATGAACCACTAATTGACATGATAACAAAAAAAAATGGTTCTGATGTTGTAGATCTTCAAGTACTTCTCCTTGCCTGAGATGAAAAGGATTGTAAATACTGATGATTC
The DNA here is from genome assembly GCF_047496885.1 of Scyliorhinus torazame. NCBI lineage: Eukaryota > Metazoa > Chordata > Chondrichthyes > Carcharhiniformes > Scyliorhinidae > Scyliorhinus > Scyliorhinus torazame. The sequence continues at coordinate 148,241,266 of NC_092722.1, read as the reverse complement.
CCAGATTCCTGCACAATTGTGCTTCTTCGCTGGAAAATTATGGATGTCTGGAACAGCATTTTTCCTTATTTTCTTGTGGACTAATTTTCTTCACCAAGACCCTTTTCTTTCTAAAATGGCTTGCTGTTCTGTATATCAAAACATTATGTGTTTGAGGTCTGAGAACATCTTTGTTTACCAATACATATCTGAATCTCAATGGCAATTTTAATGGCAATTTCACAGTTTTTCTCACTGTCAGTTTCAAAATGTTTCTGTGCATTCTTGTTATTGGACTTGGGTAATTGCATTACTTTCAGAGATTGAGAACATAATTTATTTTCCATTCTGTATCTTTTTTTTCTCTCTCTCTAATCCAGTCTTTGTTTGCTTATCTTTATTTACCTTTGTATAGCTAATTTGACTCTATTCTCGGCTCCTTCTCAGTCCTCCCTCTGTTTATTTTTCAATCCTTAAATATCATTGCTTAAGGTCTTCCACTATTGGTACCATCATTAACCAAGCTCCCAGATGTCTTGTTGTCCATGCCATTCTGTCATCAGCTCACGCTCCCAGCAACTCTGTGGCCAAAACTGGTTGAGATGGTGCACAGCAGCAAGTCCAGCTAACTGGACAAATATGAGATGCCCCACTCCAACATATTCTGGTTTCTCTTCTCTCACTTGATCATACACTCTGCTGTGTTGTTGTTTCCTCAATCTTTCTACTCAGCAGCTACTTTGTCATCTATTGTAATTATGCAACAATACATATTTTATATAGATATAATAATCTTTATTAATGTCACAAGTGGGCTTACACTAACACTACATTGAGGTTACTGTGAAAAGCCCCTAGTCGTCACACTCCAGCGCCTGTTCGGGTACACAGAGGGAGAATTCAGAATGTCCAAATTACCTAACAGCATGTCTTTCAGGACTTGTGGGAAGAAACCGGAGCACCCAGAGGAAACCCACACTGATACAGGGAGAACGTGCAGATTCTGCACAGACAGTGACCCAAGCCGGGAATGGAACCTGGAACCCTGGCGCTGTGAAGCAACAGTGCTAACCACTGTGCTACCATGCCGTCCACTGTGGTGTAGTGACAAAATATGAAATGGTGTACCATTGTAATTCTTCCTTATTTGGTCAGTTGGAATATTTTACATAGGTTTTAACAGAGTTGGTTTACCAGGTACACATTACAGTAGGCTTGTCCAATCCTTTTGCTTGAAGGGTCACGTTTGCATATTTTTCTCATTCAAGGGGCTGATGAGCAAATCTTGGAAGTATAAATCTTGGCACAGCAATTAACTGAATTTCAAAAACAAAGTTGAGGTTTTAAGGAAAGAAACAATTGCTGAGCAAAGGTACAACAATGTCACAGCATTAAATTGTTAAGTTAAAAACAGTAAGTAATAAAAAATCACCATAGTGTGAGAGGGTCAGTGTATGTGGCTGGGTGAGTGTGAGTGGATACGGTGTGTGTGTTGGTGTGTGGTGAGAGTGAGTAAGAAAGCTAAGACTGGGCATAAGGCAGACTCCCACTCACCCTCACACACTCACTCACTCACTGCCCCTGCACACACCCTCTCACCCCCACAGACACACACCCACACATCCTCTCTCACTCTCACACACTATTTCTCCTCCTACACACACACACACACTCTCTCTCATCATCATCATCACATCTAACCTGACAGGGTTCCCGCCTACGCACTCCCCATCTGTCTTATGGCAGGACAAACTCAATTACAACCGGCGTAAGCGGGCACAGCCTGCTAGAGTCATGACTGAGCTGACATGCTTAATGCCCATTGAGGAGAGAGAGCCCTTAAGGTGGCAGACGATGAATAGGACCCCGCCTGTGTAGAGGGCGAAGTGGGGGCAGCAGACAAAAGTGAAAACCGCCAGCATGATTGAAGCCTCACGGGAGTTAACTATCTCCCATCATTTATCCCCCGTGATGCACTGATGCCATCTCACTTCCCTTTCAGGTCAATGAGTGGGCCGGCCTAGACCATCCTCACATCCTCTTTGCACCACAGTCTCCAGCAGCTCCGAGGGAGTATCTCGGAGACCAGCATCGAGGAGGCGTCACAGCCATCCTCTCCCAGCACAGATACTCACACTTCAGTAGGGTTAATTAGTAGGCAGACGTCCAGGTCACTCACCCCATGATAAGCCTGTTAATTGGCAGAACGCATTCAGCTCTCTGGCAGGCAGGAGTCAGACATATTGCTTAGGATGAGAGGAGTATTGCTCTGTCCTCATGCAAGTCAGCGTCATTCTCCTGCAGCATGCGGCCAATGGCTTTCGCTCCCTCCCCATGAATGTAGGAACCATCACCAGGACCTCGTTTATGAGGCTGGGTGAGTGTGAGTGGATGCGGTGTGTGTGTTGGTGTGTGGTGGTGGGATTGAGTAAGAAACTGAGATTGGGCATAAGGCAGACTCACACTCACCCACGAGGCAGCACATTAGTCGGTTGATGTCAGATCCCATTGTGGGAGAGCTCTTCACTGCCTAGTCTTGGTCATCCCAAACCCAGATGCTATGAGGATGTCCAGAGCCTTTCACTCCATGTGGGCCCTGTCCTTTCACCCCCATCCTCACCGCCCTCCATGACCTCTTCCTCATATGAGAAGATGTGGCACTCCTCCACCTCCTCCATGTCCAGCTGCTTGCCCTGCTGCAGTGCTGGGTTATGCAGAGCGCAGTTGGCCACAATGATGCGGGACACCCCCTGCGAGCTGTATTGGAGGGCTCCCCTGACCAGTCCAGGCATTGTAACCACATCTCAAGCAGTCCAATCACCTGTTTGACCAATGCACGCATTGCCATTTGAGCCTCATTGTAGCGAGTCTCAGCGGGTGTTTTTGGCCTCCGCATTAGCATCATTAGCCATCTCCTGAGGGGGCACCATTTATCCCCAAGCAGCCACCCCTCCATCCGCTGCTCTCCCTCAAAGACATCTGGGATCTGCGAGTGGTAAAGATGCAACTATCATGGACACTTCCCAGGAAGCAAGCACACAGCTGCACAATACACATCGCATGGTCACAGACGAGCTGGATATTGAGGGGTATCCCTTGTGGTTCATTAATGGGGCCCCATGCTACCATGGAGACTGCAGAGCCACAAGCGTGCAATCGATGACATACTGCACCTAAGGCATGCTTGCTAAAACCCATGGCCCTGGCATCCTGGCCTGCCTGGTCCTGGTTAAAATTGGTGCAAAGAACAAAAACAAAGAAATGTACAGCACAGGAACAGGCCCTTTGGCCCTCCAAGCCCGTGCCGACCATGCTGCCCCACTAAACTACAATCTTCTACACTTCCTGGGTTCGTACCCCTCTATTCCCATCCTATTCATGTATTTGTCAAGATGCCCCTTAAATGTCACTATCGTCCCTGCTTCCACCACCTCCTCCGGTAGCGAGTTCCAGGCACCCACTACCCTCTGTGTAAAAAAACTTGCCTTGTACATCTACTCTAAACCTTGCCTCTCTCACCTTAAACCTATGCCCCCTAGTAATTGACCCCTCTACCCTGGGGAAAAGCCTCTGACTATCCACTCTGTCTATGCCTCTCATAATTTTATATACCTCTATCAGGTCCCCCCTCAACCTCCTTCGTTCCAGTGAGAACAAACCGGGTTTATTCAACCGCTTCTCATAGCTAATGCCCTCCATACCAGGCAACATTCTAGTAAATCTCTTCTGCACCCTCTCTAATGCCTCCACATCCTTCTGGTAGTGTGGCGACCAGAATTGAACACTATACTCCAAGTGTAGCCTAACTAAGGTTCTATACAGCTGCAACATGTCTTGCCAATTCTTATACTCAGTGCCCCGGCCAATGAAGGCAAGCATGCCGTATGACTTCTTGACTACCTTCTCCACCTGTGTTGCCCCTTTCAGTGACCTGCGGACCTGTACACCTAGATCTCTCTGACTTCCAATGCTCTTGAGGGTTCTACCATTCACATATATTCCCTACCTGCATTAGACCTTCCAAAATGCATTACCTCACATTTGTCCGGATTAAACTCCATCTGCCATCTCTCCGCCCAAGTCTCCAAACAATCTAAATCCTGCTGTATCCTCTGACAGTCCTCATCGCTATCTGCAATTCCACTAACCTTTGTGTCGTCTGCAAACTTACTAATCAGACCAGTTACATTTTCCTCCAAATCATTTATATATACTACAAACAGCAAAGGTCCCAGCACTGATCCCTGCGGAAAACCACTGGTCACAACCCTCCAATTAGAAAGGCATCCTTCCATTGCTACTCTCTGTCTTCTATAACAAAGCCAGTTCTGTATCCACCTTGCCAGCTCACCCCTGATCCCGTGTGACTTCACCTTTTGTACGAGTCTACCATGAGGGACCTTGTCAAAGGCCTTACTGAAGTCCATATAGACAACATCCACTGCCCTACCTGCATCAATCATCTTTGTGACCTCCTCGAAAAACTCTATCAAGTTAGTGAGACACGACATCCCCTTCACAAAATCATGCTGCCTCTCACTAATACGTCCATTTGCTTCCAAATGGGAGTAGATCCTGTCTCGAAGAATTCTCTCCAGTAATTTCCCTACCATTGAAGTAAGGCTTACCGGCCTGTAGTTCCCTGGATTATCCTTGCTACCCTTCTTAAACAGAGGAACAACATTGGCTATTCTCCAGTCCTCCGGGACATAACCTGAAGACATTGAGGATCCAAATATTTCTGTCAAGGCCTCAGCAATTTCCTCTCCAGCCTCCTTCAGTATCCTGGGGTAGATCCCATCAGGCCCTGGGGACTTATCTACCTTAATATTTTTCAAGACGCCCAACACCTTGTCTTTTTGGATCTCAATGTGACCCAGGCTATCTACACACCCTTCTCCAGACTCAACATCTATTAATTCCCTATCTTTGGTGAATACTGATGCAAAGTATTCATTTGGTACCTCGCCCATTTCCTCTGGCTCCACACATAGATTCCCTTGCCTATCCTTCAGTGGGCCAACCCTTTCCCTGGCTACCCTCTTGCTTTTTATGTACGTGTAAAAAGCCTTGGGATTTTCATTAACCCTATTTGCCAATGACTTTTCGTGACCCCTTCTAGCCCTCCTGACCCCTTGCTTAAGTTCCTTCCTACTTTCCTTATATTCCACACAGGCTTCGTCTGTTCCCAGCCTTTTAGCCCTGACAAATGCCTCCTTTTTCTTTTTGACGAGGCCTACAATATATCTCATTATCCAAGGTTCCCGAAAATTGCCGTATTTATCCTTTTTCCTCACAGGAACATGCCGGTCTTGAATTCCTTTCAACTGACACTTGAAAGCCTCCCACATGTCAGACGTTGATTTGCCCTCAAACATCCGCCCCCAATCTAGGTTCTTCAGTTCCCGCCTAATATTGTTATAATTAGCCTTCCACCAATTTAGCACATTCACCCTAGGACCACTCTTATCCTTGTCCACCAGCACTTTAAAAGTTACTGAATCATGGTCACTGTTCCCGAAATGCTCCCCTACTGAAACTTCTACCACCTGGCCGGGCTCATTCTCCAATACCAGGTCCAGTACCGCCCTTCCCTAGTTGGACTGTCTACATATTGTTTTAAGAAGCTCTCCTGGATGCTGCTTACAAACTCTGCCCCGTCTAAGCCAGTGGCACTAAGTAAGTCCCAGTCAATATTGGGGAAGTTGAAGTCTCCCATCACCACAACCCTGTTGTTTTTACTCTTTTCCAAAATCTGTCTACCTATCCGCTCCTCTATCTCCCGTTGGCTGTTGGGAGGCCTGTAGTAAACCCCCAACATTGTGACTGCACCCTTCTTATTCCTGATCTCTACCCATATAGCCTCACTGCCTTCTGAGGTGTCCTCCCGTAGTACAGCTGTGATATTCTCCCTAACCAGTAGCGCAACTCCGCCACCCCTTTTGCATCCCCCTCTATCCTGCCTGAAACATCTAAATCCTGGAATGTTTGGCTGCCAATCCTGCCCTTCCCTCAACCAGGTCTCTGTAATGGCAACAACATCATAGTTCCAAGTACTAATCCAAGCTCTAAGTTCATCTGCCTTACCCGCAATACTTCTTGCATTAAAACATATGCACTTCAGGCCACCAGACCCACTGTGTTCAGCAACTTCTCCCTGACTGCTCTGCCTCAGAGCCACACTGTCCCTATTCCCTAGTTCTCCCTCAATGCTTTCACCTTCTGACCTATTGCTCCCATGCCCACCCCCCTGCCATACTAGTTTAAACCCTCCCGTGTGACACTAGCAAACCTTGCGGCCAGGATATTTATGTCTCTCCAGTTTAGATGCAACCCGTCCTTATATAGGTCACACCTGCCCCGGAAGAGCTCCCAGTGGTCCAGATAACGGAAACCCTCCCTCCTACACCAGCTGTTTAGCCACGTGTTTAGCTGCTCTATTTTCCTATTTCTAGCCTCACTGGCATGTGGCACAGGGAGTAATCCCGAGATTACAACCCTAGAGGTCCTGTCTTTTAACTTTCTGCCTAGCTCCCTGAACACCTGCTGCAGGACCTCATGCCCCTTCCTGCCTATGTCGTTAGTACCAATATGTACAACGAACTCTGCCTGTTTGCCCTCCCCCTGCAGGATGCCCTCTACCCGTTCGGAGACATCCTGGACCCTGGCACTAGGGAGGCAACAAACCATCCTGGAGTCTCTTTCACGTCCACAGAAGCGCCTATCTGTGCCCCTGACTATAGAGTCCCCTATTACTATTGCTGTTCTGTGCTTTGACCCTCCCTTCTGAACATCAGAGGCAGCCGTGGTGCCACTGCTCTGGCTGCTACTGTTTTCCCCTGATAGGCTATCCCCCCCGATAGTATCCAAAGGGGTATACCTGTTCGAGAGGGGGACAACCACAGGGGATTCCTGCACTGACTGCCTGCCCTTTCTGGTGGTCACCCATTTCTCTGCCTGCTCCTTGGGTGTGACCACATTTATATAACTGCTATCTATGACGCTTTCCGCCACCTGCATGCTCCTAAGTGCATCCAATTGCTGCTCCAACCGAACCATGCGGTCTGTGAGGAGCTCCAGTTGGGTGCACTTTCTGCAGATGAAGCCATCCGGGACGCTGGAAACCTCCCGGACCTGCCACACCTCACAGTCAGAGCACTGCACCCCTCTAACTGACATTGTATCAATTAATTAGTAAATTAAAGTTAAAAGTTAAAATTTTGAAAAAAAGTTACTGTTAACTATCTGCAGATGAAGCCATCCGGGACGCTGGAAACCTCCCGGACCTGCCACATCTCACAGTCAGAGCACTGCACCCCTCTAACTGACATTGTATCAATTAATTAGTAAATTAAAGTTAAAAGTTAAAATTTTGAAAAAAAGTTACTGTTAACTATCTGTTTCCTAGCACTAGATTTCTACTATAAATGTGAAAGCTAAATATAGTACTCTCCGATCTCTGGCTTAGATACCCCTCTAAATTATAATTAAGTAATTATGTTTAATTAGTTACCAATGCTTAATTTTTTAAATTTAGTGTAGATTCCCAACCAGCCACTCAGGTCACACCTTTTCTGTGATGTCACTTCAATTCCCCCCCCCCCCCCCACACCCACACACAATTTGAAAAGGTAATAAAAGTAAAAATGAGTAAAAATCACTTACTTACCTTCTGAGGGTCTCAGATGTTCTCAGGTTCTCTCCCTGCTGATTAAAAGTTACAGGCCAGAAGAAAGAGAGAGAACAAAACAGTAGGGAAAAAGCACCTTCTCCCACTCTGCACTGAATGACCTCACTGCACCAAATTACCAAGTTTCAAATTCTCACTCTGTCTGTGTCTCACTCACTCAGGCTGTGTCTCTTTGACACCCAATGTTTACTAAGTGCGCTTTCTGTCTGTCTTTTATACAGACTTTAGGATGACTCACACTACTTAAACTTCAAAGGGAAGAATACAATGTGTACCTTTGTGCCCCTAAACAGGCCTCAGGTGACTGCCAGATAACTGCCTCTCAGCAATTAGGGTGGGGGCAGCTTCAGCCAATCAGACACTAATCTACACTGCACTTTTAACTGAAAAACAACAGAATTAGATTTATCACTTACCTTTCCTGGTTACCTCACTGCACCAAATTACCAAGTTTCAAATTCTCACTCTGTCTGTGTCTCACTCACTCAGGCTGTGTCTCTTTGACCTGCGCAATGCTTACTAAGTGCGCTTTCTGTCTGTCTTTTATACAGACTTTAGGATGACTCACACTACTTAAACTTCAAAGAGAAGAATACAATGTGTACCTGTGTGCCCCTAAACAGGCCTCAGGTGACTGCCAGATAACTGCCTCTCAGATGCCTGGGCATCTACAAAAAGTGCATCCACGATCTCCATTATGCATTTGTGCACGGCTAACTGGGATATGCTGCACAGTTCACATGTGCTGCGTAGAGGTTCAGAGTGGCAGTAACTTTAAGAGCTGCAGGCAATGCGTAACCTCCCAGTTCATGTGGTGCAATTTCTTGCTTTAACTGGCACAGAGTGTCCATGGTCCCCCAGGCAGACACAGTCTTCGCCAGCACTGGATCTCTGACATCTGGAGGTAGGAGGTTTGACATCAGAATACCCTTGGCTGGTAGTGTCTCTTCTCAGGCGTTGCTATTTGTGACCCTGCTCCTGGAAGAGCAATGGGCTCAGGCTCCCCTCCTCTGCAGGGCTCTGCTGCTGGCCATGTGCAGTGGCAGGTCGATGTCACTGCTGCTGGTCGATCGCAACCTGACTGCACCATGAGTCTCCAGAAACATAAACTGAAAGGAAGAGAACATCAAAGTGAGCGATGAGGATTTCTGAAAATGCCCTGACCCTCAGTCCTCTCAGCATCTGCGACATCCACCCATGTGCTTCCCTCTATCTGAATGCCTTTTCACTGAGACTCATTCCCACCCGTCACACAATAGCCACTTCCCCACAGTTGTCCCTCTCAACTCCCCCTGAATGAAACACTTCCCCCTCGGGAGTCTCTGCGGTCCCTGCTCCTCCTCTTCCCCCCCCCCCCCTCCCCCCCCCCCCCCCCCACCCACCCACAAGGGTAAGTTGTTAGGGCACTTGAGTGCAGTCAATGGACCAGTGTTCGAACCTCATGGGGAACCTAGACAATGCTCTCTTTCATCGCTTTGAACGGGATGAGATTTCACCATAACGCCTTGCATTGGGGGCCACATCTTGATCACCTCATTTTATGTCATCTGAGCCTTGGAGTTCAATGCTTGCGGCTTCCAAGGGGTTAAAAATTGGGCGCCAATCAGTGGCACACTCATGCATTGTAATAGATCAGTGGTTCCCAACCTTTTCAGTCACACTATACACTTCAATGAGACAGACAATTCCATGGTACACCCACGTGCAGCTGAATCAATTGCTCAAAAACGTCACTTACTTACATTTACTATGGGTACGGCCTCACTGAAGAGGTTTGCAACATAGTGGATATAAAATAGCTAAATAAGGATCAAATGCATTAATGTTTCAAATGTACTACAGAATACACCGCCTTTGGCAACGAGCACAGACACATTTTCAAAATCTGCTCAACTCAACTATTTCTCACTATTTCTAGCCCAAAATCTGTTTCTTAACTTCTCTCTGCAGATGCGACATTCAGGTAAGGGGCAAGTGACATCTCTTGGCCATGAAAATCCACAGGCCAGATAGCTCTCATTAGCCCGTCCCTGAACATTTCTTGCTTTTTCTTCTTGGGATTCAGATGTTTCATCAAGGATTGAATAGGCAGAGGAATCAAACTTGTCCATTTCTTCTTAGATCCATGTAAAATAGATCCAGCAAAGAAATGTGGATACGGTCAATTTCGCTGTGTCTGATAGCTTGTTTTGTCCAGTTTTACTATCAATAAAAAAAAGCTCAAATGGCATTGCTTGGTTTCTATGGTGACCAGTAAATCTTTTACGTCATCTCAATTTCACCCTTTGGCCACCTGCATTTAAAATGTTCACGTTTTATAACCAAAAGACTGATACCTCACTTTTAAAGCATTTGCTGATTTTCTTTTTGAGTTTTGTGAGCTGTAATTTTGGTTGGATTGAATATTGTTCAAGATGAAACAGCATGTTTGTTTTATATTGATTTTCCTGATCTTTGTACAAAAGTTCACGGCATACGTGGACAGTTCTCAACAATGTGCCGCGAGAACCACTGCAATAAATGGGTACGCGATGGCCTGCACAGGCATGGTGGGCTGGATGGCCTCTTTCTGTGCTGTAAAACTCTATGACTGTAATTGGAACAATTGGCTCATCAAGGGTCAGGGAGCTGATTGGGCAACTGGTGGCAGGCGAAGCACACCTGATGTGTGTGAAGACTGCAATTAGCATGTCAACTTCACCCTTAGTGGGCACCCTCATTCCCAACAGCTCACATGAGCTGCAGGTTAAATAAGTCTCCCAACTTGAATAGACAACCACTAATCCCTGACAGCCTGGCCTCAATAACCAGTGGCCATGAATTTCCATGCAGCTCATGCCCTCTGGCTTCACAGTGCTGCATGCGTGTGGGGGTTCTTTCTCACTGCAGTCGCCCTCCCCACTGTATGAGGGTCTTCAGGCCTCATGAGACTGGGAAACACCCCTTCTCAGAGTCCCCCATTCTGCCCATTCATCCCGGCCCCTCATGGGATGCCCAGCAAGGAGGACACGGGAAGTGCTGCCTGGAAACCAACTGCCAGATCCCTTTACATCTAGAGGCTCACAGACATGAAGGGCAGCTAAGGCCTGTGAGTGACCCCCCCCCTCCCTCCCCCCCGAGAAGCTGATACTCTACCCACACTCTCTCGTTGAACCTATCTGCGTCCCCCACACCCTTTCCGCTGCCCCCTCTGACATTGGCACGCTGGATGGTGATGGTAATGGTCACCTGAATGCTCACCTCCACTATCTCCTTTGAAGGCTCTCGTTTTTATACAGCTGTTGCAAATTGTGTCAGCGTGATGTCACACCATGGACTGATGAATATTCAATCAGTGGGCTGGCTTATGATATTATAATGTGTTAAAATGAGTTTCCTGGGCTTCCGCAGCGGATTTCTCATCACACCTCAAGGAGGGGCCTAGAAAGTCCGACCTCATCATAGAGAAGCTCTTTTTCCGATTCTCACCCATCCATCTCACTGACGGCTAACAAGGGGTCTCAATTATAGAAAAATCGGGTGCGAATCACCGGCCACGTCCCGCCGGAATCAACAAGGGATGTGGCCAGTAGATCCCACGCGAGACTTCTTCTGGGATTCCTGACGCTTTTTATGCCTCGCGAGATCTAACAAGATCTCACAAGAAGTCGCGATCTGGATCCCATCCACAATTGATGTTGCATAGTTAACTCTGCCGATGCCAGATCTAACCAGCGGCCAGGATCTACCGGCCCAAGTCCCCTTCAGAGCAAATTTGAAATTCTGGCCTTCATTTAATTATATAAATGCTCAGTCACATTGAGCTGGATTTTTAACTCCAGACAAATTTGTGTGAGTTAGAGTCAAACCTATTCTGTCATATCAAACTGAAAAAGAAAAGCCATTCCAACACAAGCCAAAAAAGTGCAATTCGAACAAAAGTGTTTAATAAGGAGCAATAGTAGAACTGTCAACTTCAACCCCAACATCTGCCTCGCTGAGCACAGATTTTTGCTGAGATAGATGCCTGTCCAAACCTGCTATAAAGAGTATTTTCATAGATTATAGTTGTTGTGTGACTTCAGTTATTCAGCACCATATGCATCTGTGCATGTCCAAAGAACACGCAGCCTGCTCATCCGTCTGTCCTGCTAGTATTTCTGACTCTCATGTTGTCTGTCAAATAACAGCAAGAACCCATTACATATTCATGGCAACCAGTTATACAGTTTTCTTCCATGTGGTGCAGTGCCAGACTTTTCTGCAATTACAGATTAGTATCTTGGAAGCAGCCCCACACTGACAACAAAATCTGCAAGTTCTACAAGTTTTATGCTAGTTGGGGTTGATGTTTCAATTGCTTTATCCTATGCATTGTAAATGGCGGGGTGGAGAGTGGGTGGGGTGTCCCTGGCCATTTTTAAAAACCGTGAGTGATGCAGCAAGCAATGGTCACTATAGCAACATTATGGTCATCCTGTGCAGATCTTGGGAACATTAAAAAGAAAATAATTTGAACAGGAAGAACTTGTTTTTTCAGATTTGCGTGGGCCCAACACTCAGATTGGTATGAGAATCATTCTTAAGGCCGCAGCCTTGGTGGGGGGGGGGGGGTGAGGCCATAAGACATAGGAGAAGAATTAGGCCACTTGGCCCATCGGTTCCTGGACGGGTTGGAATTCCCTACGGTGGAGGAGGAGAGGAGAGAGGGTGCAGGAATTGGGGGGCCTGATCGGGCTGATGGACTGTGTTGGGGCGATGCAGGCAGGGAAGGCCCCGGGGCCGGACGAGTTCCCAGTGGAGTTTCCCAAGAGATTCGGTGCGGGGTTGGGGCCCCTGTTAGTGAGGATGTACAATGTGGTGGGGAGAGGCGTCCATTTTGCTGATTATGAAGAAAGATAAGGACCTGAGCAGTGTGGGTCGTACCGCCCGATATGGCTGCATAATGTTGATGCAATGTTGTTAGCGAAGGTGTTAGCGTCACGAATAGAGAATTGCATGCTGGGGGCTGATAGGGAAGGACTAGACGGGATTTGTGAAGGGACGGCAGTTGTTGGCGAATGTGTGTAGACTGCTTAATGTTATTATGATGCCCTCGGAGGGGCAGGAGGTGGAAGTGATAGTGGCAATGAATGCAGAGAAGGCTGTCGATTGGGTGGAGTGGGCGTATTTATTGGAGTTGCTGGGTAGGTTCGGGTTTGGCCAGGATTTGTGGATTGGGTTTGGCTGCTTTACAGGGCGCTGATAGCGAGTGTCCAGATGCACAGAACAAGTTTGGAGTTCTTCAGGCTGCATCTGGGGGTGAGGTGGGGATGCCCGCTCTCCCCTTTCCTCTTTGCTTTGGCGATAGAGCCGTTGGCAATAGCACTTAGGGCATCGTGGGGTTGGAAAGGGATCGACCAGGAGAGGGATGGAGCACAGAGTCGCATTGGATGCGAATGCCCGGTGGACATTCTTGAGGAACTTTGACTGGAGTTTGGGATATAAATTGAACATGGGAAAGAGTGAGGTGTCCCGATGAATGCTAGAGGGCAGGAGAGGAGGTTAGGGGAGTTGCTGTGGTGGGAGCCAGGTTTTTGGTATTTAGGAATCCAGGTAGTGTGAAGTTGGGCGCAGCTACATAAATTGAACTTGGCACGGCTGGTGGAGGGAATGAAGGCGGATTTTAAGAGGTGGGATGTGTTGCCACTGTCACTGATTGGGTACATGCAGACAGGAAAAATGACGGTGCTGCCCAGGTTCTTGTTCATGTTCCAGAACCTCCCCATCTTTGTCCCCGAGTCTTTTTTAAGAAGGTAAACAGCATAATCTGGGGGTCTGTCTGCGCAGAGAAGACCCTGCGGGTGAAGAGGGTGGTTTTGGAGGGGATTAGTGTGGGGGCTGGTGTAGCCGAGTTTGATGAATTATCATTGGGCTGCGAACATTGCAATGGTGAGGAAATGGGCAGTGGAAGAGGGGTCTGTTTGGGGGCGGATGGAGGTTGTATTGTATAGGGGGGTGAGTTTGAGGGCAGTGTTATTGGCAACAATCACACGGGCTGGATGTGAGTTTCCGGGGGTGGCAGCATGCAGGCATAGAGTACTTTAGGGACTTGTTTATAGGGGGCAAGTTTACAGGTCTGGGGGAGCTGGAGGAAACATATGAGCTGCCCAAAGGGAATGGTTTCAGGTACCGGCAGGGATTTTGTGAGGAGAGAGATGCCGTACTTCTTGGGGCTGCCGCCTCTGGTGCTGTAAGACAAGCTGTTGGCAGAGGATGATTTTGGAGAGGGAAGGCTGTCAGACATCTACAGTTGATTGAAAAGGAGGGTCCTCCATTGGAAGAGATCAAGTGTAAATGGGAGGAGGTGTGGGCCAGGAGATGGAAATAGGTCCTGCAGAGGGTGAATGCGTCCTCGATGTGTGCGAGGTTAAGTCTCAACCAGTTTAAGGTGATTAGGGCCCACATGACGGTTGTGAGGATGAGCTTTTTTTTTGCAGGGGTGGAGAATAGGTTTGAGCGGGGGGTGGGGGTGGGGGGTGGGGGCGGGGGGCGCGAACTACGTCCTCATGTTCTGGATGTTTCCGAGGTTGAGGGGGTTCTGGCAGGAGTTCTTGGATGCGAGTCTGAGATTCTGGGTGTGGGGTTGGCCCCGCTCCAGAGGTAATGATATTTGGCGTGTCGGAAGAGATGGGGAAAGAGGCCTTTGTCTCCCTGATAGCCCGGAGACGGATCTTCTTGTGCTGGCGGGACTCAGAGCCGCCGAAGACAGGGGTATGGGTGAGTGACCAGCCAAAATTCCTGCTTTTGGAGAAGGTCAAGTTCGCCTTAAGGGGGTGGGTGGAGAGGTTCACCCGGAAGTGGAAACTGTCATTGATTTTGTCACGGTGAATTGAGGGGTCAGTGGGGCGAGGCGGGGGGAGGGGGGAGGGGGGGTGTTGTGCGGTGGACTCGGGGGGGGGGGGGGGGAGATAAGTTAAGAAGGCGGGATTAGGGTGTTGGTATCCGGGAATGGTGGGGGCCTGTGTTTTCTGTTCATGTTGATGTTTGGTCTTCTGAGAGTTTCATGTACATATGTGAAAAGCCTTTTATTTAAAATATTTTTTTTAAAAAGAGAATGGTTCTTACGCTGGGCCACTTTATTTGAGCATAGCAGCTGATAAAATCCCAAAAAAGAATCGAATCATCTGAAATTGTTTTTCTCTTTGCCATCTTCAGTTTATTGGATGTCATAACTGACTTTCTCATCATCGATGTCAGCAACTGAAGTAGTTTTGCCATGACCCCATTAATGGCCACCATCGTGTGTTTACGTTCCACCACCTCTGCTTGTGATTTTTTTTGAAAACATTGTACTTTCTCAGTGTCCTCGTTTTCCTATTCCCAAACCCACTTTGCAGACACTGCTGGGGCTAAAGGTTTAAATAAAGTCAAGAGGTCTGCTGTAACCCTGAAGAGAAAGCAATAACATAAGATATCAATCAAATCGGCCCTTCATCTTTCTCAGCCCCATTGTGTAATTGTCTCTTACACTTGTTGTGCAAGTATTTCCCTGAAGCTAAGCACTTTCGGCTTGATGGAGCTCTACAGTCTTGGACAAAAGTGATACAACACACTTGAGGAATATCAATTAACCTTTGTGACGCTCGCTAATGTTTCAAGCTGGTGATGACCTGGGTTGGAAATCTTAAGGAAGAGTATAAATGCAAACTTTTACAAGACCATTTATTCCTTATTTAATACAATAAAAACAACAAAGTGGAATTATCAACCATTACTGTGCAGCTCGATCTTCAGATGAAAATGCAGAACTGAATCTCATCAGCTGTTGGGAGATGCCAATCTGGTTGAAGGTTGTTTTTGCTCCGCCTGTATTATCAGACGGTTAGCATTTGTTCTGTGACTAAGGTTATTAATTTGTATTATTTTGATTAAAGTGAAGTCCAAAATCTGTAAACCAGGTTCGTGATGTAGGCCACATATATCCTGGTTTAGTTAAAATTGTATAGCTGGATCTCATGTTGACTGGGGTTGGTTTAGCACAGTGGGCTAAACAGCTGGATTGTAATGCAGAACAGGAGCGCGGGTTCAATTCCCGTACATGCCTCCACGAACAGGTGCCGGAATGTGGCGACTAGGGGCTTTTCACAGTAACTTAATTGAAGCCTACTTGTGACAATAAGCGATTATTATTCTTATTATACTTGTCTTTATTTTTCTGTTCTCTGTGCAGCTGCAATTATTCTGGTCATTTTCTGTCTTTGTTCCTTGACTTACTAACTGAAAAAGATCTTTTTTATCTTGTAATTTGGGGCCATAATAATACTTCCTCTAAAACACAGTGCTAAAGAATGTTAGCTCTGCTGGAGCTTTACTCTGCCTGATATTACTAATGGTTTGTGTGGTAACATAGCCCCTTCAAGATGCACTACTTTGCGGGCCATGTGACGGGCCTAGGGCCAATGGGAGCACAGCAAGCAAACATAAGCCTATCAGGAGTTTAACTGCAGCTCTGGCCATTGGAGCTTGGTCAGAATTAGCCTGGGAGTCATGGGAACAAGACCTGTGGATTAGTTGTGCTGTTCAATGTATATAGTTCGCCTTAGTTCAAAAAACCTCTTAGTGTTTCAACACCGCCTCATTGATCAGCTCATAATACAGCAGTTTGGAATTTGAATATTTTATCTTGAGGAAGATTAGTGCAAATTAACATCATTGACAGT
This sequence comes from Scyliorhinus torazame, assembly GCF_047496885.1. Classification (NCBI taxonomy): domain Eukaryota; kingdom Metazoa; phylum Chordata; class Chondrichthyes; order Carcharhiniformes; family Scyliorhinidae; genus Scyliorhinus; species Scyliorhinus torazame. Next base: position 148,224,916 of record NC_092722.1, on the reverse strand, counting down.
GACTCTGTGCTGGCATGTGCATTTTAGCTCATTGAATCTCATAACTGGGCGGCATGATGGCACAGTGGTTAGCACTGTTGCCTTACAGTGCCGGGGACCCGGGTTCAATTCCGGACTCAGGTCACTGTCTGTGTGAACTTTGCACTTTCTCCCTGTGTCTGTGTGGATTTCCTCCTGGTGCTCCGATTTCCCCTTAGTGTCCAAAAGGTTAGGTGGGGTACTGGGTCATGGTGATAGAGTTGGGGTATGGACCTAGGAAGGGTACGCTTGCCAAGGGTCGGTGCAGACCTGATGGGCCAAATGGCCTCCTTCTGCACTGTAGAGGTTCTATGATTCTAACACTACTGACTATTTGTTCCACCAGAAATCAGGGTAAGTCATTTGGATTGGCCATGCTAAATTGCCCATAGTGTCCAAAATTGCCTTTAGTGTTGGGTGGGGTTACTGGGTTATAGGGATAGGGTGGAGGTGTGGACCTTGGGTAGGGTGCTCTTTCCAAGAGCCGGTGCAGACTCGATGGGCTGAATGGCCTCCTTCTGCACTGTAAATTCTATGATTCTATGATTCTATAAGTCATAACTTGTACTTTCCTCTGCATTGTTGAGTAACTTTCAGACTGGTTTAGTTTTTTTTCCAGCTCATAGACAAGTTGTTAAATCTGCTGCCCTTGGCAAACAGCATTGATTGATGTATTATGTTTGAACTGTTAATTCATTCTGAAGCCAGATGGTGAAGTAGGAATCCAGAAGCTAATCTTCTACTTAATGCTAGATTTATTTACAGAATGTAACATTACATATGTCTGCATCCTCCCTAATGCCCAGTGTCCCGTAGTTGATCTTTATTTATGATCCAGATACTTAATCAATGCCCTTCACTTGTGTATCCTTAACTGTAGTAATACAATGAACATGCTATTCACAGATTCCCCTCTTTTATTTAAATTAAAATATTACAACACACAGGGCGGGATTCTCCTATTTGGCGGCAGAGTGTCCACGCCGTCGGAAACGCCGTCGCGTTTCACAACGACATGAACGGGCCGCTGGGAGTACTGGGGCCAGCACGGCGCTGGAGAGGTTCACGCCGCTCCAGCCTCCCATCCCGGCGCGAACTGTGTGCCGCGCCAACCCACGCATGCGCAGTGGCCTCACTCAACGTGCCGGCCCCGACGCAACATGGCGCGGGGGTTCAGGGGCCGGCGCGTAAGAAAATAGGCCCGGGGAACGAGAGGCCGGACCGCCGATCGGTGGGCCCCGATCGTGGGCCAGGCCCAATCGGAGGCCTTCCCCGTGGTCGGAGCCCCCGTCTCCTCCCCCCACAGGCCGCCCCCCCCTGACCCTGCGTGCAGAGTTCCCGCCGTCTGCGACCAGGTGAGGACAGCGCCGGCGGGACTCTGCCTTTTTAGAGCGGCCGCTCGGCCCATCCAGGCCGGAGAATCGGCGGCCCGGCCGTGTATAGCGGCCCGCGACCAGCGCCACGCCAAACGCACCGGCGCCGATTCTCTGCGCATTCCAGCGTCGGGGCAGCGTGGCGTGGTTGCAGGGATTCTCTGGGCCGGCGCGGGGCTAGGAGAATCCCGTCCCCTATATTTCAAAACAAATTGAAGAGAGAAAAATATTATTTTCTACATTTTGTTCATCACAACATAATAGATGTGGTGGCATATTGGTACAGTGGTTAGCACTGCTGCCTCACAGCACTAGGGATCCGGGTTTGATTCCAGCCTTGGGTGACTGTGTGGAGTTTGCACATTCTCCCTGTGTCTGCATTGGTTTCCTCCGGGGGCTCCCATTTCCTCCCACAGTCTAGACGCGCCGGTTAGGTGGGGCTACATGGATAGGGTGGGGGAGTGGGCCAAGGTAGAGTGTTCTTTCAGAGGGTCGGTGCAGATCCGATGGCTGAATGGCTTGCTTCTGCACTGTCAGGATTCTTTGACTTCTATGACAATTCTTCTTAGAGCTTCAATCATCTCTTTTTGCAAGCGTTCCTTTTATGTAAAACAGTCCAACAATTGATGACTTGCAACACTACCAAGGTCAGTCCTTAACCTTTTTCAGTCACACGTTTTGTCGAATGTATGTTATCCCACAGGGAACAATTATTTATATTACACTCAGGGCAAACTATTCTCAGAATAGCCTACATTTAGAATTTCTCCGAAGGTATTTGATAAGAAAAACCGAACCTATTGTTTCTACAAAACTCAGTGTTCCTGTGGCTAAAGTACTTTCAACCTTAATTTTATTTCCTTAGCTTCTCAGGCCAAGGAACAACATTTCCCATCTTCACTTATCAAAAATATTATAAACTCAGCTCTTCTCAACTACCCATCTGGAAGGTGAGCGTAGCAATCATCACTGAAAATAAATAATTTTAGATCCTTTCTTTAATGTTTTATTTATCCCCAAAACATTCTCCGTTGTAGTGTTTCATCACAGTACTTTGTTCCAATTTGTCAAAACTGGGATCTGGGCTGGTCGAATGACATAGCCAATTAAACTGTGCAATCGATGTTCTTACCTGCTTTGTTTCTTCTTTAGATGTAAGGTGTATTTCTGAGATGAACTAGCACAACTTATCAAGATATGAATAATACTTTCCACATAAGGTTGTTGATTCAAGGTTACTTCTGACCTTAATTTCAAAGCTATGTAAAGACCCTGAAGCCTGACTTCCAATCTTAAATTCCCCTTTCATCTTATAACAAATTGTTCAAATTTCACAGAACTTTTCCAGAGAAAATCATCGACATGCATCATAAACATGCCTGAGTGGTACCAGTGGAACGTGGTTGGATCTGCTTTGAGTTGAGTACAGCCTACTTTCAGCAAGATGGACTGAACTGAGGAATTCCATACACCTTGATGCATCATGCATTCCACAAACACATTTATTTCATTTCCATAGCTTCTTTTCGACATCACTTGCCTCTTTAGGCAGTTTCAACAATACTTCTCGCTGAAAATGGAGCATTTATATTGATTGCCCTATATTTCCACGACTATGTAGCTAACAGAGCTAAGAACATTTTCAAGATGACTTTTCCTGGCATGGAGGAGTCCACTTTAACATCTTGATTAAGCCTCTCTTTGAAACCCCAAGTTACTATAGCCTTATAGGTCCCATCTGGGAGAACATCTTCTGTCTATTGCCATCTGTGTGATAAGGCTGGCAGTCCTCTGGCATTCAGAGTAGATACCAAATTCCTTTCAGCTATCCAATTATTTTTGTTTTGCCTCTCTTGTTAATTTATCTTCTTATTTCTTGGCAGCCATCCAAACCTCCCGGATATAGGGCTTCTACATCTAGCAGTGTTTCTAGATGGTTCTGTAATTCTTGTTCTCTGCATAACGGAGTCAATCTATAGCCTTTACTTGCTCTCCTTCGCATGTTCAGAGCTTCTAATGCTGGCTTGTGATTATTCCTTCGTGCAGGAGTCACTTCTCAAACTGCATTCACTTGTTTTTCACCATTTTTCTAGTCCATAGATCTTATCTTCTGCCCGCCATCTTGGACATTTGCCAATTTTTGAACTTTCCGGTATCTTTCTCTGTCGTCTCTACAACAATCACATCCCTCCGTTCAGTGGACCCTTCTGGTATATCGCCCGCGTTCCAACTCTAGGCATGTCCTTTGGATATGCCAGCTCTGTTCTGTGAGTGAATATCATTCTATCATTATCTGACCTCGATCTACTGTATTTTGTTCATCATATCTGTCAAACATCCGAACATGTGAGGTACAGGTACCTCAGCATCTTTTATTAATGGCTCGGATTCTGAAAGTTTGTAATCAATCCCAATTTATTTGATGAGTAGAATTTTAACAGTTTGACTAATGTGTTGGAAGACCATTGTCTTGCCTATCACTTTACACAGACCTTTTCACTCTTTCTGACCCTGGCTTTTATCGTAAACTTTAATGCTGAGGATTTATAATCTCAGACAGTCTTGTGCAATACCTTGGAGCTCCTCTGCACGTAAAACATTCAAGTGTACAGAAAATATGGAACTAATTGTAGTCCCTTTGAAGGCCGCGAGGGAGATCATACAGCGCAGAAGGTAATTTTGTGTTCCCCTCATAGACAATTGATAAGGGACCATTAATCATTGGCCACCACTACTATAATTTGACAAGAATTCTTTGCATGGACTGCTCAAGTAATTGTTATCTTGCAGTTTGGTAGATCTGCTAAGATGTTATGCAGCATCTGATTGATCACTGCATATTTTCTTTCAGAGGGTCCATTACTGAAAGGACTTCCAGCTGCAGTGTTCATGACTTTAATGTTCATATTTTTGAATGCCAATAAATTCATCATTAGTAAACTACACAGCTCTCCCCCCACAACCCTTGCACCACCAATACCACTCATAAATTCAGCCAGTGCTCCCAGTCTACTTTCTATTTTCTGTGATTTTATGTACAATCACCCTTTTGTTCTTCCATGTATTAGTATCGAATGACTGAATCTGGTGCCATACCTATAAAACATAAAATGAGAAGATTTGTCTTTGTCCCATGCCTTTAAATTCAAGGTTACAACCTGTAGCGCACAAAGACTCACAAGAGACGAATAGAGATGAAGTCGATGAGGCTTTATTAAGCGTGACTTGTTCCCCGCAGTTCAGTAGCTGACTGGCCTGCGGGGGGAGAGCTCCAGGTTCTTATACTCCGCCTTCAGGGCGGAGCTAGAGGTCAACAGCCAACCAGGACCCGGGATCTGTCAGCCAATGACATCACGGCTTCACAGTCCCACATGACCCCTAATGCATACTACCACACAACCTCACTAAAATCTCACGCCAATGGAAGATGCGGTGGTTAAAAAATAAAAGCAAATTACTGCGGATGCTGGAATCTGAAACCAAAAAGAAAATGCTGAAAAATCTCAGCAGGTCTGGCAGCATCTGTAGGGAGAGAAAAGAGCTAACGTTTCGAGTCCAATGACTCTTTGTCAAAGCTAACAGACAGTGAAAGTCACAGAGAAAATGTGGTGGTTCCTCCGATACTTTACATATATACATTGTTGGTATCATGACTGGTACACTTGGGCGGCACGTGGCACAGTGGTTAGCACTGCAGCCTACGGCACTGAGGACCCGGATTTGAATCACGGCCCTGGGTCACTGTCCGTGTGGAGTTTGCATATTCTACCTGTGTCTGCATGGGTTTCACTCCCACAACCTAAAGATGTGCATGGTAGGTGGATTGGCCACGCTAAATTGTCCCCTAATTGGAAAAAAATAATTGGGTACTCTAAATTTATTTTTTTAAATCATGACCGGTACAGTTGGTATCATGACCGGTACAGTTGGTATCATGACCGGTACAGTTGGTACCATGACCAGTACAGGTTTGGAGGGCTGAAGGGCCTGTTCCTGTGCTGTATTGTTCTTTGTTCTTTATAGTGCGTGATTTATCGGAAATTAAACAGAGTCCAGTGTCGCGATCATTTAACCGTGTGTTTCCTAGTGATTGTGGTGCCAAGAAAGATCCCGCTGTCTAACTTTCTATCGGGGCCTCAGCAGGGAATGCCCCACTGAGGCCGCACTTAGTCCAGTTTCCTGCACAGAGGAGCTCCGCTGGCCAGTGCAGGACGAGCCATTAAAAAATGGCTTCCCATTCACGAGACCCCCACACCCCTCCATACCCCACCTAATAAGGGCAGGGAACCCAAGGCCTGATCAAAATGCCACCTTGGCAGTGCTATCTGGGCACCCTGATGGTGGCACACAGGTGGCCAGGCTGGCAGTGCCAGGGTGGCCGGGTGTCATCAGTGGTGCCAGAATACCACCCTGCTCAGAGCCCAGCCACCCAGGGGCCCCCAATCTCCTGGGAGACCCGCCAAGTGCCGATATTCCTGGTTCTCGTTTCTGGAGACCAGTACTAAACGGTTAGATCCCACTCCAAGGTAGCTCCAGTGAGTTCATATCAAAGTATTGCTTACTGCAGCACTTTAATATGCAGATTAGCCAGATCTGGATCCCACCCATTGTGGGCGGGATCAAGAGCGCAGTGTCTCACGAGGTCCTGTTAGATGTCGTGAGTCGTGGCGAGTCGGGTAAATCCCGCGCGAGGCCTCTTGCGAGATTTATCAGCCACGTCGCACCCCGGTTCAGGCCGTTAGATCTCGTCCATTATATCACATTTACTGATGTCTCCAGTGAGCTTTCTGTACTCATCACCAACTATCGCTGCTTCATTTAGTAGGATCTTTGACAAGAAAGCTGACCAAATTGCTTATGGAACTTTAAGACAATTTGCTTTCTTTCTCTCAAATCTTTACCATTGCCACCTGTTGCCATTAACACTTCTTTAACATTTTGATTAGAAATGTCAGCTTTTGTTAGGGGATGCAATAATGCCCTGACTGGGTAAACTGCAGGTTTAATGACTTCTGAAAAACAATTGCTTCATCATGTTCCCTGTCCAGTTTCAATTGTGCCTGTTTCATGGAGGGCTTGCTCGACAGCAACAAGAGTATCTCACAAGAAACAACGTCTGTACTAATGAAGTGGCTTACTTAGCTATTTTACATGGAATCACCAATCTTGTGACCTCAATAGAGTGTCATCCTCAAACCTGAAACAAGTAGATCTTTCCTAACCTCTTACATTACTTCGGTCTTTACTACTGAATGAATCTAAATAACCTTTTAACCAATCTATTCTATACACTGTTGCAATGTAACCACAATCTATTATGGCACAATTGAATGAATCTGTTGACTGATGAATCTTATTACTGTTCTTGTGACTAGTACAATTCCCTCAACTGATCATGATCATCACCTTCAACTGCCAGATTATCCATGTGACGCGTCACATCGAAAACCCTACTGTTCCATTGTGGGCAGTTCATTGCATAAATGAAAAATATTTTTTTTAGCATGTACAGTAATCACCAAGCCAGGCGATTGTTTCCGCAGTGGTCAAATGGAGCTCTGAATCCTCAGCTGAATTTTGTCACAAGATCTCGTGAGACGTTACGATCTGGTTCCAGCCCACAATGAGCGGGACCCAGACTTGCATAGCTAAAAGAGCTTAAAAGCTCACTTACCTATGCTGCTGCTGAATCGAACGGCCACTCGGCATCTATCGGCCTCACTAAGGAGACCCCCCCCCAGCCGGGTGCCGTTTAGCACTGGTCCCCACAAACCGGGACCAGGCAATTGGAGGCCCTCCGGTGGTTGGTCTCTGACCAGGCTGGCACCCTGGCCTAGTGGTGCCACCCAGGCACTGCCAAGTTGCCCAGGTGGCATTGCCAGCCTGGCAAGGCACTGCCAGGGTGCCAGGCTGGTAGTGCCACGTTGCCATATTGACATTTTTCCCATGCCAGGGATCAGGTCCGGGGATGCCATGCCAGTATGTGGTGGGGTGCAGGGAGGCTTGATGATTCCCCAAGGGATGACTTGGGGTGTTGGTGGTGGGGGGGGCGGGGGGAAGTTCCTGTGGAAATGGCATCTCGACCTCTTTCTGCACTGCGGGGCTCCTTGGTGCAGGATATGTGGCAAAGTACAGCCTCAGCGGGTTGTTCCCTGCCGGGCGCTGAAAGGAAAACAATGTGCCAATAGGTACCGGGGTTGGTTCCAGCGCCCTTGATTCCCGCCCAGAACGGAGTGTTTTTTTTTGTTAAATCGCGTCCCATATCTTTAAGGTGTGAGGGAGCAAGTTGGTAGCATGGTGGTTAGCACAATTGCTTCACAGCTCCAGGGTCCCAGGTTCAATTCTGGCTTGGGTCACTGTCTGTGCGGAGTCTGCACATCCTTCCCGTGTGTGCGTGGGTTTCCTCCGGGTGCTCCGGTTTCCTCCCACAGTCCAAAGATGTGCAGGTTAGGTGGATTGGCCATGCTAAATTGCCCTTAGTGTCCAAAGTTTCCCTTAGTGTTGGGTGGGGTTACTGGGTTATGGGGATAGGGTGTTGACCTTGGGTAGGGTGCTCTTTCCAAGAGCCGGTGCAGACTCGATGGGTCGAATGGCCTCCTTCTGCACTGTAAATTCTATGATAAAAAGGTCACAAGACTCTAGACATCCAGTGGATTAAGAGCTGCAATGCAGAAAAGCATGAGGAATTTATTTTGGGAATAATTTGCATTCATCGAAATAATTTAGTGGGCCTAACCAGGCCTGTAAGTTGACATAGCACTTACATTGTATCCCATAAAACCAGTTCAGTGTCATGTACTGAAGCTCATCCATGGAGTCTCATGCCCTATGCTGATCAGAAACTACTCTCTGAATGCAACATCAGGGAATCTGCCCTTCAGTAATGTACTGCTTAGAACATCTATTGGAGAGTCAGAAATAAATTTCTGCAGGAAGTGTCTTAGAAGTCATTACATTAAATATATCATTATGCAGAATCGGTAGCTAAATGCAACATTAAAATAATACAGTATGTGCTCAGCCATATAGAACATTTTACACTTTTAATCCTGCAGAAACCCACTGTGGTATTATAGGTATTACGGTACCTGATAAGCTGAAGCACCATTGGTGGAAACTGTAAGCTTTCTATTGGTTAGGATGTATGGTAGCTCCGCCCTAACAGGCAGGGTATAAGAACCCGTGCCGCCCCAGCAGCCTTCATTCTGTACCTGAGCTGCTGGGGGAAACATCTAGCTTATTAAAGCCTTCAGTTGGACTACAATCTCGCTTTAGTGGCCATTGATCGTGCATCAATTTAATAAGCTAGTTTATTAAGGAGAAAGGATGGAGCTCCGAATCAAGCCGGAGTGTCTGCAACTTAGCCCCCACGTGGCAAACTCAGCGGCAATCTTTAAGCACTGGCAGGCGTGCTTTAAAGGGTATCTCGGGACAGCCAAAAACACACCCACGGGAGAGCAGAAACTGCAAGTCCTGCACTCAAGGGTGAGCCCGGAGATTTACACCCTCATCGAGGAAGCGGAAGACTTCGATGCAGCAATAGAGCTGCTAAAAGGACACTGTATTCGCCTGGTAAACCAGGTCTATGCCCGGCACTTGCTTGCAACAAGGCAACAAACCCCTGGGGAATCGCTGGAAGAATTCTACCGTGCACTCCTGGTGTTGGGAAGAAGCTGCAGCTGCCCGCAGGTTTCGGCGAGCGAACAGACGGAACTCTTAGTCCGGGACGCTTTCCTGGCAGGTATGCTATCCTCACAAATCCGCCAGCGACTGTTAGAAAAAGACACTCTGGGTCTCAGGGAGGCATGGGCCCTTGCAGGCTCCCTGGAAGTGGCCTCCAGGAACGCCCACGCTTGCGTTCCCGACTGCGCGGCAGCCCTCAGGGGCAGCGTGGAACCCCTCCGTGGCCGACCCCGAGACTTCCCCCATCCCCCCACAGGCCTGCGCTGCAAGGTGGCCTGGCAACCCCAGTGGGGGCCCCACTGCTACTTTTGCGGGCAGGCCAAGCACCCCCGCCAGCGCTGCCCGGCCCACGCATCCACCTGGAAGGGATGTGGCGAAAAGGGACATTTCATTGGGGTATGTCAGGCCCGTGCGGTTGCCGCGGTCTCCGGCGGCGAAAGCGGACCGCAACCACAAACATCTCCACGGTCCCCATGCGGCCAGCGGTCGCCGCCATCTACATATTCCAGGGCCACGTGCGGACCCTGGGCGCCGCCATCTTGTTCCGCGGATGCCACGTTGGAGGGGTGGGTGCTGCCATTTTGTGCAGCCCCAGCCATGTGCGACCAATGAGAGCCGCCATCTTGGATGAAACCCCAGGACCCCAGCACGGCTGACCACGCACTGCCCGAATGGAACTCTCAACTGCTGCGATTAGCCTCGGTGACCCTGGAGCAGTCTCGGCCGAACACTCACAACTGCTACAACGACCGTATTCATCGATGGGCACGAGACGTCCTGCCTAATCGACTCTGGGAGCACGGAGAGCTTCATACACCCTGACACGGTAAGGCGCTGTTCTCTCCTCATCCACCCCGTTAATCAAAATATCTCCCTGGTCTCCGGTTCACACTCAGTGGAGATAAAGGGGTTTTGTGTAGCAAACCTCACAGTCCAGGGAAGGGAGTTCAAAAATGTCCATCTCTACGTCCTTCCCCACCTCTGCGCGCCTACACTCCTGGGTTTAGAATTCCAGTGTCACCTCCAAAGTCTAACCTTCAAACTCGGTGGCTCTATACCCCCCCTTACTGTCTGCGGCCTCGCCTTCCCTGTTTGTGAACCTCATCCCGGATTGCAAACCCGTCGCCACCAGGAGCAGACGGTACAGTGCCCAGGACCGGATCTTTGTTAGGTCAGAGGTCCAAAGGCTACTGAGGGAAGGGGTCATTGAAGCCAGTAACAGCCCCTGGAGAGCTCAAGTAGTGGTGGTAAAGAGTGGGGAGAAGCATAGGATGGTCATCGACTACAGTCAGACCATCAACAGGTTTCCGCAGCTGGATGCGTACCCTCTCCCCTGCATATCCGACCTGGTAAACAGGATCGCGCATTATAAGGTCATCTCCACGGTGAATCTTAAGTCTGCCTACCACCAGCTCCCCATCCGCATTAGTGACTGCAAATACACTGCCTTCGAGGCAGATGGGCGGCTCTATCACTTCTTAAGGGTTCCCTTTGGTGTCACTACGGGGTCTCGGTCTTCCAACGAGAGATGGACCGAATTGTTGACCAGTATGGTTTACGGGCAACATTCCCGTTTCTCGATAATGTCACCATCTGTGGCCATGACCAGCAGGACCACGACACCAATCTCCGAAAATTTCTCCAGACCGCAAAAATCCTTAACCTTACATACAACAAGGATGCCATCCTCGGCTACGTAGTGCGAAATGGAGTTATAGACTCCGACCCTGAACGCATGCGCCCCCTTATGGAGTTCCCCCTCCCTCACTACTCTAAGGCCCTGAAGCGTTGCCTCGGGTTTTTTAGCTACTACGCCCAGTGGGTCCCCAACTATGCGGACAAGGCCCGTCCCCTGATCCAATCCACAGTTTTTCCCCTGTCGATAGAGGCCCGCCAGGCCTTCAGCCGCATCAAAGCAGACATTGCAAAGGCCACGATGCACGCCATCGACGAGTCCCTCCCCTTCCAGGTCGAGAGCGATGCGTCCGACGTAGCTCTGGCAGCCACCCTCAACCAAGCGGGCAGACCGGTGGCCTTCTTCTCTCGTACCCTCCATGCTTCCGAAATCCGCCACTCCTCAGTCGAAAAGGAGCCCAGGCCATAGTAGAAGCTGTGCGACATTGGAGGCATTACCTGGCAGGCAGGAGATTCACTCTCCTCACGGACCAGCGGTCGGTTGCTTTCATGTTTGATAATGTACAGCGGGGCAAGATAAAAAACGACAAGATCTTGCGGTGGAGGATCGCCCTCTCCACCTACAACTACGAGATCTTGTATCGTCCCGGGAAGCTAAATGAGCCTCCTGACATCGCGGCACAAGTGGACCGCCTCCGAGCCCTCCACGAGGACCTCTGCCACCTGGGGGTCACTCGCTTTTTCCATTTTGTCAAGACCCGCAACCTGCCCTACTCGATCGAGGAGGTCAGGAAAGCCACCAGGGACTGGCGAATCTGCACGGAGTGCAAACCGCATTTCTACCGACCAGAGAAAGTCCACCTGATAAAAGCTTCCCGTCCCTTTGAACGCCTCAGTATGGACTTCAAAGGCCCCCGCCCCTCCATCGACCGCAACACATACTTCCTGAACGTGATTGACGAGTACTCCCGGTTCCCATTCACCATCCCCTGCCCCGACATGACCGCAACCACCGTCATCAAGGCCCTCCATAGCATCTTTGCACTGTTCGGGTTCCTCGCTTACATACACAGTGATAGGGGTCCTCCTTTATGAGTGACGAACTGCGTCAATTCCTGCTCCACAAGGGCATCGCCTCGAGCAGGACGACCAGATACAACCCCCAGGGTAACGGACAGGTAGAGAAGGAGAACGGAACGGTCTGGAAGACCATCCTACTGGCCCTGTGGTCCAGGAACCTCCCAGTCTCCCACTGGCAGGAAGTCCTCCCGGATGCCCTCCACTCCATCTGGTCACTGCTTTGTACCACAACCAACCAGACACCTCACGAACGTCTCCTTGTCTTCCCCAGGAAGTCCTCCTCCGGGACCTCGCTCCTGACCTGGCTGGCAGCACCCGGACCCATCCTGCTCCGAAAACAAGTGCGGGCGCACAAGTCGTTCCCGTTGGTCGAGAGGGTCCATGTGCTCCATGTTAACCCCCAGTACGCCCACGTGGCGTACCCCGACGGCCGACAAGATACGGTCTCCCTACGGGACCTGGCGCCCGCCGGAACCCCACGCACACCCCAGCCACCAATCCCACCCTCCCCTCCACCGCAGCACCTTACAGGAGGATCGGTCCTTCCACCGGCCCCGTCTAGGTCCCCCCACCCACCGACGCTCCCAGCAGGCGCTCCCTTTCCAGGTCAACCGTTTTCCCCACCAGCGCCGCTGGTTCCTATTTAGCTTCCCGGGACGATACAAGATCTCGTAGTTCTAGGGGTGCCGAAGCTGCCATGGAGAATGAAGCCACGCTCCCGGAGTCACAGACACCCGCGCCTCCCCCGGAGTCACTGCCGAAGCTCTGTCGATCACAGAGGATGACCAGGGCCCCCGATCGACTGATTGCTTCATTTTAAATTGTAGACTTTAAACTGTAATCTAATTGCTCCATTTTTTAATTGTAAACTGTAAATGTAAACCATCAAATGTACATAGCTATCAGAATTGTAAATAGTTACAAAACACTGTACGGAGGTATTACGGTACCTCCATAACTAATTCTACCACTTTGCCATGTTTTGTAGTTTCAGGCCACCACCCCCGATGGACTCTTTTTTTAACAGGGGGTGAATGTGGTATTATAGGTATTATGGTACCTGATAGGCTGAAGCACCATTGGTGGAAACTGTATGCTTTCTATTGGTTAGGATGTATGGTAGCTCCGCCCTGCTAGGCGGGGTATAAGAACCCGTGCCGCCCCAGCAGCCTTCATTCTGTACCTGAGCTGCTGGGGGAAACATCTAGCTTATTAAAGCCTTCAGTTGGACTACAATCTCGATTTAGTGGTCATTGATCGTGCATCACCCACTATTACATTTTTTCATATATTTTGTTTAATAACTGCAGGCATCTGGTGAAAGGAGCTAATGAACAACCTGGCAAGTGTGTATATCAGCACTGAAGTATAATTTTTATATGCAAACATCTGTTATGTATATGACACTGCAGAGTTAATATCAATCTCATAAAATACAAGCTGGGCCTTCATTCAGTTATAGGTATGAAATAATGTTGACTACAGTAATTGTTCTAGTGGTGTTTTCCCCATGGAGTGAGATAACTGAGCAGCTCACACTGTTTTGACCTGCATTTGCAGACTTTTACTGTGTTTTTCTAATTTCCTAGCCTGTGGTCTTGAGTGGCCTAGCTCCAAGCCAAAAGTCCTGTCCCTCATCTTGGGGATGAGGTCACTGTGTGCTTGGAGTGGACAAGTTGTATCATCAAGGCTACATCAGCAGTGCCTGCCTTGAACCAGTAACTGGAGTGACAACAGTGTAGAGATGAGTTTGCATTTTGCCTTCCATCTTGCAATGGTGTCCCGATGACAGAGCCAAACAGTAAAAGACAGAATTCCAAGTGGACCCTGGGAACTCCCTGCATAATTATCTCAAATTTAAAGGACCAGACTAAATGGGTCAACATCTCGCAAAATTCCTGCTTCCCCACATCTATCACATGTAGAAATCAGGTTCATTGTTGTATCCATGTCTTTGTTACCTCTAGAATCGATTCCAATGCTCTTCTGCTGATAGGTAGTTTGCCAAATCCTTTCTTAGTTGTACAGCCAAGAACAGAGTTTTCTGATTGTTTAAACTTGGTAGAAAGTCAAAGCTCAACCTCAGGTAAATTCTGCTTCTTTCCTACAAGCCCAATTGAAATTATGGGGTCAGTGGTGAATTTTCAGAGACAGCAACTGTCGTGTTGGGTGTTCCGATACACAAACGAACCAACACGGTTGTAGATGGTACAACTCTGTTTTATTATTCTGTACAATAATAACTATTAACTTCTGGCTGTGGTTCGTACTTTACCAGCTAACCTGTGGACCCAGTCCTAGCACTATCTTAGTGAGGCACTCAGCGCATGGTGTATGTCTGAGTGGCACGCTGTGAGCTCTGTGCCCTGAGCTATCTCCTGGTAGAATGAGCGGGAACTGTGGTGTTCCCTGTTTTATAGTGCGTGTGCTCTCACTGGTGATTGGCTGTGATGTTGTGTGTGTGTTGATTGGTCCATCTACCTGTCCATCAGTGTGTGTGTGTGATTGCACCATGATATGTTAATGTGGATATCATGACACCCCCCCTTTTCACAAAGATATGTGCCTACATGGTAATAAATATTGGTGTGTACTGAGTGCATCTGAGTATGTGTGTGCAATATATACAACATGTACATGAGGCCAAACTATATACATAGGAAGGTGTCAGGTGCAACAGAGCAACAAGGTTGTACCACGAACAAAACAAATGCAATCATCAAAAATCGAAAGAGAACTCCTGGAACGACAAGAAAGAAACACGTTAACAGTATTGCACAAGAATGCAGTGAGTCCAATGTGCAAACAGGCTCATAAGTCCAGTCTATTAGGTGGGCGACGAATTTGGGGTGACCGCCTCAAGGGTGGGTCAGGATCCACCGGCTGAGGAATGGGCCTGGCCACGGGCGAGAGAGGAATAGGCAGAGTGGCAGGAAGCTCCACAAAGTCGACATCAGGGACAACAGGAGGGTGTGGCACCGGTGCATGATCACGTAGCGAGCGTGGAAGCAGCCGAAGGGCCCGCCGATTATGCCGGCGAATGGAGCCTTCAGGCATGCGAACCAGGAACGAATGAGGAGCCACGCGGCGGAGAACCTTGGCGGTTGCCGACCAGCCACCCTCCGGTAGGTGTATGCGGACGTTGTCTCCAGGCGCCAGAGCAGGAAGATCAGTTGCCCGAGCGTCATGTGCCACCTTCTGCTGAGCACGCTGCTGTCGCATCCTTTGCAGTACTGGAGCATGGTCGGGTTTAGGAACATGAATGGATGGTACAGTGGTCCTGAGGGTGGGACCCATCAACAGCTGGGCTGGTGAGAGGCCTGTGGACAGTGGGGCCGAGCGATAGGCCAGCAGGTCTAAATAGAAGTCAGATCCGGCATCAGCAGCCTTGCAGAGGAGCCGCTTCACTATATGGACGCCCTTTTCCGCCTTGCCATTCGACTGGGGATGCAAAGGGCTGGGCGTCATGTGTGTGAAGCCGTATGAAGCGGCAAAAGAAGACCATTCTTGGCTCGCAAAACAGGGCCCGTTGTCGGACATGACGGTGAGTGGAATTCCATGGTGAGCGAAGGTTTCTTTACATGCTCTGATGACAGCTGATGATGTCAAGTCGTGCAGGCGTATTACCTCCGGATAATTGGAAAAATAGTCAATTATTATGAGGTAGTCACTGCCGAGCGCATGAAAGAGGTCCACATCCACCTTTGCCCAGGGGGACGTTACCAACTCATGGGGCTGAAGTGTCTCAGGGGGTTGTGCCGGCTGAAACCTTTTGCAGGTGGGGCAGTTGAGCACCATGTTGGCGATGTCGTCGCTGATGCCAGGCCAGTACACAGCTTCTCGGGCCCTCCGCCTGCACTTTTCCACCCCGAGATGGCCTTCGTGCAATTGTTCGAGGACAAGCCATTGCATGCTGTGTGGGATCACTGTCCGGTCCAACTTTAGGAGGACACCATCAATGACGGCCAAGTCGTCCCGGACATTGTAGAATTGTGGGCACTGCCCCTTGAGCCACCCTTCCATCATGTGGCGCATTACACATTGTAGAAGGGGGTCAGCCACAGTCTCACGCCGAATGTGGGCCAGGCATAGAACATAGAACGATACAGCGCAGTACAGGCCCTTCGGCCCACGATGTTGCACCGACATGGGAAGTCAAAAAACAAAAGCCATCTAACCTACACTATGCCATTATCATCCATATGCTTATCCAATAAACTTTTAAATGCCCTCAATGTTGGCGAGTTCACTACTGTTGCAGGTAGGGCATTCCACGGCCTCACCACTCTTTGCGTAAAGAACCAACCTCTGACCTCTGTCCTATATCTATTACCCCTCAGTTTAAGGCTATGTCCCCTCGTGCTAGCCATTTCCATCCGCGGGAGAAGGCTCTTACTGTCCACCCTATCTAACCCCCTGATCATTTTGTATGCCTCTATTAAGTCTCCTCTTAACCTTCTTCTCTCTAAC
The DNA here is from genome assembly GCF_047496885.1 of Scyliorhinus torazame. NCBI lineage: Eukaryota > Metazoa > Chordata > Chondrichthyes > Carcharhiniformes > Scyliorhinidae > Scyliorhinus > Scyliorhinus torazame. Next base: position 148,208,657 of record NC_092722.1, on the reverse strand, counting down.
GAAAACAACCTCAAGTCCATCAGCCTTTCCTCATAAGATTTTCCCTCCATACCAGGCAACATCCTGGTAAATCTCCTCTGCACCCGCTCCAAAGCTTCCACGTCCTTCCTATAATGCGGTGACCAGAACTGTACGCAATACTCCAAATGCGGCCGTACCAGAGTTTTGTACAGCTGCAACATGACCTCATGACTCCGGAACTCAATCCCTCTACCAATAAAGGCCAACACTCCATAGGCCTTCTTCACAACCCTATCAACCTGGGTGGCAACTTTCAGGGATCTATGTACATGGACACCGAGATCCCTCTGCTCATCCACACTTCCAAGAACTTTACCATTAGCCAAATATTCCGCATTCCTGTTATTCCTTCCAAAGTGAATCACCTCACACTTCTCTACATTAAACTCCATTTGCCACCTCTCAGCCCAGCTCTGCAGCTTATCTATGTCCCTCTGTAACCTGCAACATCCTTCCGCACTGTCGACAACACTACCGACTTTGGTGACGTCTGCAAATTTACTCACCCACCCTTCTGCGCCCTCCTCTAGGTCATTTATAAAAATGACAAACAGCAACGGCCCCAGAACAGATCCTTGTGGTATGCCACTTGTAACTGAACTCCATTCTGAACATTTCCCATCAACCACCACCCTCTGTCTTCTTTCAGCTAGCCAATTTCTGATCCACATCTCTAAATCACCCTCAATCCCCAACCTCCGTATTTTCTGCAATAGCCTACCATGGGGAACCTTATCAAACGCTTTGCTGAAATCCATATACACCACATCAACTGCTCTACCCTCGTCTACCTGTTCAGTCACCTTCTCAAAGAACTCGATAAGGTTTGTGAGGCATGACCTACCCTTCACAAGGCCATGCTGACTATCCCTAATCATATTATTACTATCTAGATGATTATAAATCTTGTCTCTTATAATCCCCTCCAAGACTTTACCCACAACAGACGTGAGGCTCACCGGTCTATAGTTGCCAGGGTTGTCTCTACTCCTCTTCTTGAACAAAGGAACCACATTTGCTATCCTCCAGTCCTCTGGCACTATTCCTGTAGCCAATGATGACATAAAAATCAAAGCCAAAGGCTCAGCATTCTCTTCCCTGGCTTCCCAGAGAATCCTATGATAAATCCCATCAGGCCCCAGGGACTTATCTATTTTCAGCCTGCCCAGAATTGCCAACACCTCTTCCCTACGTACCTCAATGCCATCTATTCTAATAGCCTGGGTCTCAGCATTCTCCTCCACAACATTCTCTTTTTCCTGAGTGAATACTGACGAAAAATATTCATTTAGTATCTCGCCTATCTCTTTAGACTCCACACACAACTTCCCATCCCTGTCCTTGACTGGCCCTACTCTTACCCTCGTCATTCTTTTATTCCTGACATACCTATAGAAAGCTTTTGGGTTTTCCTTGATCCTCCCTGCCAAATACTTCTCATGTCCCCTCCTTGCTCGTCTTAGCTCTCTCTTTAGATCCTTCCTCACTACCTTGTAACTATCAAGCGCCCCAACTGAAACTTCACACCTCATCTT